>NW_024062991.1:0-542500 GCF_006381635.1 Hibiscus syriacus
TTATGGATGATTAACCTTTCCTTGCTTAGTTTTCTTGTTATTGAACTTAGAACTTATTGTTAAAACATTTGAATATTTTGGATTTGTTTGTTTTGGATGTTTTTGGATTTACTTTTGGTTTGAATATTGAATGTTATTTTTTTGAACTTAAATTGAATTTATGTTAGTAATGCATCATTCGCATTTTAGATTTCATATGACCAATTCCAATTACACATTTTGAATATTGATTATAGACTAATGTCTAACCTTTCTATTGATTGTGATCTAGTAGCTTAAGCTACATATATATATTTAAATCAATTGGCTATTTTCTTTGAAAACGATGTTTAAATTTTTCATAGAGTCTTTTTGATTTAACAAAAATGGGAGAATAAAGTAGAGGAAGTAATTTTCAAAATTGATTTCAAAAATGATTTTCAAAGAAATCTTAAAATTACTAAAATGTTTTGTTATATCAAAAAGGGGGAGATTGTTGAAATATTTTGATGTTTAGATATAACAATAAAGTGTAAATGAAATTTAAGATTTTTATTCGATTTAAAATTATATATTTGATTAAATTATTCGAATATCAAAAATATTACTCCAAGCTTTCAAATGTCAATTTTAATCCTTACTTAAGTGTAAAATTGTGTTTTAGTCTTAAAATATTTTTGAAACAATTTTTACAAGGTATTTCGAACCTTAATCGGGCCAAAAATGATTTTTACAAAGGGAGGTACCGATACACTCTTGGATGTATCGATACACCCCCAATATCGAATGTAATTTGGGCATTGATACACAGCTGATGTACCGATACACTCCTGGCTCCGAGAAACATCGAATATAATTTGGATACCGATACACTCTTGAGTGTACCGATACACCATGTCAACCAACGGTCGAAATATTTGAATTTTACACTGGTGTACCGATACACCTTGATAGTGTACCGATACACCTACGCTCCCAACAAATTTTTTAAATGGTATTCACACCATAACGACTCTATTGACTTCACCAATGATCCCCAACGTTCATAAGTGATACAAGGTGTATTTAAAAAAGCTCAGGAACCATTGATAAACAAGAATTGAGAAAGAATCAAGAGAGAAAACATCAAACATCAAGTTTGTGAAATTCAAACCAATTTTCCTTCATATTCATTTTGCTTTCAAACACATTTTGTGCTCAATTGTATTCATCTTTGAGTGTTTTTTTCTTGTTCTAGAATTGTGCAAACAATCTACCTTGTGAGGTTTTTTTTTTGTAAAGTTTGCGAAATTTGTATTCTTCTATTTGGGAGAGAGTGTTCTCAAGAATTTGGGGTATAATTCTTGAGGGAGTTGTAAGGTTATCTTTATCATCAAAAGAAAGAACAAATTAGTAAATTTGTGAAAAATCCTTAGTGTGGATAACTAAGGTAGTGGACGTAAACTTTGGTTGAGAAAGTCGAACCACTCTAAATCGCTGTGCAAATATTTTCAATTTTCTGCAAAAGCTTCTACCAAATTTTTTTTGCCAATTCACCCCTCTTGGCCGATTCATCGATCGATTAACTCAACAATAACACTGGTCACGTTTGTTACCTTTGATCCCACAATGATTAATTGCCCGAAAACCCCTACAAGATCCCGAAGAAGTCTGATTAACAGAGAAAACAATCGATGAACTGGAAAGCATCGCAGATGAATCACAAATGGGAGAATTGCCATAAGATGCATACGGTGCGACTCTTCTTGAATCAACAAAGAATACACATGATTAACATATGGTAATGGCTGACTGAGCAACAACAGACTCTAAATGGCTGAATAGGTTTCATTCAGCCCATAAGGAATTTAAAGAGGCGTTGTTGCTTAATGTGTTGAAGAACTTGTTGCGAATTTCCACAATCACAAGAGGGAATAAGAACTAGAGCAGAATATTCATCCCAAAGCAACTTCAATTGAGTAAAATAAGTTGAGATAGACGAATCACCTAGAAATAATCGAACAATTCTTAATGTAAAAAATATCTAAGATTTGTCCACCTTATGAAATCGCTCCTTCAAATCTTTTCAGACAAGAGAAGCACTAGAGGTAAAACGATGCCAGTTGAAAGCTCCTTGCTCACAGAATTAAGGATCCAAGAAAGAACAATTGTGTTACAATGATCCCACTGAGGATGCAAAACCGGCTCGAAACTGTATTTGGAACAGTCACCATCAATGAATCCAAGCTTATTCTTCGTAAGGAGAGCAATGCGTTAAGAACGACTCTAAATCATGTAGTTCTCGATCCTAATCAACTGATGAGAGATAAGTGAGGTACCAGGAGTATCAGATTGGTGCAAGTAAGAGGGTGATTAAAATCGATGGCACCAAAATCCATCCCCGGAGGCATAAGAGACGATGAGAAAGGGGTTAATAGGAAAGAGGCAAACAAAAGGGGCCAGAGAAATAGAAAATGAGCCCAAGAAACCTGTCTAAAACTAATACCATGTAAAGATTGTTATATTATTAAAACATGTACATTTTACAATAGTTAAGTAACAAACTAACTACTAATCTCAACAGAATAATTAAGGGAAAAAATCATGGTTCAACAATGACATTAGGATTGCGTTTTCTGGTTGCTTAGCCATAATTTTCTGAGATTGCGATTGTCCAACCTATCTAACGAGTTCATTTCTCACAATGAGAAATATCACCAACCAATGTTATTTCAATAAAGCTTATAATTTTCTTTTGAAAAAGAAAGAGAGAATATTGATATTCTCTATTACACCTTGAACTATTAATTATTTAATAATATTTATAAAAACAATCTTTTTTATGTCATTTATATTTGGAATTTTGTAACTAATACTTCAAACAAATCATGCTTTGATGGTCATCACTCGTTTTCGTTGATCCACCTTTTGATTTAAGTGTCAAAGAATCTTTTTCTTTTATATTAGGGTAAGTATAGTAATGGTCACTGAATATTTTTAAAGCTTTCATTTAGGCCTCCTAACTTTTAAACTTACAATACATTCCTCTAACATTTAGTCCGTTTGCAATATGGTCCCTGTCGTTAGTTAGTTTACAATATGGTCACTGAACTTTATAGGCGCTTGCATTTAGGTCCCCCAACTTTTAAAACTTACAACACATTCCTCAATTTCATTATAAACCCCAAATTCCTTTTCAATCTCAAATTTCTTTTTTCGCTTCTCTCTTCTCATTTCCAGCGTAACTTTTCAGTCAGGGATGCATGGGAAATTCTAATCTAACTTTGAATTATGTAGAGATGTTGACTTGAATAGGGTCCATTGAGAGAAGACCCGACCAAGGGACTATCGGGACCATCAATGATTCAAGGTGTAATGTTAGATACATGTCATCTCAGGTGAAGCATAGATGTTCGATGAAATGCTTATGAGAAACAAAATGGGGTTCGAAAAGCAGAGTTGACAAATACTACTAAGATGACTAAGTATCATTGTTGAAAGTCACCAACAAAGCTGAAATTATTTTGTATAAATGACATATAGTAATTTTTAGTTTCATCATTGTGGTTAAAGATTTTCCAACAGATGATCAATATAATGAAATCTCAAACAGTGCATGTAACACCCCAACCCGTATCCGACCAGGATACGAGTCCGAAGTGTCACATTGACTTTTCAAAAATTTATTCGTATAAATAGTGAGTAATTTAAAAACTTTTATAACATTTAAATTATTCAAAACATTTACAAAATTATTCAGAGCTTATACAATATATTCTTTGATTACATGCCAACTAGAACTTTATATACAAAAATACATATTATTCACCTCTCTTCTGATCTGACATTCGGTAAGGAGAACTGACCTGTCTTGTTCCTCTTTACTTTTCTTTTCGCTTTCCAAACCTACATGTGACACAATCACACGCTAAGTCGATGACTTAGAGAGGCATAAAACATATATTCATATAACATAAAGCATACATAAACATATACCATCATTATCATAATCTCTATCATTATCATTAAGAAACACACATAACATCATATGGTTCATGTAACACATTCAAACCACTTACCTTTGATAACCATTTATAAACCCATCGTATACATATCACATTCAATATGCTTGTTTAATCACTTTATTAGCCCATGTACACTAGTGAAAACTTAAGGTATGTGAGTACATTGAGGTTTTGCACATATGCTGTCACCACAGCTCGATCAATGTCCCGAAGAACCAGTCCATAGATTCCGAAGAACCTAGGTAATCAGTCCATATGTCCCGAAGAACATAGGTAAACAGTCCATATATCCCGAAGAACATAGGTAAACAGTCAATATGTCCGAAGAACATAGGTAAACAGTCCATATGTCCCGAAGAACATAGGTAAACCCTCGACCCTGGCATGACAACTATACCCTAGCTCTCATATCACATAACATGGGCATTATCATTTAACAGTTCACATTACTTGTCATTTCTCTTCTGTCACATACCACATGTATGTGTAACCATGTATTCCATATCATATCACATCTATCACGTATTGCCTATTCATATGTCATTTCATATAATATATATCATATGTGCATGTAATCACATAGATCGTATCATATATCTTCATTCATATCACATATTCATATAAGCTCATAGCTTTTTTCACATATACATGTAATCACTTAGTCTATTTTCATGTAATTCTTTCACTTCTCATATGATTTTATATTCATATCTCACATAGCTCATATCACCTTGCATTGTTTCATATAAACATAGATGTCATATCTTGTTCGCATATATTTTCCATATAACTCATATATCTCATAGTTCTTTCACATAGCTCACTATCATATTTCATATCATATCTTATAATAGATTCTTATATCATCATTGTTTCCTTTCTACCTATTCATATCACATTAACATGTAATGCAAGCAATATGTATTATACATACATGTAATCACATAACTTATACCACATGATTCATGTAGTCATTTAGATCATTGTCTTTTAACACATATCCCATAATCACACAAATCATCACATAGATTACCAATCAAATCACATTTTAGGAGTTACTTCTTACCATAGTAACTCCATCACTAGCTCATCGCAAGCCAATATTTATTCAATAATATAAGTACAAATTAAATTGCACTCACCTTAGCCTTGCTTTGATTCGATTATAATCCTTTGATTATTCCGGAACTTGTTTAGGCTCAATATCTACATAAATATCATTTCAAAACAACTATCGGAAGCTTAAACTTTACACTTGATGTTAATAACTTAAACTGGTTTAATGAATCAATTCCATTTTTTTATTTAGGGGGAATCGATACCCCCCAGGGGAATCTGTTCCCGGGGAATCGATACCCCCCAGGGGAATCTGTACCCCCTGGACATTCTGGAAATTTTCGTCCAAGAGGGGGAATCGATTCCTTTCATAGGGTATCAGTTCCCTCTACCCAAAAATTGTATTTTAACCCCGAAAATCATCAATTCTTCACTTAATTCTTCTATTTTAAACCCCTATCATGTCATTAAACTCAACTACCATTACTTAAACCAACTTATATCCATAAAAATCATCTATAACTTCAAAATCCTATCCTTCATATGTAATTCAAGAATCATACTCAAATTTCAATATGTTCTAAATACAATTCTAACACTTATATCTTCTTATTCTCATAGATGACAAGTCAAATTCAACTTAAAATTCAACTTATCAACTCTATTCCGTGATTTCATATAAAAACTCGTTTTCTTAAATCTCTTATAACTTCTTCATCTTTTGACTATAAGACAACTTAAGCTTTCCTTAAGCTTAGTTATCATCTAGTGATCATAACCCAACTTTTAAAACAACAAATAATTAACAAAATAGCAAACTCACCTTTGATGTCTCTCTCTCTCGTATGGAAGAACAAAGGAGATGAAGTGGAGAAAATATCTCCTCATCCTTATCCCACATGCCTATATATCATTTAATTATAATTTCCAAGTCAAATGACCATTTTACCCTTTAATTCTTTTAATAATTACTAACAACTTTCAGGAAATATCTCCACATAAATCATTAAACTATTAAACTATTGTACTTTAATCACCATATTATGAAATTTTACAATTTTGGTCACTAAACTGTATTTAGAATGTTACAAATCTCTCCCCCTTAAGAAAATTCGTCCTCGAATTTTCATTGTACAAATAAATGGGTAATTGTATACCCATATCTTATTTGCACTCACTTACACACTACTTTATTATCCAACTTATTTCTTTCCATCAAAACATAAACCTTCATCAAACTATCCATATATATATTATTTCAGTCAAATAATTCATTAGCTATTTCCTTCACTTATCAAACCTTCATTCTCACTCATCCCTAATACAAATTCTTTGGTTCGAATTCAACCATTCCATTACCTTTGTCTTATAACTGATCATTAATATTCATATTCATATTCTTAAACCCTTCCTTGGTTTTAATATTCTCCAATTAACATTCATCTCTTTCACTTTATTTTGTCCATGTTGTAAAGAAACTATTCTATTTCAGAACGATAAAGTTCCTTTAATACTATAATTTCCAATCCGTCTGAACGGATTGGCTCTATTCTCTAGCGAGGAATACAACTAATTCATATATGGTTTAAAGGTGAAAACCAATAACTCTATCTTTCTTTGATGATGCTTAACTTTATGAAGCACTAATTTTCTTAAACATCTGAGATTTTTGTTCTCTAATCCTTTCATTCTGAGCTCTTTCTAGAGCTTTAACATTATTTACCATTTCTTGAAATAAGAATAAATTTAAAACAGTAACACTATTTTGATTTAAGGCGCAAGCCTTAAACAACCAATCACATATATTCTTCTTAATCGAAATCATTTCAGCAATAAATCTACTTAACTTATTAAACTTATACTCATACACATGCACGTATAATTTCCTTTCTTCAAGCTCATATATTCGAGCTTCATTTGTCTTATGAACCTATTATCGATTTACTTATTCTTGAACTGTTTTATAAACCATAACCACGTCACTTGATCTTTCAATATTCTTATGGTGACTTTCATTCACCATATTTTATCTTATATACGTAGTAACGAAACTTCTCAATTTAATTTCTCATCTTTGGAGAAATGAACACCTTCTAGCATTATCTTCATATCATTTATCCAAAGGTCTGTAACAACAGAACCTTTCTCAAATTCACCCTTGAACTCGGGTGCACTTAACTCTATTCGATACATTCATTCTATGAGTTAACAAAGTATACAATTTAAAACACATCGGAATATCATTCAACATCATGAATCATTCTCTAATCTTATACAAGCATTCCCTGAGGTTTTCGCTCTTCTCCCTGCCTGGCCAGGGCAGGTGAATGCTATTACCTTCAGGTCTATCGCCTTGTGCTTCACTTTGGAAGCTCTCATATATTCATGTGCTCATATCCTTACTTCTATCACATATCACGTGTGCATATGATCATCCAATTCATAGCATATAACATATGTCATTTGTATATGTTCACATATCATCTATCATATTATATAAACATATATATATCTCATACCTCATTCTCAGTATTCACTTATCTTATATAACATAACAATTTAACTCTATTAACAAGACAACACAAACCTTACCCTATCAGATCAGAAATATTTCACTTTTTGTTGGCATGTACACTTTTTAAAACAATTTCGACTTCGTTTTTAGCATAGAATCGACTAAACTGTAGCTCTGATACCATTAAATGTAACACCCCCAACCCGTATCCGACCAGGATACGAGTCTGAAGTGTCACATTGACTTTTCAAAAATTTATTCGTATAAAATAGTGATAATTTAAAAACTTTTATAGCATTTAAATTATTCAAACATTTACAAAATTATTCAGAGCTTATACAATATATTCTTTTGATTACATGCCAACTAGAACTTTATATACAAAAATACATATTATTCACCTCTCTTCTGATCTGACATTCGGTAAGGAGAACTGACATGCCTTGTTCCTCTTTACTTTTCTTTTCGCTTTCCAAACCTACGTGTGAAACAATCACACGCTAAGTCGATGACTTAGTGAGGCATATAAAACATATAATATTTCATATAACATAAAGCATACATAAACATATACCATCATTATCATAATCTCTATCATTATCATTAAGAAACACACATAACATCATATGGTTCATGTAACACATTTCAAACCACTTACATTTGATAACCATTTAAAAACCCATCGTATACATATCACATTCAGTATGCTTGTTTAATCACTTTATTAGCCCATGTACACTAGTGAAAACTTAAGGTATGTGAGTACATTGAGGTTTTGCACACATATGCTGTCACCATAACTCGATCAATGTCCCGAAGGACCAGTCCATAGATTCCGAAGAACCTAGGTAATCAGTCCATATGTCCCGAAGAACATAGGTAAACAGTCCATATATCCCGAAGAACATAGGTAAACAGTCCATATGTCCCGAAGAACATAGGTAAACAGTCCATATGTCCCGAAGAACATAGGTAAACCCTCGACCCTTGGCATGCCAACTATACCCTAGCTCTCATATCACATAACATGGGCATTATCATTTAACAGTTCACATTACTTGTCATTTCTCTTCTGTCACATACCACATGTATGTGTAACCATGTATTCCATCATATCACATCTATCACGTATTGCCTATTCATATGTCATTTCATATATATCATATGTGCATGTAATCACATAGATCGTATCATATCTTCATTCATATCACATATTCATATAAGCTCATAGCTTCTTTCACATATACATGTAATCACTTAGTCTATTTTCATGTAATTCTTTTCACTCCTCATATGATTTTATATTCATATCTCACATAGCTCATATCACCTTGCATTGTTTCATATAAACATAGATGTCATATCTTGTTCGCATATATTTTCCATATAACTCATATATCTCATAGTTCTTTCACATAGCTCACTATCATATTTTCATATCATATATCTTATAATAGATTCTTATATCATCATTTGTTTCCTTTCTACCTTCATAATCACATTAACATGTAATGCAAGCAATATGTATACATACATGTAATCACATAACTTATACCACATGATTCATGTAGTCATTTAGATCATTGTCTTTTAACACATATCCCATAATCACACAAATCATCACATAGATTACCAATCAAATCACATTTTAGGAGTTACTTCTTACCATAGTAACTCCATCACTAGCTCATCGCAAGCCAATGTTTATTCAATAATATAAGTACAAATTAAATTGCACTCACCTTAGCCTTGCTTTGATTCGATTATAATCCTTCGATTATTCCGGAACTTGTTTAGGCTCAATATCTACGTAAATATATCATTTCAAACAACTATCAGAAGCCTAAACTTTAAATTTGATGTTAATAACTTAAACCGGTTTAATGAATCAAATTCCATTTTTTTATTTAGAGGGGAATCGATACCCCCTAGGGGAATCTGTTCCCGGGAATCGATACCCCCCAGGGGAATCTTTCTCGGGGAATCGATACCCCCCAGGGGAATCTGTACCCCCTAGACATTCTGGAAATTTTCGTCCAAGAGAGGGAATCGATTCCTTTCATAGGGTATCGGTTCCCTCTACCCAGAAATTGTATTTTAACCCCGAAAATCATCAATTCTTCACTTAATTCTTCAATTTTAAACCTCTATCATATCATTAAACTCAACTACCATTACTTAAACCAACTTATATCCATGAAAATCGTCTATAACTTCAAAATCCTATCCTTCATATGTAATTCAAGAATCATACTCAAATTTCAATATGTTCTAAATACAATTCTAACACTTCTATCTTCTTATTCTCATAGATGACAAGTCAAATTCAACTTATCAACTCTATTCCATGATTTCATATAAAAACTCGTTTTCTTAAATCTCTTATAACTTCTTCATCTTTTGACTATAAGACAACTTAAGCTTTCCTTAAGCTTAGTTATCATCTAGTGATCATAACCGAACTTTTAAAACAACAAATAATTAACAAAATAGCAAACTCACCTTTGATGTCTCTCTCTCTCTCGTATGGAAGAACAAAGGAGATGAAGTGGAGAAAATATCTCCTCATCCTTATCGCACATGCCTATATATAATTAATTATAATTTCCAAGTCAAATGACCATTTTGCCCTTTAATTCTTTTAATAATTACTAACAACTTTCAGGAAATATCTCCACATAAATCATTAAACTATTCAACTATTCTACTTTAATCACCATATTCTGAAATTTTACAATTTTGGTCACTAACCCGTATTTTGGAATGTTACAGTGCATTCACCTCTCAGTCTCTTTCGCAACGCGAAAGGAATCATGATAGGGTCAAGTAGTTGCTCCAAATATACTACCCTGTCATGATGTCTTTCGAGTTGTGTGCATACAAAATTGTCTTCTAAAGCTATAATTCAATACAATTCAACTGTAAAATTTCTAAAACATGTAAAAAATCTAATTCGTTCATGATATATCAGTCCCATTATCAACATGAACTTATTAAAAAGAATATGAGCTTACAGGAAGCCGAAAACCATAGGTTGGATCAATAAAATTCCCAGTAAACTAGTACCAACAATCTCTCGGATTGAGCTTGGCAATTTCACTATGTCGATACTCACAACCAATTCCCTGATTTAAAGAAAAATCAAACAAAAAGAAAAAAAAATTAGCCTAAGACCCTCTTTCACTTCTATTCTGATGGACTGAATATCTTTCATAAGGAGTACTAAAAGTTTTGATTAAGAAGAAAGAAAGAAAATTAGATGGTTTTGGTTCAAAACTAACACTGAATATCCAGATCATTGACATGCAGTTCCAGAAACATAAAAATTTCAACAAAAAACACACAATACAAGCTGAAAATAGAAAAGTGCGAAAGAGAAAATGCTTACTTCTGGATAGCCCAAAAGAGAAATAAATATCTTTTTGCAAGTGAGGGGAGAGGTTAAGAAATAAACGCAATCAATGTTGCGTTCTAACAATTCTTCCTCCATTTTTTCTTTGTAAATAAAAAGCTGAAAGACAGAGCACTGCTTGGGTTTACAATTTACATGGCGGAAAATTGAAGAACAAAAACCAAACGAGAGTGCATGTGAGCGAAAGAGACTGAGAGGTGAATGCGCTGTTTGGGATTTCATTATATTTGATCATCTGTTGGAAAATCTTTAACCACAAGGATCAAACGAAGAAATTATTATATTTCATTTATACAAAATAATTCCAGCTTTGTTGGTGACTTTCAACAATGATACTTAGTTCATCTTAGTATTGTTTCTCAACTCTGCATTTCTAACCCCATTTTTTTCTCACAAGCATTTCATCGAACATCTATGCTTCACCTGAGATGGCATGTATCTAACATTATACCTTGAATCGTTGATGGTCCCGATAGTCCCTTGGTCGGGTCTTCTCTCAATGGACTCTTATTCAAGTCAACACCTCCACATAATTCAAAGTTAGATTAGAATTTCTCATGCATCCCCGACTGAAAAGTTACTCTAGAAATGAGAAGAGAGAAGCGAAAAAGGAAATTCGAGATCGAAAAGGAATTTAGGGTTTAAAATGAAATTGAGGATTGTATTGTAAGTTTTAAAAGTTGGGGGACCTAAATGCAAGCGCTTGAAAAATTCAGTGACCATATTGAAAACGTACTAACGACAATGTAACGGTGGGGATCATATTGCAAACAAACTAAATGTTGGAGTACTATATTACAAGTTTTAAAAGTTGGGGGACCTAAATGAAAGTTTAGTGACCATCACTATACTTTACCCTTTATATTATTTTTGCTTAAACATTAGTCAAAATATAATGTTACGGAGGAACAAACCCACTGTCTTGCTTTAAATTAGGAGTCATTGCTAATTTTTTCAATAAATAAAGGAAAATAAATAAATGATTATGGTAAGTTGCGGACCTCAGGATTTTGAACAAACAGTGAAGTTTACCTAAACCCTATATTAGAAGAATTAAAAATATAGATATAAATTTTTGTATAGAAAAAAATTTAATATAAAAATAAATGTTCAAATTATATTATTTTAAGTGTATATCTAACGTTTCTAACATTATATTTTTAGGTGTTTAGGTAGTCACGACTGTTAAGTTCGGTCGTTAAATGACACATGTCACCTTTACAAAATTTTAAAAATTTTATTTTAATTACAAAAATTAAAATTATTATTTTAAAAAATCCAAAATTTTATAAAACTACAAAAAATTAAAACTTTTAAAACCTTGATTTCAATTCCTTTGCTACCATCAGTCGTCACCGCCATTGTTCGTTAGTTGAACACCCAACAATGTGTGATTGACCAATCATCCACGACCAAAATTTCTTATTTTCATAACCGATCAAGCACCAAACAACAGTGTAAATGTAACATTTCGTGATCATCGATTCCTCACCTCTATCATAGATTTTTGTTGCAATTAGAGGTTGGAGTAGGAGTTGGCTGTTGGATGTCTGTCCGATCATACACTGTTAGTATTTTACCCAATTGACGACAGTGAAAAAGGGATTGAAATTAGAGTTTTAAAAGTTTTGGATTTTTATAATTAAAAAATAGGGTTTTTTAACAAATAAAAAATTTAAGTGATTTTAAAATAAAATTTTATAAATATGAATTGTGACAGTTCAAATATCTAAAAGTATAATGCTAGAAATGTTAAACACATAAACTGATCGAAAAATAGTTTAAACATCTAAATAGAAAAAAATAGTTCGAGCACTTATTTTTTATATTAAGCCAAAAGAAGATTCTAAGTGATGGGAGTTTGAATAAATATATATAAATTTATTATTTAAATATTATCTTATAATTATATTAGAATATTATAAAATATGTATTTTTTATAATCATATTAGAATGTTTCCCATTCTTGATCCCAAATTTTACCATCGTAGAGCAGCTCTATTATTTTTTCAATAAAGGTTAGCCTCTCCTAATTGAGTGAAATGGAGAACAACATCCAAAGGAGTTAAGGGAAAATGACATAGCACCGTACTTTAAAATAACATATATAGTATTTTAAAGATGGGGTAAAATCATATATATGTATAATCAATTTGAAACAGGGCATTCAAGTAATTTTTTAAAAATAAACTTTAAATTAACAAGAATTTCTATTTAATACATTTTTTGTAAATAAATTGCAAACGTCAATGATGAATAAACATCATGTTTGTCCTCAAGTATGATATAATCAAATTTTTCAAAAAACACCATTTATCGTTCTTTGTCAAGTTTTACATCCGAGGAAGCAAGGTAGAGACCACAAGAATTATTCAAGTTAAGATATCAATCAATTGAACATCACCAATTGGAACAAGTCAAGTGCAATTGTAATATTCATTCATTCATTAATCTCAATGCTTATAACTCAACACCTTATCAGGATTCACTTAAATCACCCAATGTGTTTGGGGTAAAGAAACGCTCAACTTCAAAATTGACACGATATTACCATAAGCATGCAAGTAAATCAAATCTCCACTACTAATAAGAACAAGATGCATAAATCAAAGGGTCTTTTATTGGTTGTAACGGGGCTTAGGTAAAGGTGGGGAAAAGGCTAAATATATGGCTAAATATTCAAGGCAATGAACCAACAAATAACAAGTTCAACTCCATCAAAACATTAAGCTCAACAAGAATAAAAGACAAATTGTCAAACAAAAAAATTCTTTTCGAAATGCATTTGATTTTTCACACTTTGTTGTTTTGTTTTCCATATTTTTTTTCATGTCTTTTTTTTCGAACATCATCTTTTTTTCTTTTTTTTCTTTCTTTCGAATTGTTTCATTTTTTGAAGCATACATCGAATGATTGTTCACTTTCCCTGAAAATGGTAGAAAAGAGTGATAAAATAAAAGGCTCGGTTTATAAATTTGGTGAAGACAAAGAAGCGAGAATAGGCTCAAAATTGGTTAACTAGAGGGAAAATGCATAGGTAGGCTATTTAGTGAGGAAACATAATGGTTAATCCTAAGGTGCCCAAATCATTTTTAAGCATTATGTTCATGTGTAATCTCGACAGTATTTAACATGCAGGTTCTAGAATACCAATGCCAAATTCGACACACTCAATCCAACAAATGAGAGCAAAAATGATATGCTCGTAAAGGCTCAAATCTCACCAAATTGTTTCATGCATTGAGTTAATCACATTTCAACCAATAAAGTCATGGAATATCACAAAAATACCAACTTGATCACAATTCATGCTATCCATTATCAAGAACATCCTAACATAAACAATCATATGTTCCCAAACAAGCATATCATTCAACAAGACAAAGAAAATTAATGAAATTTCCGACAGATCCAATCAACACATACTAGCATCAAAACATAAAGAAAAGTAAAAGGAATTCAATTCTACACTCTACTCCCTCTCACTTAAAGCGTTTTACCTCAAAACGTAAAATTAAAGTGCAAGAGAATGAATAGAGTACTCCCTATATTTAATGTCGACCATGGCCACGACCACGGCCGCGGTGGGAGGCACTAGGATGTAGGTAGGAGAGAATCTCAGTGATGTTCATCTTGATAGAATAGAGGCGGCTATGGACGTCATCCATCTGAGATTACATATCCAGGCGGAGTGTTGAGGTGGGGGGCTGCAACGCATTATGGTGCATGAAGACTCGCTTGCTGCGAGGAGTAAAGACACACGGTGGAATGAAGTATGGTGCGCTCGGGGTTCCAGCAAGTAGGCTCATCTAATCCAAGCATCGCTCACCCAAAGCATATGTAGAAAAAGCATAAGTAAATCATGTAACGTCAAAATTAGTGATACGAGAAACTAAATGAGTAATGTAAAGGCCAAGGATAAGTGGGCGATTGGATCGAATAACGATCTTAAAGGCCTGAGCAAACCAAAATTCCAAGTTCACATGCTCGTTGTCTGACATACACCATAAAAAGAATAATTCAACTCGGCTTAAGGAGGATGACGAGTCGTTCCGGTAAGTGAGGAAGCGATGGATGTAGCGCAAGGCTGGGTCGTGGATAAGATAGGCTCGAGTTGAGCGAGCGTTAAACGTGTGGCCGGCTAAACCGGTAAGTGCCTCATAGGCCATGTCGGTATCAAAATTCTGTGGAATCTCAAGTAAAGTAGTTAAATACACATGATTTGTGATATCCGTCACAAACCCCATAACAAGATTAAACTCTGATATAGCCATTGAAAAATAACTTCCACATAGTCAGAATGTAATGACATCAGGCGAATTAACATTAAGGAGACGTTGCGGCGAAAAATTAAAAGTGGCATAGAATTCAAACACAAGTTCGTAAAACGTTCCACAGTTAATCATCGGATATAAATTCCAACCAATGGCAGCGAAATATGCGTGAACAGACTCACGTAAATGCAATGTTTCTAAAGTTCGAGTCGGAATGTACTTAGCTACACGAAAAGGACGATGTCTTACCGACTCGAAACGTACCAGTTCGTCATTGGAAAATTGCAAATACCCATGCATCGTTTTTTCGAGAGGGAGAGCGTATGACCAACTCATTCGGTTGCACTCTGGGTTTTTATGGGGTGGTGGTGGGCTGTCAGGAGCATTCCCCGAGCTATGTGAACGATTCAGCGAAGCATCACGCCCGTGGTGCTGCCGAGAGGTCGACGTCACAGGCGATGTATCTGGGGGTGAAAAATCAACGGTAAAGTCCTCTGTAAAACCATAAATAGGATGGTACATTAGCAAAGGTTGAACCGGAATAGGACTAGAGTTTACCTCAGTAGCGTTATCTGATTCCACCGAGTGTATCGAATATGACGGGAATGTCGTCGGTCGTGAACGGGACGATGATGTTACTACTATCGGCATTGAGTGAAACAAAGGAGATAAAGAGCGTAGTGGTGACGGACGGCGAGATGTGCTCGGCCCGGGGCAAAGGGAAGCGATAGCACAAATGTCGAATGGTACGACGATGTTCAAGTTTGGCCACGACCTTGCGTCAGTTGAATCGGGGTAACAATGAAATGGAATCGGAGTCAATCGGTAACTCTAAAAAAGCCGGTGCATTTGAGCGTCGACATCCTCCAAGGATGGTGGGATGAGGGGCGTTGGTATTGTCAGGTCGGTTTTAGGTACGCACCATAGCGGATTAGGAAGGAACGGTCGTCGTGAAGACGTTAGAACGAGAAGAGCTCTTTGTCGATGCCGCCAGCGGTGAGGAGAAGGAAGGGTGATGGATTGGCGTGTGTTTGAGGGGTGTTCGATTTGGAGAAGATGAAAAGGGGGTTTAAGTTTGGTTTCTGTCGTGGGTTGTAGAGTTCTTAGTGAATGGGGATTTTGTTTTTTATTTAGATAAAAGTGGGTTTAAAATTGAAAATTTGATTGATAGAGATTAGATGGGGTCTACGGTCAAAGTAAAAAAACAAGAGGGGAAGTGATTGGGGGTGCGACAGAAAGATAACAAAAAAAAGGGAAGAGAAATTTTGGGTTTTGCTAACGTGTGTCAGGCCTTCCATGGGTTTTGCTAACTTGTGTCGTTTAATAAAACGGTGCGCAACGGGCTAGGGTGATCTGTTTCACTACTTTGCGCGTCTGTAACTGCTCGAAATTGGAACTGTTCGATTGAGATTTTCACAAATCTTCATAGTTTAAGTTTGAATTAAAATATTTGGTTTATGCAAAAAAATAAAAATTAAATAAAACATGCTCAATCGAAATAAAAAAATAAAAATAAAAATGTAACGAAATTAAAAACAATGGGTTGCCTCCCATGAAGCGCTTTTGTTTAACGTCGTTAGCTCGACGACCTAATTCAGACTACAGGTTTCGTGACAAACATTTCCACTTCATACGTTTTTTCCATCTAAGAAATTCCTTATGAGAAATACGAAAACTCTCATAAAGATTTCTTCGAATATTTCCCAATTTAAAAATCTTGTCGAAAAGAATGGCCATTAAAACATCTTTTTTTATCAAAATTAATTTCCTCAAACGATTCCTCGATGGTTTCGACTTAATTTTTGGTGTCTGCAAAACAGAAGACAGAACTTTAGACTTAGAAAGAATCAAATCGGCACAATCTAAAAATATTTTTTCAACTTCCTGATTTCCTCATCATGACCTTCTAACTCCCTGCGTAGATCAAAAGTAAAATTAGTTTCTACAAACTCATTTTTCAAAGTATCGATAATACCAACATAATTTATGCTCTGCACTTTGTTTGGGTGTTTCATTTTCTTATACACATCAAATTTAACAATCTCACCATCAAACTCCATGGTTAAAGTCCCGCTTCTTACGTCAATCTTTGTGTGCGCAGTACTTAGAAAGGGACGCCCCAATAGAATATCAGACGAAGTATTGGTGTGATCATTCTCCATGTCAATTACATAAAAATCAGCATGAAATATTAAGTTGTTTACTAGGGATGGTAAACGGGCGGGTCGGGTGCGGATACCCCATCCCCATACCCACCTAATATTTTTCAATCCACCACCCATGATGGGTAAAAAATTTCAAATCCACACCCGCCCACGCGGGTACATTCTCAAATCCATCCTCATACCTACCACCCACTACCCGTAACAACAATGATTCTTTGAACTCAACTATTCCATCAAAATCATGAGAAAATATCATTGAATTTAACCAAAACAAAACCTGAGAACATTTAAGTTTTGTCGAAGCAAACTAAGATGATTTAAGACCTTTTAAAATAACAGCTCTTTAATGCATTTACTTATCATAAATAAATGTGAAAGATATGGGTAGAACATTCATTTAATCCTCTATTTATATGTTAACAGTAAGAAAAGCAGTAAATTTGGTTGTGAGTCACAACCGTAAACACAATTGAATTATTTCTAAATTGCATAATACATGATTAAAAATACCCAAATATTATCTCATTCAAGTGTTCCCAGAAGAAGAAGAAAAATTAAGGTTCAGGTGTGATAGGAAAACTAAACTAAGTGGAAAGACTTAATGGTCTTACTGTATTCGCTACTTGTTTTCCAGTATGTTGGCTCTCATCCAGAATAAAACCTCCAGAAGAAGTACCATAATTTAGATAGTAAACGACTTAAAACGCCAGTCTACAATGATGGATTTCTTTAAACTGGAAACAAGTCAGGATGCGACTCCCATGCTTTCTTTCTATAACCCGCTTTAATCTAAATTCCAAATCAAAACTCATAAAAGAAGTTAATCAATTTACAAATTCATAAAGGAAAAGAGAAAAGATTAAGGAAATTTGTTAGACTAGCTGATTGAAAGAAAGCAATCAAGGCCACAACCTTCAAAAGGAAAACATACCTGAGATAGAAAGTGGAGAGTGGAGATAAGAGGTTTGAAACTTGAAAGATCGGTGCAGTAATGACTAATAAGAGGTTTGAAAGGAAAACAATTTATGCATAAACTTAACTTATCCCTAATATTTGGTTAAATAACAACTTATATCTTATACAATATTCAAATTTATAAATTAGTCTCTAAAATTACACCTAAATTCATAATGGTCCAAAATTTAATGGATATTTAACTGGGCGGGCGGATGTGGGGCGAGCGGATACGAGGCGGATGCAGGGCAGGTAAGGTCTCAAACCCATTACCCGCAACGGGTACTACTTTCTAAATCCACACCCGCCCACTTCCCACCAAAATTATACCCATCCCCGCCCCAATTGGAGCGGTTGCGGGGCGGAATCCACGAATTTGTACCCGTTTGCCATCCCTATTGTTTACCTCCACCAGTACATTCTCTAAGAGTCCTTTCGGATAGATTATAGATCTGTCGGCAAGCTGAATTGATAACCTCGTATCCTTCAAAGGCTCGTTAGAAATCATATTGTAAACAGAGAGAGGTATTACATTAATAGAAGCACCAAGATCACACATGGCTCGTTTTATCCCAACTTTACCAATTTTACAGGGTATTACGAACATACCTTGGTCTTTTAATTTTGGTGGTAACTTTTGTTGGAATGCAGCTGAGACATGTTCGCCTAGATTTACCTTTTCATTCCCGGTAAGCTTCCTCTTTGTTATACAAAGATCCTTAAAAACCAGGCATATCTTGAAACCTTTCGGATAACCTCAAGGAGAGGTATATTGATTTGACCTTCCGAAATACGTCTAGTATTTCATTTTCCTCAGCTTGTTTATCCTTTTTAACTAACCTTGATGAAAAAGGTGGTGGCACGTCATAGGGAGATGGCGTTGTATCATCCATTTTTTCTTCGTCATTCTTCATATGGGATCATGAATCATCAGTCTTCTTCCCTTTTTGGATTGCTTCATCTTTTGGAACAGGTGGCACCACTACTGTACCACTCTAAAGAGTGATAGCGCTGACATTTTCCATTGGATTTACCTCAGTTTGGGATGGAAGTTTACCTCGTGATTCTAAGCGGCCTACGGTTTAAGCCAGTTGGCTTATCTGTTTGTCCATCTCTTAAAAGTGGGCTTCAGTACGAGTCTAGAATTTTTCCTAAGAAGTGCTAACCTCTTGACAATTGACTCTAGTGATGTCTTTTGTGGCTGTTATGGTTGTGGAGGTGGCCTTGCTTGATAACCTTGATTTGGTCTTGAGTTCTGAGCATAACCGAAATTTGGATGATCCCTCCATACTGGGTTGTATGTATTGTCGTAGGGATTGTAAGCTCTTTGGGGAGGTCCTGGAAAGTTCCCGACTGCATTGACTTAAGCTGCTGCATCATCTTGAATCATTGGACAACCGTCTATCGGATGATCAGGTAATGCACATATTCCACATAATCTGTTTGGTCATGTCTTTCCTGCAACAAGAGAGTTGACGATTTCAGTTAACTTATATATCTTATTTTTGATGGAAGATGAACTTACCTCATGAACCCTTCGAGGAGGTTCATTATTTGTGTGAAATTTTTGGGAGTTTGCGGCCATTGTGGAGATTAAATCCCTAGCCTCAGTAGGAGTCATATTCACCAAGACTCTGCCACTGGCAGAATCGATCATCTTCATTTCCAGTGAAGATAATCCTTCATAAAAGTATTGAAGGAGTATTTTTTTAGTTAACCCATGTTGTAGGCAACTAGAACATAACTTCTTAAACCGCTCCCAGTAGTCGTAAAGTGACTCTCCATCAAGCTGCTTGATTCCAAGTATTTTCCTTCGCAGTTCACTTACTTTCGCCACAGGGAAAAACCTATCACGAAAAAGACGAGTCATATGAGCCCATGTAGTAATAGAATTAGGGGGAAGATAAAATAACCACTCATTAGCCGAATCGACTAAGAAAAAAGGAAAAGCTCTAAGTTTGATTTGATCCTCGGTTACTCCCTGTGGTCTCATGCTGGTACAGACCATATGAAATTCCATGAGATGTTTGTGAGGATTCTTGTTTGGCAATCCGCGGAATGTAGGGAGGAGATGAATAAGGTCAGTTTTTAACTGGTACGGAGTTCTTCCTTGGGGTAAATCAATGCACAAAGGCACTTGATCAGTAGGTGCCACGGCTAACTCCCGAATAGTAGGATCGGCCATCGGAATTGTATTAACGGATTCACCTGAATTTGATTCTTCTTCTGGACTTGTTTGATGTCTCATTCTTTCCCGAAGTGTCTGTGCGTGGAGTCTCCTAGCTTTGGCTTCGATCTCTGGGTCGTACTCCACTAATGCGCCCAGATTAGTCCTGGTCATAAATCAGAAGCAAACAAAAAATTAGTAACTTTGGTAAAGTACCCGACAATGGTGCCAATTTGACAATTTTCGTTTCGATGTCAAAATAAAATTCCTTCTTCTCAGATAATAAATAAGGAAATTTCAATATAGAGAAGTAAGATTCGAATCCACAGGGACTTAGAAAATTCTTAATTTATGTAGCGTGAAAGTATTAAATGGGGGGTTTGGTAAAAATATATTTAAATAACAAAGAGATTAAATAAATAAAAGTAATTTAAGTAAAAATAAGAGAATAAAATTGTGATTAAATACGATAAAAATAGCCTCAAGCCTTGCTTTGACTCAATTTCCTTTTGATCATTAAATTAGATTTTCCCTTCGGGATTCACGTCGGTTACTTTGTCTATAAGGACAATCCCTGTGACTCTATCTTGTATATAGAATACCCAAGGAAATCTTTGATTCCAGCTTCGAAAATTGATCTAATCAACATCAATTGTCATAGATCAATCACCGTTTAAGTTCGTGGTGATCGACTCAGATTGTTGTTTCAATAACCGTCAATTCTGATCTCAATTCCCTCTTAGAGAAGCCATCTCGCCAAGTTTGTTCACAGGAAGTCGAATTTGCTTTCTATAAGCCGAATATTCCTCCCACACATTTAATTACAACAACCTCTTGACCAAAGTCAATCTTTGATTTTGAAAAATAAGCGCAGAAATTGAGAGAGATATTCTGAAGATATTAAGGGCTTGTTTCAATTCTCCCGTTGGAATTGAGTCATCGCTTCAGCTCTCGGCTTATGAAAAATTTAGCTAAGCATGACAAAAGTCATACTTAGCATATTAAAAACAAAACTTGAAAATAAAAGAAAAAATGAAAAAAACTTGAAAAGTAAAAAGAGAAAGCTTTTATAAAACTAGAGAGAAAAGAAGATTGTAATTTGAGTTATGAGTTTAGGCTTACCCCAAGTGGGTATTTATAACCTCTCAAAGCCTAAGGATAAACAAAGAAAATAAAATAAAAATAATCCTAAAGACAATTATTTTTTTCCCCTAAACTCAAACTTTAAACTAGCCTCCTAATGCAACTTTGCTCGTCCATCTTACAGGAGGCGTGCTGACGAAGTCTTCTAGAAACCGCCACTGACTGGACCTTCTAGAAACTGCCACGTCAAATCGCGTCGTGCCCATATCTCCAGCCTAAACCAAATAATAAAAAAATACAGAATGCGCCCATTTTGTCACTAATTCTAGAAAGTAAGGACCTGCACGAAAACAAGCACAACACGACCAAATCAGCAGCAATAATTCCATAAAATCAAAAAAATAACTAGCATATATTAACGATTCTGAACACTCATCAAGTATCGAAAACTTTTACAGGAGTATCCACATTCTTGGGCTAGTATCGACACTTTTAGTCTGTTTTGGGCAAAAAGGTAAGTTTTTAAGGAAATTAGACTCAAGGTACCCTAACACTTCAATATTTCCTCACATAAGACTTCAAGTGAGAACATTAATGATGTTTAATTCAAATGTAGAAATGAGAATATAATAGGGTGAAATAAAACTAGCCTTGTTTGAATGCTTGGTAAAACGACCAGAACACCCGAGTTCTTTTAGAAAAGATAGCAGAGTTGAAAGTATATTCAGTTCGGATATCCTTAGGGAGTGCGCACGACACTTTAAGCTGACTAGTTTGGGGCGCAAGGTCCGACACTCAAGGAGTGGGCTAGTCGAGAGTGTGGTGTCCGATGCAGAGATTCTAAGGGCCACATTCTCGGTAGACTAGAGGGGTGTGTGAGCTCCGAGATGCAAAACCCTCATTCGCACCATGATGTCTACCATATAATAGAGAGTGGGTATACTCGTATAGTCACTAAAGCATAATAGAATAGACCAGTAGACCAAATAGCAATAGACTTGATAGCTTGAGCATTTCAGTGACAAACTTTTAGTATGTTTAAGTTGTTAGTCCTTCGGAATGTTTTTCATGGGCAGGTCTGTAGATTGAGAGTTTGAGGAGTAGTAGATAGATCAAGGTCCAGACCCATTGCAGATTCAGAGTATGTCTCAGCAGTTTTGAAGGGCATGTATATTTTTTTAAACCTTATTGTATCAGTTGAGTCGTAAATTTTATTAAGAGTCAGTCTGTAATATTTTGATTGTAAATATTTATTTTGGGAGCTCCCCAGTTTAAAGTTTTAAATTATATTATTTCATAAATGTTTTATTTATGGAAATGATCGTTTTATGGTATAAGAAAAGTGTAAGGTGTTGGTCAGTCATTCTGGTGGTTCTGTGTAGCACCTTAGATCGATCGACTGTGTGCCGTACTGGTCTAGGGTGTTACACAATTCTCATTGTTAAAAAAAATTAGATCGTAGATTCATCCCATCCAAATTAATTGAACCCAAAATTAATTCATTTTATCTATTTAACACATATGATATGAAACTATTTCAAGTTGATTACATGTGCTCAATCAAAATTTTGCTTTAATTTTAACCTTAAATTTGATCAAGAAATTACATATAACTACCTTTAATTTTAGAATAAATTATACATTTAGTACTTAAACTATTAAATTTGATCCGTTTTAGTATCTAAACTTTCAAATTTATTTCAAATCTTACCATTAATTTTAAATGAGATATTAAAATAAAATAAAAATTAAATTTTAGATATAATTTTAAAAAATTGATAGTTCAAGTACTAAATATGTAGTGTATGTTTAGTTTTATCAGTTCATTCGATGTTTGATGCTTCTGCTCTTAGCAACGCGTGCGCCATTGATGCTTTAGCATTGATATCTCGTCACTATCCAAGTCCAAGCCACTTGAATGCCACTTCTTCCAAAACCAAAAATATTCAGACCATCTACACCGTTCCTCTTGTGCGACGTGGGTGGTCCAGATTATCCTCATTATAGATTGTTCAATGGTCAATTGCCTGCTCTTGTCCATTTGTCCACGTCCCCGTACCCGTACCCGAATCAAACTGCCCCAGAAAATTATTAAAAAATATATTTACAGATTAGAAGGTTTTAGACAAAGGGACACTTGGAGTTCCCCCTAAGATTCAGAAATTTTAAAAAACAAAACACCCTTCAGCTTTGTTTTATTATTTTTTTATAAGTTATTTTTAATTTAATTAATCAAACTAACTTGTACTATTTATGATTAACATATTTTGGGTTTAGTGGGATTCGGATCTTTTCCGTTGTCTTTCAATTATTTGGTACGTTAAAAAAAACTGTCATTAAAAAGCTTATTTTTTTCATTAAGCTCAGATATCATATTTTGGGGGTTCAAGTTCAACTTTGTTATGTCGAAACCTTAGGTGTTGTTTAAACACGTCAAAATGTTAGATTCTACCAACACTTGATGACAAGAAACAAAGCTGTTTTTCTTCTGTAAAAAAGAAATGTTTTTATTTTTTATTTATTTTCTTAGTTAAAACCGATAAAGATCAAATAGTTTTTGTTTTGATGTCTTGATTGTTGAGTTTTATCGAAAACGTGTACATCCCAAATATGGAACAGGTTTCCAAATATAATTATATAGGGATAGTTAATGTTTCCAGTTATGGTTATATAGCCATTTTGTTCACACTATTTTATCCAGATTTTATTTGGGGTACTAACATGAACTTCAACAACTTTGGAAGTAACCAACCGCCGTCAGTTGACGCCGGCGAAGGTGGTAATAAACCGCCTGGGAATTATCCGATAAGTAGACAGCCATCAATCTATTCTCTAACCTTTGATGAGCTCCAAAGCACAATGGGTGGAATAGGTAAGGATTTCGGGTCAATGAACATGGATGAGTTGTTGAAGAACCTTTGGAGTGTTGAAGAAACTCAAACAATGGCTTCTTGCAGCGTTGGCACAGAGGCAAATGGAGGGTTGCAAAAGCAAGGGTCTTTGACTTTGCCAAGGACACTCAGCCAAAAAACTTTAGATGAAGTTTGGAAAGATATTTCTGTTGTGGAAGACGGTTATCGGATAGAGCAAAATCGTAATTGATAATTTGAGAAAATAAAAATGAAGATAAAAAAAGAGACAAAATTTACGTGGAAAACCCCTAAATTACATAGGGTAAAAACCACGGGCAACGGTAGAAGAATTTCACTATGAGAAAATAGGAATTGCAACCTCTCTCGATCTACCAAGGAGAAAACAATGATAATTCTCTCTCGATAAAAAAAAAGAGAAAATAACTCTCAAGAAACTCTCTAAATTCTCTCTAGTATTGGAAGAAAGCTAGAATGCTTTGGGATAATTTTGAAGCTAAATGAGCTAGGGTATTTATAGTTGAAACCTAAGACTAATTTGTAAATACCCTAAATTACAATGGCTAAATTATGATTCTACCATTGTCTAAAATTCAACATTTTCTGCCACCTAAAGCAATTTCCACTTTCGGTGGATTTTTTTTTTCTTTCTTTATTATCACCTTTCGGTGATTGAGAAGACTTTTCAACAATCTCCCACTTGAAGATTTGATTGGAACAATCATATCTTCACATCATTCTTTCTACCTTGTACCTTCATGTTACTTACGTCTCTGACAGGCCACAAGAGGATCGACACCAAGTAAATTTATCAACGTTGATCGCCTTCATCATGAAATCTGCTATGTTGTCTTTGGTATGGATCTTCTGTATATCTATCGTCCCTTCTTCCACTTTTTCACGAATGAAATGATATTGAACTCGTATGTGCTTTGTCCTTGAATGAAATGCTGGATTCCTTGCTAGATGCAAAGCGCTTTGACTGTCACAAAACAGAGAGACATACTCTTGATTGTGCCCAAGCTCCTCCAATAGCATCTTCAACCAAATTGCTTCTTTACTGGCTTGTGTAACTGCTACATATTCTGCCTATGTTGTGGATGTAGCCACAACTGACTGTAATTTTGAAACCCAGCTTACAGCTCCACCAGCAACTTTGAACACATATCCTGTAGTAGATTTGCTTTTATCCAAATCCCCTGCATAGTCAGAATCTACATACCCATTGATTAGTAAGTTTGATCCTCTGTAACATAATGCAACATTTGAGGTCCCTTTGATGTATCTCAGGATCCCCTTTACTGTATTCCAATGCTCTTTGCCTGGATTCGCCATGTACCGACTAACCACTCCCACTGGTTGTGCAATGTCTGGTCTTGTGCATATCATAGCGAACATTAAACTTCCCACTGCTGATGCATACGGTACTCGAGACATCTCCATCCTCTCTTCTTCACTGCTAGGACTCATACTGGAGGATAATTTGAAGTTAATAGGAAGAGGGGTAGAAATTGGCTTACAATCTTGCATGCTAAATCGTGACAAGATTTTATTCAAGTAATTCTTTTGTGAAAGCCAAATCTTCCTATTGCTTTTGTCTCGGTGAATTTGCATCCCTAGAATCTTGTTTGCTGATCCCAAGTCCTTCATTTCAAATTACCTAGCCAGTTGTGCCTTCAATTCTTCAATATATCTTTGTTGGGTCCTGCAACCAACATGTCATCCACATACAACAGCAATATAACAAAATCGTTATCACCAGACCTCTTGAAATAAGCACAAGGGTCTGTATTAAGTTTGTTGTATCCAATGCACATAATGAAGGAATCAAATCTCTTATACCAACACCTCGGCGCATGGTTTAGACCGTACAGAGATTTGTTCAACCTGCAAACCAAGTTCTTCTTTTCTTCTTCTTCAAAACCTTCAGGTTGGAGCATATAAATCTCTTCTTCAACATTTCCATGAAGAAAAGTTGTTTTAACATCTAGCTGATCTAGATGTAAGTCCAATGTAGCACACATTGCCAAAACTACTCGAACTGTTGTTAGTCGAACCACAGGAGAAAATATTTCTTTGAAATCAATACCTTCTTTTTGAGCATATCCTTTGACCACCAGTCTTGCACGATACCTCTCAACTTGATCGTCACCATTTCGCTTGATTTTGAAGACTCATTTGTTACCAATTGGCTTCCTTCCTTGTGGTAGTGGCACAAGGTCCCATGTATTATTTTTATGAAGGGATTCGATTTCTTCTTGCATCGCCATCATCCACAGTGAAGCATCTGAGCTGTTTATTGCCTCCTGGTATGTTGATGGCTCACCGTCCTCTGTTAAAAGGCAGTATGCAATATTACCTTCTATAACATAATCTGAGTGCCAATTGGGACGTCTTCTCACACGATCTGATTGACGAGTTGTTGGAGCTTCAGAACTCTCTGGTTCTTGTTCATCATGTGCTGGTTCTGCTTCAGAAGAATCTCCTTCTTCAAACTCTTTTTCCACATGTATCTGAGTAGTCTCTGACTTTTCAGCGTTATCATCGTCTTCTTTTCTTTGTAGCTTATCTTCTACAAAGATAACATCCCTGCTAATGATCACTTTGCGGGCAGTGGGATCCCACAAGCGATACCCCTTTACTCCATCAGCATACCCCAAGAATTTGCATTTCCTGGATTTTGGATCCAGCTTTGAAATTTCTTGGGCGTTGTACATCACGTACACAATACTTTCAAATATATGGAGGTTTGAATAATCAACTGGTTTATCATTCCACATCTCCATTGGTGTCTTCAGCTCTATTGCAGTTGATGGAGCTCGATTCACCAAATAACAGGCGGTATTGACTGCTTCTGCCCAGAATGATTTTTCTAGGCCTGCGTCCCTCAACATTGCTCTTGTTCTTTCTAACAAGGTTCTGTTCATCCGCTCTGCCACTCCATTTGTTGAGGAGTGTTCGCCACTGTGAACTGTATTTTGATGCCTTCTTTCCTGCAAAAGTCATCAAATTCTTTACTTGTGTATTCTCCACCGTTATCTGTTCTGAAACACTTGATCTTATTTCCATAATCAAGTTCCACCCGCGCTTTGAAGTTTTGAAAGTTGAAAGCACGTCTAACTTCTTCTTAATAGGGTGCACCCAACATCTCCTGGAGTAGTCATCAATAAATGAGACAAAGTATTTTGCTCCACCTAGGGACGTTACTGGTGCTTGCCATACGTCAGAGTGAACCAATTCTAGAACATTTTTGCCTCTAGAATTTGATGTGTTGAATTTCAACCGGTGCTGCTTACTTGTTATGCAATGCTCACACAAAGGAATTGATACCTTTGTTAAGCCTGGAAGTAGCTTTTGCTCCACAAGGACTTTCATTCCTTGTTCTGACATGTGTCCAAGTTTATGATGCCATAGCATTGCCGAATTTGAACTACATGAGGCAACAGAGGCTTCTGCTTCTAGCAAAGTCTCTCCCTTCAGCATGTACAAGTTTGCTGCTATCTTTTCGCCTTTTAGCACCACAAGTGCTCCACGGAACACCTTCATGATTCCTTTCCGTGTCTCAATCTTGCTTGCATTATTATCCAACAATCCGTAGGATAATAAATTTTTCTTCAGGCCTTTCACGTGCCGTACATCTCGAACAACTTTAATTGTTCCATCATACATTTTCAATTTGATGGTTCTCATACCAACGATCTCTAAGGCATGATCATTGCAACTATACACAGATCCTCCTGAGATAGGTTCATAATGATGGAACCATTCTCTTCTTGAGGTCATGTGATATGTCGCTCCCGAATCAATGAGCCATATATCTGCAAAAAATTTTCTGCCTTCCACGGTGGTTGACGCTTCACAGCATAGAACATCTCCATCATCTGAAGTGTTTGCGGTATTACCTTGTGGATTGGAGTTTTTATTTAGACTCCAACAATCCTTCTTCAAGTGACCCTTCTTTCCACAGTGGTAGCACTTTAAATTCTTCTTGCTCCTCGACTTCGATATACCATGTTTATGACTGCTGGTTTGGCCACGTTCTGTTGATCTCCCTCTCATCGTTGTCAACGCTTCTGCTTGTTGCAGATTTACTTGTCTGTCTTCCTTGTTCTTGTGCCAATTTTCTTCTTGTAGAACAGCAGCTGCAACGTCATCGAAGACTAGACTGGTGACATTACTGTTTGTCAAGTTGATGATGAGTTGATCGTACGAATCCGGTAGACTTTGAAGTAGAAGTTCAGCACGTTCTTGTTCTCCTATTTTACAGCTTAAGGATGTAAGCTGAGAAAATAAGGTGTTCAGTGTATTTAAGTGCTCCGTCACTGAAGTAGATTCTGGCATACGGAGAGTGTACAATTTCCTCTTAAGGAAAATTTTATTGTGCAGCGATGTGGCCTCGTACAATTTGATGAGATGATTACATATCTCCTTAGCTGTCTTCTTCTCCTCGATACTTGACAATACTTCATCTGCTAATGCTAGATGAAAGTTTTCCATAGCATTCTTGTCTATCTCGTTCCATTTGATGTCATCTGTGAAATCCACCGGCCTTTCATTGATAGCCGCTAGACACCATCTTTCCTTAGGATGGCCTTCATCTTCAATTTCCACAATGAGAAATTTCTTCCATTGAATTTTTTAATATCAAATTCCGTTGCCATAGCTTCTTCTACGGATAGCTCCCACTATTTCACTATCGTGAATAGTTCGCTGGAACCTTCAAAGTAATAACTTCTTACTTTCTTATTGGAGGATCCACCTTTTGGTGGCAACCACAAAGACAATAAGCAGATATTACACACTCTAATCTAGCTCGGATACCAATTGTTGCGGAAGACGGCTATCGGATAGAGAAAAATCGCAACTGATAATTTGAGAAAATAAAAATGAAGATAAAAAGAGACACAAAATTTACGTGGAAAACCCCTAAATTACATAGGGTAAAAACCACGGGAAACGGTAGAAGAATTTCACTATGAGAAAATAGGAATTACAACCTCTCTCGATCTACCAAGGAGAAAACAATGATAATTCTCTCTCGATAAAAAAAAAGAGAAAACAACTCTCAAGAAACTCTCTAAATTCTCTCTAGTATTGGAAGAAAGCTAGAATGCTTTGGGATAATTTTGAAGCTAAATGAGCTAGGGTATTTATAGTTGAAACCTAAGGACTAATTTGTAAATACCCTAAATTATAATGGCTAAATTATGATTCTACCATTGTCTAAAATTCAACATTTTCTGCCACCTAAAGCAATTTCCACTTTCGGTGGATTTTTTTTTTCTTTCTTTATTATCACCTTTCGGTGATTGAGAATACTTTTCAACAATTTCAACAGGGAAAGACGAGAAGATTGGAAGTCGAGTTAATGATAATATGCCACAGAGACGGCAAACTCTAGGGGAGATTACTTTGGAAGAGTTTTTGGTGAGGGCTGGTGTGGTTCGAGAGGATAATACTCAATTTTCTGGTTTTGGGATTGAGTTTCAACAAGGAACAAGAGGTCCAAATTTGATGGGGAACTGGCTTTCTAATGGTGGTAATCAAATTGGTATTCAGCCTTCCAATTTGCCTTTGAATGTTAATGGAGTTAGATCAAAGCAGCAACAGCAGCAGAGGCAACCAATTCTTCCTAAGCAACATGGGTTGGAATATGGAAAAGGACTAATCAATGGTCTTGTTCAGGGTGGGGGGATTGGTATGGTTGGTTTAGGTGGGGCAGTTTATGTTTCCACTGGATCACCTGCTAGCCAGCTTTCATCAGATGGGATTAGGAATAGTTGTGGAGATACTTCCTCAGTTTCACATGTGTTTAACGGGACTTTGAGAGCTAGGAAATCCGGTACTGTGGAAAAGGTTGCTGAGAGGAGGCAGAGAAGAATGATCAAGAACCGAGAATCCGCTGCTGGATCACGAGCTCGCAAGCAGGTGAACATGTTCTTCATTCCATCAAATGTTTCCATCTTTATGCTTCTTTAATTCATCTTAGAGGCACACAATTTAGTACTACGACTGTTGTACATCGAGAAATCATTTTTAATTTGAACCCTGGTTTTAAAGATCTTTGTTACACCTTAAAAGGTAATGGAGCATTTTTAAAGCTCTATCATAACTCATATGAGAATGAATGAAACCATCTTTGTTAAATCTCTTTACCCTTTTTGCTTCTCAACTAGGCTTACACAACGGAGTTGGAGAAATTGCAAAGCTAAAAGAGGAGAACCAAGAATTGGAGAAGAGACATGTATGTTCTTTCCCTTGTTTGTTCAAGTGCATTCAGTTCTTCTTGGTATTTCTAATTATGGGCTATGGCAAACACATGCTTGCTTTCTCATTCACTATTCTTGGTTGCTTGCTGCGTGCACAAATGATGAAATTACAGAAAAATCAGGTGCCGGGAAATTTCCTTTTCCATCTCTTTTATTCGATTACAATTTATTTGATGCCTACTCAAATATCAATAAGCACCATCGTTCTTCACCAAGTTCCATAGATTTCCTGTCATATTCATTATGTTTTTATCCATCACATTGTCATTCTTGTTTCACTTCACTGGTATGGATCGTATGGTATGGTATGAATCTCTCATATAAAACCACACTGTTATTATAATGTACGGTATGGAACTCCTTAAAATGATTATTCAATTAGCAATTATAATTGACTTGAATGATTAGAAAACTTGAATAGAACTAGGCAATCAGTGCCATTCTGAAATCTTTGCTTGCATTGTTTGACTACCACAGAACATGGAGATGACGAGTATGCAACAAGGAGCTAAGAAGCGATGCTTGCGACGAACACAGACAGTTCCATGGTGAATTTAAGTCGAGGGTGACCGTTCTTCCTACATATTTCAGAGAGATGATGAACTAATATGGTGTCAAAGGACTTCTTTTTTATTTTACTTTACAATATGGCAGTTTCCATGGAAATGGAAATGAAACTACGTACCAGTTATCACTTTTACATTCATTCTTACAAGTGATGGAATTGAAGAGTTCAAATAGGTTACAAATCTGTTTTCACCAAACATTGCTGATACATATATATATATTAATGGAATATGTGCTTGTAGTCATTCCTATTTACCAACAATCAACTTTATGAAAATCTTCATTGTTGTCATCAATCTCTTATAAGTTCGTGTTCTCGTAGCTGATGATCCGAAAAGGTTCTCAATCGAGTTGAATTAACATAATCCTGAGGGGAATGAGCTGAAAATCTCGGCATTAGTAATCCGGCTACCCTCAAGATTCTCAGAAACCTTCCTTGTAGTCTGGACCATGTATGTAGGGCAAACTGAAGCCCCTAATAAGCTCCCAAACTGCGTTCACCATCTTCGGTATCACCCATAGCAAAGAGAAGTAATTCTTGTTCGGTTCCTCCGGTAAAATCTTCACCATGGAAGTCGTAAATATAAATAGACAGATAAATAGATAGATTAAACATGTTAGAAACCGTATTTCGGGCTTACCTTGCCAAAGTAGAAACTGTTGAAGAAGTGGCAAGGTCCAAAATGCTTAAACAAGGTGTTTTTATCATCGTAAGGAACCCCAGGGACCATGTCATTGCTGTAAACATATCTGAAGTATTTGACGTCAAATTTATTCATATTTTCCTTCATGTATTCCCCAAACCTGGCGTCACCGACCCTGGGTTGCCCAAAGGTGTAAACCCGTCCAATTTGTCCAACAACCATTTCTCCCCATGCAACATTAGCACCGAAGGAAACAAGATTGCTAATGCCCCACCCAAACTGTGACCAGTCAATATGAACTTGGCTTCTTCGTTCTCTTTCAAAAACTCCCTCAGCTTCTCTCTGAGAGTGTAGTAAGCAAATTGGTGTTGGGCATTGTTGTCTTGTTCGATATCCTGGGCCACCTATTGTTCTTTTGCAAGCCAAAAGCTTGCATGAAACCACTATGGGCCCTGGCGTTACCCATGGCTTTAAGCTTGCACCAGGAAAGATCGGCGTCGGTTCGCCAGTCGTTGCTGTCGAATGGGACTGGTGCCTCTGAAGGCAACCACGAACAAGTTGGGATTTGCTTGTCTTGGAGGATGAACGCTTGGGTGGAATCACTTTTTTTGTAATCTGTATGAATCAAAATGATCAGCGTTTTTACAATTCAGAATGAATGTTTATATAACGTTTTCAATTGAATAATAAGAATGCATTAGTTCAAATGTGGACTCTCACCTCATTTAGTGTATATATACTACTTTAATATACTTTACTTTAATTAATGTTTGACCAATTTAATTAGCTTTAATTTGATTGGTTATGGTATAGTCAAGAACGAAAGGCTATAAGCGGCATTGCTAGTGGGCTCTAAGGGGGGCGTCCACATTCCCCGGTTAGCCCGAGAATCTCATTCCCGATAATCTAAGATTACCAATAGTGGATTTTTTGGAGTATATTATCGGAAATGTCATTACCTCCCTTTCTTTAAGTATTATTGAATTACTAGCGTTTTGGATTAAAATGCCCTTAATTTTTTTAAAAAAATATCATTCTTCTGTCATTGAATAATAAAAATTCTACGAATGTTAAATTACAAATTTATCCTTAAACTATTTTAGATTTACAAAAAAATCTATAATTAAAATTTTATATGAAGTTCAAGGGTTAAAATAAAATTTTACCCTTTCATTAAACCTTTTTATATTTTCAATTTTGTAAAAAATTTATATAAATTTTATGAATTTAAATTTTTTAAAGAAAATATATAAATATTTTCCAACTTGTTAAAAAAATATATATATAATAAGGACAATTTGGTCAAATATACATTCCAATAATCTTTTATTCCTTTAACCAAACACGGTAATCTTACATTCCCACTGGTAATTTTACATTCCGTGAACCAAACGCACCCTAAGATTTTAATTATTTCAATCCTTTATTTTTATAATTTTAATTTTTTTATTAAATTAGCCCAAATATAACATAATATTGAAGTTTATAGATAAAAGTTTATTTCAATGTTATAATAAGGATAATTTAATTGTTTTATATATTTTAAAAATTTTGATACTAAAAAGAAAATGATAAAATAAAAAATATTGGCGTTATTATTCTATTATATTTAGACTAATTTGATAAAAAAATTAAATAAAAATACAATATTATAATAACTAAACTAATAAAATTGATAATAGTCACTAAAAAAACAGAAGACTTGGAGGAAGAAAACATATTCAAGATCATATTATCCTATGAAACTTGTTGTATAATGTAATTATTTTTAAAAAATTTGTCATATAATATATATTGCCAAACTTGTTGTTAGGTATGGCTCATAAATATACCAGTAAAGAGGACAGGAGATGGAGCGGAGTGAGCGAAGCGAACATCAACTGTCCTTACAAAGAAAGTCTCGTTGTGGGGTTACAAATTATGTGGGTTGTGGGTGCGGGGGCGCAGCCCCCGCGGTACGGTACAGGGTTGATTTTGTAATTATGTACCAGGGTTTTCTATTATAAATAGAGATGTAACCTAGACCTAAAACATCATTTGAATAAAATTCTAGCGCCGCCTAGGCACCGAGGACGTAAGCACATTGCCGAACCTCGTAAAATTCTCGTGTTCTTTCGTTTTCTTTACCCGTTTTCGTCAACAATTGGTATCAGATGTCAGGAGCAAATTCGAAGTCGCGAAATTCGATGGTCAGGGTAACTTCGGATTATGGCAAACGAGGGTGAAGGATCTATTGGCGCAGCAAGGGATCTTGAAGGCTTTGCGACCTACAAAGCCGGCGTCGATGGATGAGGAAGATTGGGAAGAATTGTAGCAGCGAGCGGCAGGAACCATACGATTATGCTTGGCGGACGAGGTCATGTATCACGTCATGCATCTATCGTCTCCAGACGAAATTTGGAGGAAGTTGGAAAGTCAGTTTATGTCCAAATCCTTAACGACAAAACTGTATCTGAAGCAGCGGCTGTATGGGCTGAAGATGCAGGACGATCACGATTTGGCGCAACACGTGAATGTCTTCAATCAAATCGTTTCTGATCTGGCTCGGCTTGATGTGAAAATTGAGGATGAAGACAGAGCGATGATTCTGTTGTGTTCGTTGCCTTCCTCTTACGAACACATGGTGACTACTCTTACATATGGGAAGAGACTATCAACGTTGAGGAGATTACTGCAGCCTTGTTGGCTCACAACCAGCGGAAGCAGAATGCAGGGGAAAGCTCTCAAGCCGATAGCTTATATGTCAAGGGTAATCGAGATCGTGGACGGAAGCCAGGGTCCGGGAAGCGGAATTCCAGATCCAAATCCAGGGATAATAAGACGATTCACTGTTACAAGTGCAAGGAGGCGGGACATATGAAGCGAGACTGTCCGAAGTTGAAAAAGCAGACTGATGAGAAGCGTGATGGCTCATCCAAGTCTGTGAACGTGGTCGAGGATGATACTTCTGATTGCAGTGAGGGTGATATGCTTTCTATTTCAACGACACAATTGACGGATGCTTGGATTCTTGATTCTGGATGTTCTTATCACATCACGCCAAATAGGGAATGGTTTTCGACGTACAGGCCGGTTAATTCTGGTTCGGTTTATTTGGGTGATGATCGATGTTGCAATATTGTTGGTATTGGTGATGTCAGAATTAAGATGCACGATGGCTCCGTTCGGACGTTGAGTGGTGTTCGACATATCCCAGACTTGAAGAAGAATTTGATTTCCTTGGGCACTTTGCACAAGAATGGTTTTATCCCTAAGGCTGACGAGGATAGGGAAACCATTCGGATTGTTAAAGGAGCATTGACTGTGATGAAAGGCAAGATGACTGCAGGGAATATCTACAGATTGTTAGGGAGTACCGTTGCAGGTGGAGTTCACTCTGTTGAGTCCTGTGATGATACGACAAAATTGTGGCATATACGCCTTGCTCATTCTAGTGAACGTGGTATGGCAGAATTACACAAGAGAAACTTGTTGCATGGTGTCAAAAGCTGTAAGCTCGATTTTTGCAAGTATTGTGTTCTTGGTAAACAGACTAAAGTCCGTTTCAAGACTGCGAAGCACACAACTCAAGGGATTCTTGATTATGTGCATTCTGATGTATGGGGGCCTTCCACGACATCGTCTTTGGGTGGATCTAGGTACTATGTTACTTTTATTGATGATTTTTCACGGAAAGTTTGGGTGTATTTTTTGAAACAGAAATCTGAAGTTTTTTAGAAGTTCAAGCTGTGGAAAGCTGAGGTAGAAAACCAAACAGGACGAAAAATCAAGTGTTTGTGGTCTGACAATGGTACGGAGTACACAGATTCACAGTTCCTACAATTCTGTAAGGAGCATGGGATTCAGAGGCATTTTACAGTGCGCAAGACACCACAACAGAATGGTGTTGCGGAACGAATGAACAGGTCGTTGAATGAAAGAGCCAGATGTTTGCGGTTGAATGCGGGGCTTCCCAAACACTTCTGGGCTGAGGCTGTTAACATGGCGTGTTACCTTATCAACAGATCGCCAAGGGCATCACTGGCTGGGAAAGTTGCAGAAGAGGTATGGACTGGTCATGATGTTAGTTTTGATAACTTACGGATTTTTAGTTGTCCTGCTTATGTGCATGTACCTGCTGATGAGATCCAAACTTGATGCAAAATCGAAGGAGTGCATTTTTCTGGGTTACAAGAAAGGTGTCAAAGGATTCAAGTTCTGGGATCCAGTTGCGAAGAAAGTTGTGATTAGTAGAGATGTCGTTTTTAATGAACAGTCTATGTTGCAGCAGAAGCAAGACACGACAGTGGTAGATTTCGAGCAGTTTCCAGTTGAGAAACCAGAAACTTCTCAACCGACTTCTGGTGGTTCCACTACGGATGATTTGCAGGATTATAGTCTCGCCAGAGACAGGGTGAGACGGACGAATATAAAGCCTCCGAACATATTGGGTTTTGAAGACTTGGTATCTTTTGCACTTACTGTTAGCAGTGATGATCCAGTTACTTTTCATGATGCCGTTACTAGTCAGGAAAACGACAAGTGGATGGCAGCCATGGTTGAGGAGATGGAGTCTTTGAATCACAATCGCACATGGGAGTTAGTTCCCCTTCCTGAGGGTAAGAAGCCGATTGGTTGCAAATGGGTGTATAAGAAGAAACCAGCAGTAACAGAAAAAGAGGGGGAGAAGTTCAAGGCTCGTTTGGTAGCGAAGGGTTTTTCACAGCAGAAAGGAGTTGATTATGATGAAATCTTTTCTCCTGTGGTCAGGCACACTTCAATCTGAGCAGTACTTGCATGGTGGCTAGTTGGGATTTGCATTTAGAGCAGATGGATGTTAAAACTGCTTTTTTGCATGGTGATTTAGAGGAGCAGATCTACATGCGGCAACCTGAAGGTTTCACTCAACCTGGAAATGAGCATTTAGTTTGCAGATTGAAGAAATCTTTGTACGGGTTAAAACAGTCTCCGAGACAGTGGTATAAACGGTTTGACTTCTATATGATCAAGATTGGCTACAACCGATGTGAGTATGATTGTTGTGTCTATGTTAAGAGCCTTGATGATGGTTCTTTTATTTTTCTATTACTGTATGTTGATGATATGTTGATTGCTGCGAAGAACATGGATGATGTTATCGGTTTGAAAACTTTATTGAGTCAGGAATTTGATATGAAAGATTTAGGTGCTGCAAAGAAAATTCTTGGAATGGAAATTTGCAGGGACAGAGACTCAAGGAAACTGCGGCTATCTCAACGGGGTTATGTTGAGAAAATGCTAGAAAGGTTTGCGATGAGCAGCGCGAAACCAGTTAGCACTCCATTGGCGAATCACTTTAAGCTCTCATCAGAACAGTGCCCTAAGACATATAAGGAAGCTGAAAATATGGCAAAGGTTCCGTATTCTAATGATGTTGGCTGCTTGATGTATGCGATGGTATGTACTCGTCCTGATTTAGCTCATGCTGTTAGTCAAGTTTGTAAGTACATGTCTAAACCTGGTAAGCAACATTGGGATGCAGTCAAGTGGATCTTTCGGTACTTAAAGGGTAATGTGGGACATGGAATTGTTTTTGGGAGTCAGCGGGATAATCCTTTGGTTGTAGCATATGTGGATTCAGATTATGCAGGTGACTTGGATAATAGAAGATCTACGACAGGGTATGTGTTTACTCTTGGTGGAGGGCCTATTTGCTGGAAGTCTACTGTTCAATCTGTCGTGGCACTATCTACAACTGAAGCTGCAAAAGAAGCTTTATGGCTTACTGGTTTAGTGAAGGAGTTTGGTGTTCAACAAGGTGGAGTTCAGTTGCTTTGTGATAATCAAAGTGTTATTCACTTGGCTAAGAATCAGGTGTATCGTGCTAGAACTAAACATATTGATGTAAGGTTCCACAAGATCAGAGAGTTGGTTGCATCTGGAGAGGTTTTGTTTCAGAAGGTACATACTGATGAGAATGCGCTGATATGTTCACCAAGCCAGTTACGACAGACAAGTTCAAGCATTGCTTGGACTTGTTGAATGTTTCGAGTTGTTAAAGAAGCAAGGTAACCCAACCCACATTGAAGTTTCCAAGGGGCAGGATATTCGCCAAGGTGGAGATTTGTTAGGTATGGCTCATAAATATACCAGTAAAGAGGACAGGAGATGGAGCGGAGTGAGCGAACATCAACTGTCCTTACAAAGAAAGTCTCGTTGTGGGGTTACAAATTATGTGGGTTGGGGGTGCGGGGGCGCAGCCCCCGCGGTACGGTACAGGGTTGATTTTGTAATTATGTACCAGGGTTTTCTATTATAAATAGAGATGTAACCTAGACCTAAAACATTATTTGAATAAAATTCTAGCGCCGCCTAGGCACCGAGGACGTAAGCACATTGCCGAACCTCGTAAAATTCTCGTGTTCTTTCGTTTTCTTTACCCGTTTTCGTCAACACTTGTTATATTAGAAAATTTATTTTTATTACCAGGAGAAATGATATGTAAATTACTTTTATTATATTTTTATTTATAAATTTCATAATATTTAGATAATCACTCTTATTTTATTTTAAATTAAATAATTTTTTATTTAAAGTAAAAAAATCAATTCTCCATTGTTGTTGGGTTGAAAAGTACATTTAGCTTTTTAACAAATCCATGCAAAGTTGAGTGACTTTGGTTTCAATGAAGACTTCATTCTCATAGGAAATCTTGGAAGCCATTATAGTCAGCGACGCTTTGTATTTTGCGTCACTTGCTTTAATGTTTTGATCTAATCCAGAGCGAATATCAGCATTTCCTATGCACGATGTAAATATCGCCGATGATCTCTTAGGCCATTCTATTTTCCCTGCACCATAAAACCAAGTCTCAGAATCCTTCAAACTCAACTTCATGCAATAACATGGGGTTTAATGCAATCGAAGATTGATTATATTAAAGAATACAGGCAAAGGCAGGTCATCCCATTGATATAGTTTACCTGTTGCAAGATTTATTAGGAGATGATAGAGGCCACCGTTAACAGATAAAAGATTTAGCCACAGCTCGATGGTATCCCCTATAAAGGCCATAGGTGTCGTTGCCCAAATGAGGAGTTTCTGAACAAGAACCGGGACGAAGGCGGTCTATCGATGACGAAAGCTTTGACGTTGGCTCCCTCGGGACTTAATGAATCTTCTGTTTTCCATTTGATGTGACAAAAGTAGGCTAAGAAGATCAAACAAACTTGCCTTTTCTGGGTCCAGTAGAAAATAATCGTCACTAAAATCTTCACGAAAAGCAGCCATGGGTTCGAAAGAGGTTAAGTTGTGTCCACGATGCCTAAACTGAATATTAATTTGAGGGAATAAGCAAGGAAATACTATGAAGTATTTATAGAACTAGAAATGGTTAAGCTTGAATGAATATTTCTCCATTGTTGGCTTTCGTCGAAAACTCATATGGTTAAGCTTGAATGAATATTTCTCAATTTCATAATGAACGATCAAGCTATTCTAACTTTTAAAAACAATAACGATTTTTTTAACTATTGAAATAAATTGGTTCGTGCTAAATAAAATATTTTTTAATTATCAATAAAATCTGAAAAATTAATACATTGCTTAGTTTCACAAACCATTATTTAGCTTTATTATTAACATGATTAGATTATGACAATAAACTTTAAAAGTGTTAATATAATTACAATATTATTATTATTAAATTAACCAATTTATTTTCTTTATCGTAAGATCAATCCAAATTTACCTTCTGTTTTTAAGTAGATTAATTTAATCTCACTCCCACAAATATTTGAACTAATTTATATTATTTATTTGAACTAAATTTTATATTATTTATTTTTCTTTTGGTAAGATGATACTTTCATTTCATATGCAAAGCCTTGACAAACATAAACAAATGGAGATCATACAATATAATATATAAAGAATAAACACAAAAATAATTTTAAAGTAAACACAATAAAATAAATAATATCTAAAAGAATAAATTTTAAAGTAAATATTAGCCTACCCTCACGCCTTAATAGATCCAACACCGATTGCATCATAAAAATTCCATGTTAGTTTTACTACCATTACAGTCACTAGAATATATTGAAGTGTTAACCTTTTTCACCCTTAAAAAGATCATGCACAAAATATACCGATGTCAGTTCCCAGTGTGGTGGTGCAAAGGTGGCGGCTGCCTGCCTAAGCTATGACTTTTGACATATAATTATAAGTTTAATTCAGGAATGACAGAACGACCCGAACCTGACAGGAAACTCGAAACCCGACAAAGTTCGTGTCGGGTTTGAAAATTTTCATGTCGGGTCGGATATTAGGATTTTTTTCGGGATTTTTTCGAGTTCGGTTTCAATATCGGGGCAAGTTATCCCCACTCCGACCCGACCCGATTATATATATATATATATATATAATATTTTATTATTTATTATTTTTTATATTTAAATGATTTAACCTAGGTTTCTCAGTTCTCACCCGATCCTCACTTTACACTCTTATCTGCGGCTGCTCTCTTCGTTCTCCACTCTCCGGATCCAATTTTCTCACTATCAAGAAATATTCCTTTCATCAACAAATTGCGCCCGGTAACGTCAGTCGTCAGGTTCGTTCTTCCTTTATGTGTTTACTTTTCTATACATTCGATTCTGCTATTTGATTTTCGGTTTTGTTACTTTCGATAGGGTTGTGTATTTCTATCCTTATCTTCTCAGTTTCCTTTAATTTTGGTTCTGAATCTAGTAGTCACGGTTGATTTTTTGATTAATTATATTTTGAGGGGATTTTGAATCGAATTTAATCTCTGGGACTTTGAAAATATGCTTGTCGTTAAAGTAATGGATAATTTTTCCTTTTGAAAGTTTAAACTTCTCTGTTTCATGGAAACAACTGAAACCCACTCCATGCCCAAAATTTAGGATTCTAGAAGAGCACTGCTTTTCATTGGTCGGTTAATTTGAGCTAAAGCAAGATTTATTATATGATACTAGGTTTTGTATTTATTTCTCGTATTTAGGTTTTCATTTTGTTAAGGTTATGCAATTGTTTTAAGATTTTCAAATTTTCCTGCTTCTGGTCTGCTTCCTATCTCAATTGTTTAGCTGTGAATGTTGGATTCATGTTTATGAAAAATGAGGTACCTTTTTTCGCTTTATTTTTTACAATTTTCGAATGCTATGGTTTTTTCGCTGAGAGTTTTAAAAATTTTGAACAATTAAATTTTCTTTTATTATGAATAGTGTTTCTAATTCTTCGAATTTATGTCTCTATACGCCTAGTATGCATGTGGTTGACTGCCTGTTTATACAGTTTTATTTTAAGCTCTTATTTCAGTATCTCTTGAGTTAATTTTTTTTTCTTTGCTTGGTTAGTGGAAATTACGAAGGAATTGATCATTTTAATTATGAATATATATTTTTTTCTTTGCTTAGAATTGGAGTACATTGATGGCATGGCATTTCAGTCGTTTTTTGAAATGAAAAAGGAAAAGATTATATTTCGATTTGTATCAGCTAGGTTTTATTTATGCATTTTTTTTTACGTCGCATTAAAATAATGCCATTGTAGAATCCTAAACGCACTTCAGTATTTTGATACATGGTTTGCTCCCTAAACAATTATTGTTTTAATCTGAATTCAAAATTATATTCAACAGTAGTACCAGATAAACCACCTACTAAACTTCTCCAAATAAGGTTATTTCAAGATCTACCAAATCAACGGTCCTCAGTCGAAATCCATATCATTTTCCTTTTCAATGTTACCGACAGTCCATAGCTTTATAGTTCGATCATGAGAGACTGTCACAATATATCTCCCATCTTCGTTAATATCTGAAGCGGTGACTTTCGCTTCATGACCTGGTAAGCTTGTAACAAGCTTAAAATCTCTTCCAGACCAAACCTTTGCAGTCATGTATAAGAAGACGTGACCAAGTACTATCCCTCTTGAGGCTCAAACTTGTGATATAAGATTTATTTATGCATTTTGACTGTCAGTTGGAGGTTATATTTACATTTTGTTAAGGTTATGCAATTATTTTAAGATTTTCAAATTGTCCTGCTTCTGCTCTGCTTCCTGTCTCAACCTGTAGCATTGCCTATTATACCTTTTCTCCTTGCTGTATTGATCTTTTGCTTCAAACACTGATCACTTTATTTTGTTCTTATGAGCATGGTTGGTATGAAGATTTATTTACTGGCTTGGAGTCTTAGGCAGTTTAGCTGTGAATGTCGGAGTCTTTTTGGTGTCACTACTTTCTCCATCTTTTCCTATTATTATACATTTATTAGGATTTTTCTGTTTTTATGCTGGATGTAAAAACTATTTCTACTGGATGTATATGAGAATGACATTGTAGCAATCATATAAGTTACTTCTATAATCCTTTATTACTTGATAACTTGTGTCATTTGGATGTTTAGGTACCTTTTGCCGTTGTTGCATCAGTATGATTCAACTGCAGAGGAATGAGGAATCTGATACAGCAGAGTCCCATGGTGTTGGTGCTAGCATTCAAAAGAAGACTGGGAATGATGTTTGGAACTGTTGGAAATTGTGATGTTTGGAACTGTTGGATGAGGTAAATTGTGATATGGAAATTGTGATGTTTGGAACTATTGGTTGAGGAATCACTATATTTCTTTGTCAACATTACTACTTTGACGTGAATGATTGCTAATATGATTTGATGTGGTCTTTTAATTTTATTGAATTTAATAGCTAGTCGTCTAATCTCTGCAAAATTACACAATGTAGCAGACTGGAAACTTTAAAATGGACTTTTAATTCACAATTACTTCAGCAGGTTTGATTATGGATTATCTAACACCAACAGCAAACTACTTTGAAATTTGATTAACCATCCTTAAACAATACATAAATTATGCCAATTTTTGTAAATAATTTGCATACAGTAATCGGGTTCAGGTACGGGTACAACATTTTGGGTTGGGTTCGGGGACGGGGCAAAAACAATCTCCAACGGGGCGTCCCGATAAAAAACCCAACGGGAAACGGGGCGGGGGCGGAGACGGAGATTTATTTTGGGGACGGGGATGAGGGAGCAAAATCCGTCCCGTTGACATTCCTAGTTTAATGAGTTCCACATGGTTTTATGTATAATGGGGACCAACTTGACTCGCCTATGGAACGTTTATGCGTGTGTTTTTTTGGTAGATATTTGACCCTGTCCAGTGTTTGTTACATTATTGAATGATTCTAATTATATAGGGCAAACTACACAAGTAGTCATTATGTTTGAGTAAGTTTTTGTTTTTTTTCACTTAAGTTTCAAAAGTACAAATCGGTCACTAACATTATTGATTATAACAAATCGGTCACTATATTATTGATTTATAACAAATCGTCACTCGCCGTTAATAGTCATTAGTATAGTAACAAAATGTTGACGTGATACGTTAAACCACTGACTTGGCACGTTTGACCGATCATTTGACTTCTTCTAAAACTGTCTTAAATGGATCCAAATTCAAGTTGGCATCCATGTTAAAGATGAATCTGACTTTAATGCACGAAGAGGATGAGCATGATGTTTATTTGCCATTATGATGCCATGATTGCCTCTTTGCATTCCACGAGAAATGCCATACGGTTTTTTTTCCTAGATAAATGAGCAGTGTTTATAACATGATGCAATGGGAATGGTGAGATGATTCTTCGGTGTCGTTGAAACATTCTCCAAAAGAAACATTTCAAGTATTTGTCTTCCTCTTCTCATCATCTAAAGTAGAAGATAAAGGGTTCCATGTTTGTGCCAAGTCGAGCATTTCATGTTGAGTTAGGGGATCGTGAGAAAGCTGTGAGATTCCCCCGTTGATTTTGAGGCAAGTTGAAAGGTGGATGGGAGTATTTGTTCAACAGGTTGTATTTTCGCTTTTTGAGAATGGTTGGTTTTTTGTTTTGGCCTCTGGTGCATTGTCTGTTAGCTGGTGGTGTGTTGTTTGATGGCTGGCGGTTACCGAAAGGGATTCAAATAGCGGTCGCGTTTGTCGCGATTGCGAACACAGAGGGTGCTATTGCGGGGATTACGGGTATCGCTGTCATATAATAACGTTTCAGAGGACACCACTATGCTGTATCACACACATCACGATCGGGATCGCTATTTAAATCCCAGGTTATCGGGAATTCCAGGCCGAATTCTGGTGGTACTTCCTATGGCTTAGTAAAGTGTGGAATCCTCAGATTGAAGTCGGTGGCTGCTTGTCTCTAGGTGGTCTGGTTTGTGTTACTGGAGTTCCAATCTGAGTGGGTAGAGTTAGTTCATTGGGGTGTATTAGCTTCAGCCATTTTGATGTAATTTGCAGATCGATCAAATGTAGTTAGATTCTTATTTCGACATGAACATGAACACTTCTTTCCTCTATTTAGGTGTAGAAGGTTTCTTAATGAGGTCCATATTAGTATATCATTTCTTTGTATGATTGGCATTATTTAGTCATACTTCTACTTGTCAAAAATAAGAAGTTAAACGGCAATTGATTTAACACGCCCGTCAACATTCCGTTACTGTATTAACAGATGTTAATACAAGTGATCGATTTGTTATAAATCAATAATATTAATAGCTAGCTTATATCAAATGCATATATGTTGGATAATGTGAATAAAATATGTGACATTCGATAAATACCTTGTGAAATTAAAAAAATTACTAATTGGGTTCGAATTCTGATGTTTGCATATAAAGTAAATTGGGTTGGAAGGATCGCTCCATAATGAACTTATGCAAAATCCAATTTGGATTAAATAAAAAAATTAACTGACCCTTTCCCATATGTATGGGGTAAGGGGGAGGTAGGATAGTGGCTGCCCCAATGCCAGGTTGGGTGCAGCTTCCGTAGGAGACCTCCGAATTATGAAATGCCCTCTGTGGGACTCGATCCTACGACCCCAAGGATAAGAGCCTCTGTGGGGTTAGTTGATCAATATATCATATATCAATGATTAATAAAAAAACTCATCATTAATATATCATATATTATTTTTAAAGATAAAATATACAAATGATCCTCTAATTATAAGATTGTTTTATTGAGTCATCTATTAAAATTACAAAATGATCACGATTATTCATGTTCTAAACTTGTATTTTTATTGAAATTTTGATAATCATCTGAGTTGGACATTATCCTGGTCATTAAGATTTGATAAAACTATATTTAGTGATGTCTACAGACATCACTGTTGCTTTCAAGCACTGACTCAACGACATAATGTAAACGGAGTTAACCCTAAAATATGATTATAAGATTAGATTTATCATATCTCAATCAAATATGTTAACGTCCAGTCAAACGACCATAAATTTTTAACAGAAAATGACAGGTTTGAAACGTATAAATATTAAGTGACTATTTTGTAACTTTAATATTCAGATAACTCAACAAAGCAACATCCTATAGTCAGATGATTATTTTAAGTTTATATTTGAGAGACTCTACAAAACACATCATATAGTTGGGAGATCAATTGTGTACTTTACCCTACTTTTAAAAACTTTATATATTTAAGGTTAAATATTCTTTGAGGTATGAGGTTCGAGCACAAAAAATATTATGAATACGAGTATTTAATATCAAATGGTTAAAACTATCTTTGAACATATAATGCCTTGTAATTAACCCAAATTAATAAAAATTTCAAATATTCGTAAGTCCATCCATAATTAAATATGTGCAAAATGTAAATGTCAAACCACCGTACTTTTACGAGAAGGACTAAATCTAGTGACAAAGATGCAATTGATCTCAAAAATACTCTTTGGACCTAGTGACAAATTGCGTATTTAGTTTTGGGTACTTGCTTTATCTTTTAAAAGTTCATTAAAAAATACCACTTGAGAAGTATATAAATTTTAAAACTTACAAATAAGATACATGCACTTGTCAATTTGAAAATTCCAGCATTAATGTACTAAATAATATATTGTTAATTATTTATTTAAATTAGGGTAAACTACAAAAATGACCATCCAACCATGGGCTTGGTATCGAAATGACCACTATTTTCAAATTTACGTCAATATGACCATTGAACTATTTAAATAATTTCAATAGAACCACATGTCGTTAACATTGAACCGAATTGTTTATGTGGCATTTAACAAAATTGATATAATTAGGGTGTGGGTTCTTGTAAAGTTACGTATTCGCGGCGTTGGAATCTTGTTTTGTTTTCTTCTTTTGGTCACTACTTGTATATGATTTGTTTCCTTAGATTTTCATTTAAGCAATTTGATCCCGATTCTGTTTTTAATTTGTCTAATACATTAATTTGAGCATTAACGTTAATCTTTTATTCTAGTCATGTATTAATTTATAGATTAAATCTCTTATAATTTATAATTAATCGATTTGATGACCAAAATTAACTTTAATTCTTAATTTTTAATTAGAATGTTTTCAATTTAATTTAACAAATTTTTTCTCCAATCAAAAGTTGACATTTGTCACCTTTTGAATTGAGGTGAAAATAAATGAACATGAGTTTTGACAACTAAGGGAATCCAACTTAGGTCCTAAGGGTAACTGCACATGCCTTAACCACTGAACTAATTCTAATACTTGTTATTGAGATAATACATTATAATATTTAGAATTTGAACTCAAAATGAATTAATAACCAAGCAAGCATTAACCAATAAGCTAAAGCTAATATTTAGGAATCAATTATAATATATATATATATATTATGGTTAATGATAAAAAATAAAAAAACGTATAAGTGATAACTTACATATAGGCCAATTGAGAATATGACAACACTTAAACCACTAAAATAAATCTAATAGTTTATTTATAATTCATTTAAGATTTTAATATTTTTAAACTAAAGTTATTATTCTCATATTTATTTTTTAGTGATTATATATATGAAATCATTGAAAAAATATTCAAATTATAATCATAAGAAAAATATTTTAGATTGAAATTATAAATTTATCTTTTGATTTTAAATTGTGCTCATGAGTTCGGGTATCTTAATAAATTTTTAATTTAATTCTAATATAATTTCATATATATATAATCATTAATAAATAAATAAATTTAATTTAAAAATATTAAATAAATTAATTATAAGTAACATATAGATTTTTTTAACAATATAAGTGTTATCATATTCTCAATTGGCCTAGATTTAAGTCATCACTTGTCTATTTTTATTTCTATAATTAACTATAATATAAACTATATAAAAAATATTTTAATTGATTCATAAATATTAGATTTAGCCTATTGGTTAAAGTTTTGCTTGGTTACTAATTGATATTGAGTTCAAATGCAATTAAGTTATGTTAGTTTTACTTTTCTGCCTAAACTGAACACGTTATATAACATATGTATTATCTTGATAAGAAGAACGAGAATTGGCTCAATGAATAATTCTAAAATGTAGGGGATTTAATCTATAAATTTAATACATGACTAGAATAAAATATTTTAAAGTTAATGCTGAAATTAAGTCATTAGAAAATTAAAAACAGAATCAGGATCAAATTGCATTAAATAAAAATTCAAGGAAACAAATCATATACAAGTAGTGATCAAAATGGAAGAAAACAAGCAGGGTTCTAGTGTCGTGAATACGTAACTTTATAAGGACTTGTGTCATAATTATACCAATTTTGTTAACTGCCAAAATATTTTCGTTAAATGTTAACGGCACGTGGTTATATTTAAATACTTCAGTGGTTATATTGACACAAATTTAAAAATGATGGTCATTTCGAGACCAAGCCTATAATTAGGTGGTCATTATGTAGTTTACCTTAAATATTAATTAATGATATATGACAATAAATGAAAGTTTTTTATGGAAAACTTTGGAGGAAAAAACTTCACTCCCCGTGTATCACATAATAGTTTTATATAAATCATTATTTGATATTGTAAATAAGATGATTTTGTCTTCACAAGTAATATTAACCTATCATTATGTATCTTATTTATTTATTTATTTATTTAAATATGAAGATGATAACTATATCGTTTAGATCAAGTTTGAATCAAATTCTTTTGAATCTTGATTGTATTTAATTTAGATTCAATTTGAATTGAGTCATTTAAATGTTCAAACTTAGTTCATATTTATTGTAAGCAGTGGCGGATATAAAACATGGTTAATGTTAGCACATGTCCACTATAGAATTCAATTTTTTTATATTAGTTGTTTTTTTTTTACTTTTAGTGTCCGTCCTCAAATTTTATTTGTGTTCATCACATACAAAAAAAATAAAATAATTAATATGTGTTACCCTAAAAAAATATTTCTAGATCCGCTACTGATAATAAACTAGGTTATAATAAGTTGATCGGGCTGAATTAAAATATCAAATTTGATCAATATGGGTTTTTTTTATTCGAGTTAATATTAAATTGGCTAAATTTTTAATCAAATCAATATCAAATTAATTTATTTTCATAAATTTGTTTTAAGATTTTGAAAACTCTAAATTTATATTTTAACATAAGTATTATAGTTTGTCCTATAATATCAATTTAGTAGGTTGGTCTTGTTTTAGGAGTTAAACCCACATCCACCAAGTCCAAGTTCAATTAGTCTCCCCTTTATTTCTCTTTTAAATTTTTAAACCAATTAAATGTCGACTTTAATATATAAAATTTAGGGTAAACTACACGTATGACCACTAAACTATAACCTCTTTCATTTTGACCACTAACGTTTCAATTTGATCAATCTAACCACCAAACTATTTAAATGGTTCAATCAAGCCACTGACCATTAATTTTTAACCAAGGTGGTGATGTGGTAGTTAATAAAATTGACATAATTATATATTTGATCTTTAATATTTACACATTCTATCAATTTAGTCACTATATTAATTCAATTAAATAAATTTAACCCCTCGATCCGAAGATGTCATATGTCACTATATGATTGGAGGATGAATTTAATTAAGGGTAAACTACAAAGTTGATCACTTTTGTTTCATTTTTTAAACGTATGGTCACTCGATCCAAAAAGGTTAATATGTGATCTCTTTTGTTTCATTTTAATTAAGACGCGGTCACTTAACATAAATGACCATAAACCTTTAACGATTTTCTAACGTGGCACATTAGTGTGTTAAGTAGTGGGTCTTTTAGTATATTCAAAATAATTTATGGATAAAACATCAATTTATCCTTTTTTCATATGTTTTCTTCTTCAACTCTATCTTCTCCGCCGCTTTCTCTGCTTCTTATGGGTTTTGTTTTATCCCTAAACTATTTCATAGCATTTGTGTGTTAAGTAGTGGAAGAGAATCTCATGGCAGATTAGGCTTCCATGAATCAAACATATTTGGCTACAAACAAAAAGGAAATCCCATTGATATTATATTCCCCTGTTGGAATGGTAAGTTTTGTACACAGAAATATTGCAAAACTTGTATATTTACTGCTAAGGTATGTGTGGTTTATATACACAAGTATGAACATCATATGAGCAGTTAACTCTAACTGCATTACTAACTAACTAACAGCTGATTCATTCAGCTAATGCCACGTGCATGACTTAGTTACAAATCTGTTATGATCAGCTGCACACTCACTTACATTAGACTGCTAACATTTTCCCTGCTTCTTCTTGTTTCCTTTGTTCAAAGGAATGCACACATTCTTTTGATCTAAACTCCTCAAACGCAGCTCGAGCTAATGGTTTGGTGAATCTATCAGCAATTTGGTGTATTGCAGGGACATAGCTAACTCCCAATTGACCAGCTGCCACCTTTTCCCGAACAAAGTGCACATCAAGGTCCACATGCTTGGACTGAGCATGGTAAATTGGATTGGAACTCATAGCCACTGTGCTGGTATTGTCACACCATATAATCAGTTCACGACATTTTTGAATACCAAGGTCAGTCAGGAGAGCATTTATCCAAGCTATGTTAGCAGCTGCATCTACTACACTCTTGTATTCGGCCTCCATAGTCGATCGAGAGACAGTTTTTTATTTCTTTGAGAACCATGTAACTAAGCATTTGCCCAAGAACACGCCATAACCAGTTATGGATCTTCGATCATCAACGCTAGCTCCCCAATCAACATCTGCAAAGGCAACTATATTTAGTCCACTGTCGATAGGTGAAAAAACTAGGTCAAAGTTTAGGGTAGCACGTAGGCAGCGAAGTATTCTTTTAAAAACAACAAAGTGAGCTTCACGTGGAGCGTGCATGTATTGTGCAACTTGGGCCACGCTAAATGATATGTTTGGTCTCGTGTGACAGACATATAATAATGAGCCTACAACACTCCTGTAATCAGATGCATTACTTACCAAGTTTCCTTTTTCATTTGAAAGTTTGGATGCAGCTACCGTAGGTGTAACACATTCTGCAGATGCCATCATCCCTGTCTTCTCAAGTAACTCAAGGATGTATTTATTTTGACTCAACAAGATCGAGCCACCAATGTGTTGAACCTCAATGCCCAGAAAAAAAAACTTAAATCCCCCAAATCCTTAAGAGAGAAACGAGCTTGTAGTAGTGATACAATCTCTTCAATTAGTGTAGACGATTGCCCTGTTATAACTATATCGTTTACGTACACTAGTACATACATGTATCAATTGCTTGATTGTTTAACAAACAAAGAATGATCTGATCGAGCCACTGTGGACCCAAGTTGTAGAAAACTTTCTTTGAGTTTTACATACGAATTACGAGGTGCTTGTCAAAGACCATACAAAGCCTTTTGAAGCTTGCACACGAGATGCTTGCCATTCTCATCAACTTGCTCAAATCCAGAAGGTTGTTGTATGTAAACGTCTTCATTTAAATCTCCATGTAGGAACGCATTATTTATATCAATGTGTCGAAGCTTCCAGCCTTTAGAAACAGCAATCAACAAAACAATGTTAAACGTAGAAAAATGAACTACTGGATTGAATGTATCTCGAAAATCAAAGCCATGTGTTTGAGAAAACCCCTTAGCAACTAAATAAGCTTTATAACGAAATACAGTCCCATCCAGATTTCTTTTTATTCGAAATATCCATTTGCATCCGACTGCGGTTCTCCCTTTTGGAAGTTTCATTAATGATCAGGTGTCATTCTTCTGTAAGGCATGGTACTCTTCGTGTACAGCAGTAGACCAATGTGGTGAATTTAGTGATGCACTTATTGTAGTTGGAACATCCTCCTCTTCAGCAGTCAAAAAAACTTTGGGTTTAAAAATTCCACACCTGCTACATGTCATCGTGGGGATGAACACGCACTGAAGGCCCCGTAGCGTTGGAATCAGGGATAGTGTCTGGATGATGATCATCAGCATCGGGTTCAGCAGGGTTGTTGCACGCATCTATTACTGGCGCGATACTTCCAGATTCTACAGCAGCACTAGTACCTTCATGAGCATAGTCGATTTCAGTGTTACTTGTGCCAAAATTGATTTCGTTAGAGTCTGGAGGTCCAACGCTTCCTGTTGCAGCATTTCTTGAGTCGAAACTGAGTCCATCATTTGCAGTAGGTTGTGCAACAATGAATGGCATATTTCGAGTAAAAATTTGTAACGGTTGAGAGGACCAGCGTATTGATTTTGTAGACTCAAGTGATTTCAAGGATTCACAAGCTTCTTGTCCTGCAAAGGGAAATATAAACTCATTAAATACAACATGCCTAGAAATATACACTTTCTCATATGATGCCAAGCATTGTAATCCTTTATGTCGAGGACTAATGCCAAGATAGGTGCAGGCTTAGGACCTAAATGCAAGCTTGTGCTTTTGAAATAGTCTCAGATGGGGAAAACATTGGCAACCGAATACCCTCATCATAGTGTAGTTCGGTTTCTTGCCATAAAGTTTCTCGAAAAGAGATACTCCTTGTAGTACCGTAGCAGGGAGGTGATTGATTAAGTGGACTGCTAAAATAATAGCATATGACCAGTATTTGATTGAAAAGGATGCTTGAGCTAATAAAACCAAGTGCTAACTCAATAACATGGTGATGTTTACGTTTGACAACCCCGTTTTGTTCAGACATATAGGGCATGTTAATCGATGTGAGATTCCTTCACTAGCTAGCATAGGTGATAGGGTGAGAAATTCACCTCCCCAGTCAGTCTGCAAGACTTTAATGGAGCTGCCAAACTGATTTACCACAAGTTTTTGAAACATACGAAATGCCAGCACAACTTCATCTTTTGTTTTTAACAAATATATCCAGGTATGTCTTGTGAAGGCATCTACAAATGAAACATAAAAGCGAAATCCATTTGATGTCACATGAGGTGGCCCCCAGAGATCAGAGTACACAAGATTGAAGGAAGAATCAACTGATGTATTCGTTTCAACAAAGGGCAGTCTATGGCTTTTACCTATATGACACACTACACAGGTCTTATTTACATTAGAATGTATTTTGATGCCTATATCTTTAGCTATCTTCACTAATGTTTCAACAGCTGGGTGACCAAGTTGCCTGTGCCAAAGATCTTCTAAAGAGTAAGAGGCTGAGTTGGTGTTGGCTTCAACAAGATTCACTCCTAAGGAGTTGTCATTCATGGCAAACGAGTATAGGCCTTCATGCTCCTCACCCTGAAGTAGAACATTTATGGTTTTCTCCATCACAGACATAGCACCTATTTGCATGAAGTTCTAGAAAAACGTTGTTGTCCCTAGCAAGCTTGGACACAGACATTAGGTTCTTGGTTATTTGAGGAATAAACATCAGATTATTCAGTAAAGGTATACGTGAATTAGCACAAACATGTGAATGACCAGTAGAAATTACATCAAGTGGCATACTGTTGCCAACTAACAGTTTACCTGGGCCAAGAAATTCAGTCGCATTTAATACTTTGTTGGAGTCTGAGGTGACATGGTGCGTGGCACCAGTATCTACAATCCAACAGTCAGAAGACATGGAAGATGCATGAGCTTGTGGTTGCCCAGCCAAAGTTACACCAGACTTATGCTTTGCACAACATTCGCACCTAACATAAGAGGATGACAACGTGGAGTTGTAAGTAGATGAAGCTGACTTACGGTCCGAGTGATTGGATCCTCGATCAGTAGCAACACAAGAAAAAATTTCATTGCATCTATGCCAGCATCGATCGATAAGGTGGCCGATCTTCCCACACAGCTGGCATTGCAGTCGTGACCTACCATGACCCCTGCCACCAGTTCGAGTTCCAGGTCGATGATCATATCTTGAACTTGATACTGCAGAATTTTGATTTTCCCTTTGGGCAACGTTGGCATTCATAGGTAAGGTCTTCAGCTGGTCATCAAAGCTCGCAAGTTGAGTCTCTGCATCAAGAAGCATTGTGTAGATGTTATCTAAGGACAGTGTTTCCCTCATAGAGGTTATAACTGCCATGAATGGCTGGTATTCCCGAGGGAGACCTTTCAAAATGCTTGCTATGTGTTTGACTTGAGGCACAACACTGCCACAAGAGGCTAAGGCATCGCAGACCTCCTTTACCAGGGTAAGGTAAGTACGCATACTATCACCTTATTTTTTTAACGACTGAAGCTTGTAATAGAGACTCATTACTGCAGTCGTGGATCGATTGGCAAAAAATTGAAGAACTGTGTTCCACACGGTTGATGCAGTTTCAGCCCCAACAAATTAAGGAAGCAGATGATTGCTGATGGTGGATAACAACCATGAGGCAAGGGCACTATCTTGTGTAACAAAATCTTCATAGGCTTCATTGATTCGAGTAATGCTAGCATCATCAACAATTGTTTCAAGTGGAGTTGTCACGACGTCGGTAAGAAACCGTTCCAAACGATGGCTCTGAATGGTGAGAAGAATCTGCTGCTTCCAAAGGAGAAAATTCATCTCATCAAGAACGACATTTACTTTCTTGTGAGTGAATGATTTGGTGTTGGCATTGAACTCCATCAAGAAGAGTTTTAAGCAGCGAAATAAAGCACCCCAAGATCTATGACTAGTGATACCACGTTGGAATGGTAAGTTTTGTACATAGAAATAATACAGAACTTGTATATTTACTACTAAGGTATGTGCTGGTTTATATAAACAAGTATGAACATCATATGAGCAGTTAACTCTAACTACATTACTAACTAACTAACAGCTGATTCCTTCAGCTAATGCCACGTGCATGACTTAGTTACAAATCTGTTATGATCAGCTGCACACTCACTTATATTAGACTTCTAACATCCCCCAGCGGCTTTCGTTAAGGCCTTCATTCCAAGTCTTCCCCGTTCCTTGCAGGTCTTGTACCTAGCTTATTGAGAAGCAATCGAAATGATGTTATTGCCCTTCAAAATCCATACTCCCGGAGTTGTTCGTAACTTCACCGGCGACCATCACCATCATCTGTGGCTTCAATACAATAGATGAAGCATTGATCGAAGACGTGAAGTTGTTGTGAAGGTCTCTATTGGGAACCGGCAACGGAGATGGTCTCCATTGTTGTGAATGTTGCAGTTCATTGTTTCTGCAAGAAATATTGTCTGAATTGAACTGATTGAAAAGGTCACAATTGTGGAGTATATCATATGATAACGAGGGTATCATACTACGAGAAATAGCTCTTTGAGCCATTAAATTGATCTTCCTAAATATCCTACAAATAGCCCACGAATCCTGTAATGAAAACAAGCTAAATGTTAGATGGTTCCTACCAAAAATAAATTGATGGATTCAATCATTATCAGTTACATTATCATTATATGTTTTAATCCCTTTGGCAGCTCTTCCTCGATAGAACACTAGGAACTTATTTAAACCAATACATTTGGTGTCATTAATCTCAAGAAATTTGTTACTGCTTAAAGCCATGAAAATGGATTTTGCAACTTCCTTAGAGATGAAGAGATAAAGCAAGGAAAAGGCGGAGAAGAAAGCTTTAGGGGAAGAAAACATATAGAAAGAGTAAATTGTTATTTTACCCCTGAACTATTTTGAATTTACTAAAAGATCCATGTTTTGCAATTTATCTAAAGTTTAAGGGTTTAAATAAAAATTAAACATTTGTACTAACCTGCCACATCATCCAACTCATGGCAGATAACGTCCAACTGACAACATCTTAGTTAAAATGAAGCAAAAGTGACCATGTATTAATTTTTTATATCGAATAAACATACATTTAAAAAATGAAAGAAAAGGGACCAACTATGTAGTTTACCCTTTAATTAACACATGCATACATATATTATGTTTGAGGTTATATATTTAGTTTTAAATTGTACAAACTTTTATATATTATTATGTTTGAGGTTATTTCACACATGCATATATATATATATATATATAACTGAATTTAATTGTTCTGGATATTTAGTTTATTTTGAATAAATCTATATATGATTTATGTTGCGAGATTGTTACAACTTGATCATCAACGATTAGATTAGTGCATTACAATACAAGAAGTTGCGAAATCTAAACTGCTTGCAATTTAAGTATTCATTATTCACTTCCATAACAGATCACAAACTTACTTCATATTCATGTAATTTTGCAGGAAAGGAAAAAAAATACGTCATTTTCGTATCGATGGGGTTTCAGGAGCCATACAAAATTATTGTTAGACTGTTAGTTGCGCATGATTTACACTTTCGACCCTTTTCTTCTATTTTTCTGTCCTCTATCAATTATTTCTCCTTCAATAATTTCGTATATCAATAATCGAAGGTTAATAGTATTGAAAAATTGATTTTGTTTCTTGTCATATATTAAATTTTTAAACATAATATAATATTAACTTTTTAAACATTAAATATATATATATCTCTAAAAAATATTAATAAATATTCTTTTAATGTTGAATACTTATTCTCAAATCCGAATGATAATATATGGAATATTTTTCCTATAATGTAGTAAAAAAATCGACATCAAAGTTTATCACATGTTTGACAAAAAAAGAGTTGATCGGTTGTCTATGGTGTAGCTTGTCGCGACAATGGGGCTCCTAACATCTTTTCCTTGACTATCTTCCCAAGTGAGATAACCGAAAGATACTTCCTCTTCAAGCTTTGGTGGGCACTTCAATCCTGAGCTTGAAACTTTTATTCTCGTTTATTTCCTTGAACACCAGCGTGTCTGGCTCGACGGTTACCTTAAATCCCTTAATCGGTGTCAATGTTGCTTTGTACATGAAGCTTCCTTTTTCAAAATTTTTTACCGTTCTTCCAAACTCCCTCGTGCTACTCAAATTCGCTGTCACATTCGTTCCATTGAAATACGCTATAAAAGAAGGGTAATTAAGATCTAAAGAAGGCTCTGAACAGTTGGTTGATGCTGATTTCGTGATGGTTTTGATTTGTTGTGCCGTAAAATTTAGACTGAAAATAAATTTGATATAATCTTCAACGGTAGAATCGTATACGAGTCCGGGGTTCGGTGCTTTGTTGTGATTGATAAAGCCAGCTCCCATGGCTAGAGGAGTGGCTGGTCGGAAAGCGGAACCGGCATCCTTGATAGGACTGCCGGTGTTATCAATGGGATCAGACGTAGTCATCAAGGCAGAACGGATTGCCGCAGCGCTCTAATCGGGATGTACTCCTTTGAGTAGCGCTGTAATTCCCGATGCATGGGGTCGTGCCATGGATGTTCCCGAAAGTAAATTGTAGTTAGAAAACATCGTTTCGTTATTCAGACGAGACACTGCGATATTTGGCGGCCAGACAGCTAGGATTAAGTCACCGGGGGCCATAATATCAGGCTTCAGAACCGATGGGGAACTGAAGGTCGGTCCTCTAGATGTATAGCTAGCTACGGTAGGTGAAGGTTTCGAACCCAGGAATGTTTTTATGAACTCGATTCTGGCTTTTGGGTTTTTGTTGGTTTTAATGTACCGCACGACAGCATCGCCGTCTTTTTGTTCCAAGAAAATAGACGGGAAAGGGCTTTGAATGAATATATCCAATTGGGTGCTATTTGTTATGAACACACCAGCGACATTCCCCGCAAACTGATTGTTGTCAAATTGATAACTGAGTGAATCTTCCCTGCCTGGATCTTGGCAAACAATAACGCCTCCCGCAAATTTCTTCAATTCACTTATTTCATCACATGCGTCCATAAAAACAATTGGGAATTGGCTTGAAGAGAAATTCAAAGGATAAAGAGCCTCACTGTTGACAAAAACATCACTTCTGAAGCTTAAACTTGCGCCGAAAGATCTATCCAGTGTACCGGCAGCCACCGTTAAAACCCAAGGGATTCCGTTGTGTAGGGTTCCCAAACCCGGCCCTGCATTTCCTGCTGATGTAGAAACGAAAATGTTCTTCTCTATGGCAGCAAATGTGGCTATTGCGATGGGGTCTTCATACAGTTGAAGGTTATCCATGCCAAATGACATCGAAAGAACATCGACACTGCCAGTAATCGCTTGATCAATGGCGACAATTATGTCTGTCATGTACGCACCTTGAGGCCAAATAACATTATACATGGCAACTCGAGCCCCTGGGGCCATTCCTCGGGCAGTTCTGTTGGCGTATCCGAAATACGACGCATCTTGCACGTAAGTTCCGGCAGCAGTTGATGAAGTGTGCGCACGTAAGTTCCGGCAGCAGTTGATGAAGTATGCGTCCCGTGTCCTGCAGTGTCTCGTGTAGAATTCATTGAAATGGTGATACTGGGATCGTTGCCAATCAAACCTTTATTGAAAGTATGAGCCTTCAAGCCAAAAACCTTTATACATGGCAACTCGAGCACCTGGAGCCATTCTTCGGGCGGCTCCGTTGGCATATCCAAAGTACGAAGCATCTTGCACGTAAGTTCCGGCAGCAGTCGATGAAGTATGAGTCCCATGTCCTTCACTGTCTCGTGGAGAATTCATTGAAATGCTGATATTGGGATTTTTGGCAATCAAACCTTTATTGAAAGACCTTTCACCAATTAGCTTTTTGTTGCAGAGTGAAGAGTTGAATTCGGCGCCACTCTCGCAATCCCCTTTCCATTTCACTGGAACATCAGTCATTCCATCATCATTAAAGCTTTCACTTTCAGGCCAAACCCCAGTATCAATCACCCCAATGATGACATCTTCGCCAAAATTCGAGACCGGCCATGCACCGGTATGGGAATTCAAGCCAATAAACTCGAAAGAGTGAGTAGTATCGAGCTTCACGGTTCTATCTCTAACGGAAGAAACATAACCGGGAGCGTTTTTCAAGGCCTCAAGTTGAGCCGGTGTGAGACTGGCACTGAAACCTTGAATAACATGGTTATAACTATAGATAAGTTTAGCAGTGGAGATTGTTGAGTTAGGTGATAAAGATAAAAGGGTGGACCTATACCAACTTTCGCGGCCGCTGAACGCTTGGGGCATGGCGGAGAGGTCCATGTGAATAATATAGTTGGCGGCTTGTACCAGCTTCATAGAGATGAGAGAGAGAATGAAGGACAGGCAAATAAAGAGGAGTTTGATACAATCGGGTGCCATGGTAGAGACTGAAATTTGGGACGCAATCTTTTTTGAAGAACATAGTGAATTTTGTAAAGCTTTATATAGGGAAATAGGATGCGTGTGAACTGAAGTTATTTCTTTTGACTAAAAAAACAGAAGTTGCATCCTATTTGAAGCAAAGTGTGATAACAGTTGGTGGCAGTAGCCAATCCATGCTTTTAAATGATGATCCTAATGGGTCTTTTAGACACCAAAACTTGCAAGAAATCAACAATGTTGAAACCCTTTGATGATTGGTAAGGTCGTTGATGAAATGACTTGTAGCCAAACATTGAGTCATGGGATTGATCCCAAATCATAAGAAATGAAGTTTAGTGGATAAGGATTTATTATTATTATTATTATTATTAAGTAAAGAGATATTATATTTTTAAGATAAATATCAAGATTTTAATATTATGTTTAGTGGATAAGGATTTATTATTATTATTATTAAGTAAAGAGATATTATATTTTTAAGATAAATATCAAGATTTTAATATTATATATAATGGTATTTTTCGAAAGTTAATATATATCCTGCCTAATTTTAGTTATGATATTTAAGTCAAAAGTTATATATTTTAAATAATATATTGCTCTTATATCAATATATTCCCAAAAATGTTGCTTTGCAAAATGAGAAAATCCCATTGCTATCTGTTATGGGATTTTGTTGATCTTTATGATTTCTAATTCAATTATATTTCCATATATATGACTATATTCCATAGTTGACTATAAAAAAAGTAAAATGGGAAACTATTTATCATTTTAAATTATAATCAAAATTAACGTAATGGTGCTCAATTATAATCAATCTAATTCAAAAAAAATTGATAATTTCATAATTTGATTAATCAAAATCGTTAATACGCTTAAAAACAGGTTATTATATATATATATATATATTAGGATTATAATTTGTTACACCGTATGTAGGGATGGCAACGGGTCGGATTATTGATCAACCTAATCCGACCCGAAAATATGCACCTTCCACTGGATTCGACCCTATCTAAAAAATTTATATCCTACATCTGACCCGAAAAAATATAAATCCTCCACCCGACTTCGATCCGACCTGGTATAAATTAAAGATTTAATTAAAAAATAAATTTTTTAAAGAAATTACATTATTATTCTCAAGTTGGGTCGGAGTTTTTTAACCCTCCACCCGAACCCGACCTGACTTCACCACTTAAAAAATCCGACCCAAACTCGAAATTCTTTTTAAAAAAATCCAACCCAATTGGGTCGGATCGAAACCCGTCGAATGCAAGTGAAATTGTCATCCCTACTCGTATGTGAAATAGAATTGATTTTTTTTTGACAAATTTTAAATTTACTTAGAGGAGAAGGGAAGGAAGACTTTAGGAGAAGAAAAGGGGTGCTTGATCTAGAACCTATAACCTAAGGAAATATGAGAGAACAAAAATGAGTAGCTTATATATATATATCATATTTTAAAAAAATAAATTTATTTTGATAAATTCTAAATATAGTAAAGAAGAGGGAAATGATAACTCTAAGGGAAGAAATGAAAGTACTTGATCTAAAATATATGACCTAAAAAATTACGAGAGAATAAAAATGAATAACTTAATCAACCGAACAAATATACTTGCTCAATTCACAAACTATTTTAAGATGATGAAAAGTATAATATTTTATGACTTATTATTTAATACACATGCTTGTTAAAAATTATTTCACACAATTTATCCATTTTAATCATAATTTATAAACCATGAAGTCTAAATCCCAACCTTAAAATCTCAAATCATAAAACTTAAAATCTCAAACATTAAATAACAAAAATGATTTTAAAATGCACACATTTTTCATATTTATTACCTTTAAATTTTTAAAATGTAATGACTCGAATTTTGAGTCAATATGTGGGATTTGACTCGTGCTAGTCTTGGACCGAGATTTAGGAGCTTAATTGGACCTTAGAGGTATGTTGAGCCTTATACGGAAAATAATTGGACTTAGAAAAAGGAAGTTCTTCTGAGAGTTTGAAGTTTGAGGGATTAAAAAGATAAATACCCCATTGGAAAATTTGAAGCTGATTTCTTTACTTGATTTGGTGATGTCACCGTGGGGATCCATGGGAAGAGCTGATTGCTTTTACCCGCCTTTTATTCATTTTAACATTCTTCCATATCTCTCCCTTTCTTCTCCTCTTCTTCTTCCTCCTCTAGATTATAAAGCTTCATTTCGGGTATTTTAGAGAAAGGGTTTCAGCTCTTTCAAGGTATAAAATATTCAAATTTCATGGGTTTTAAAATGAGGTGCATATTGCTCATTTTTTGAGGGACAAGCTTGAAAAATATATTAAGAGGGTTTAAATTTAAAACTAGCTATGAGAATGTTTAGAGCTTAATTTTTTTTGCTAAATTCGTTATTAATCTTTTAATGCTGTTTGATTGGTGAAAGAGAAGGGAAAGCCCTCTAAATCCAGAGACAAAAAGAAAGTTTGAGGGAGTTAATTCAAGGTCTCCATTTGGTGTTTTTGAGCAAGCTAAGCATCCTTAATCCCTTGTTATATCAGTACTATCATAAAAATAATACCTTAGTAATTATAGCTTTAAAGCATATTTTTTTAGTGATATGAACGATTGTCGCTTGGATATTTCATTTGGTGTTTAACATATGGTTATTTATATGTGCTAAATGAATTTATAGGATCCCATAGACTTTACAAATGGTGACTGACCTTAATGATAGCATGTAGAGGGGATTTGAGAGTATTTTTTTTTGTTTTAGAAGTGATTTTCTAGAATTTGGTATTGTTACTATTCATATAGTATTAATATTGGACGAATGAGTGTAGAAATTTAAGTAAAATTAGTTTTGAGCATCAATATAATTCTTCACAATATCAATATTATTCATAAGATATTGATATCAAAGTTAGTGTATCGGTACCAAGAGAAATTATTCAACATTATAATTGGAAATGATATCGGTACACTAGGTGAATATCGATACTCGTGAAGATGATATCGATATTTATTTTAATTTATTGAACTTTGAAGTTTGAATTGATATCAATACTCTAGGTGAATATTAGTATTTATAGTTATAGAGGTAATTTACCCTTTTAAAACATGATATTTTGTTTTCACATTAGGTTATGGTATAGGAAATTTACACATGAAAATTGATGATGAGGCGTTTGAACTATGAACCAAAAGAGGATGCAATGGCGAAGCAGCTGAGTGGAGAGGCCGCAGCCATTTACATTATCATAAAGGGGGGTTGCCCGCCGCCTACAACCAGGTGCTCCCCGGCTAGGGTTGTATTTCAATATAAGCACCCACTTGAACCTTAAGCCATGGGTCCATCCATAGTTTTTTTCTTTTTGTTTTCTGCTTGGTATTTGCCACTTCTTTTAAACTCCCAAGCTGCTATTTTCTTTATTTCTAACAAAGAAGTCAACTTTGTTCAATTAGGTGAGAAAAATGAAAAGAAACTATCTTAAGCACCTTCTCAGATAGAAATGTATGATAATTCCACTTGAAATTTGAGCTCCTCTAGATGTTGATGTTCTATGAGACTCAGGTGATCTATAATCCAGGACCTTATCCACTATATGTTAGTTTAGTTAGCAATATGTATGCAAGTGCATGAAACATTCCGATAAACCCATGTGAAGAAGCTATAGATAAAATAAAATCTTTGAAAATTCACATATACAAAAAATGACAAGAAAATATCCTAGGATTGAAAATTTCAATATCACGTGATAAGTCTACAGAATATTATAATTAAAATTACATTTAAGAGTTTTTATTTTATTTCTATATCTGTTATTTTGTGCATCAAGTTAATCCTTATATTAGAAATTTGGATGAAGTACACAAATGATCCCGGTTATAGGGTACTGTCTTATCAAGTCCCTGGACTATTAAAAGCTATAAAATAGTCTTTCGACTATAAATTGTTGCTTTGTTGAGTCTCTCGACTCTTAAAAGCTACAAAATGGTTACTCAACCAATCATTAAGTTCCAAACCTATCATTTTCCGTTAAAATTAGATGATATTCTAAACTGAACGCTAACTCATTGACTATGATATGATAAAAATATGATCACAGAATCTCAAACGACTATCACATCTCAGTCACCATGTTAACGTCTAGCTTAAACAACCGCCAATTTTTTTAACGAAAAAGGACAAGTTTGGAACATAATGAATAGTCGGATGACTATTTTATAACTTTTAATATTTGAGGGACTTAACAAAGTAATATTCTATAATCGATGGATCATTTTATAACTTTTTAATAGTCGATGAACTTAATAAAATAGTACCTTATTGTAACGCCCCCAACCCATATTCGAGTCCGAGGTGTCACATCAACTTTTAAACCTTTACTTGTTCAAAATAATGAAAAAAATCCCCATTAAATAAAACTTCATATTATTTCAAAATAAAAGGTTTCACACTTATCAGAGCATATACAATTCAAATCGTTTATATTACATGCCAACTACATCTAAAAGAATAAAATACATATCAAACATTTCTTTTCTGATCTGAACTTTGTAAGGAAGATGCTGACTTGTCTTGCTCCTCTTAACTTCTCTTCGCGCTTTCCGAAACCTACGTGTGAGACACTCACACGCTAAGTCGAAGACTTAGTGAGGCATGTAAAACTCATAATTGAAACTCTAATTCCTAAACATGCATAAACATATCATACAAGAATATCATACAAATCAATATAACATTCCGTATAATCACATGCATACAATTAGATAAATCTTATCTTAATTATCAATAGCCTCATTTCATAATCAATATTCCATCCATTTATATATATCTTTTATTTATCTATTCTTATACTTAAACTTCTTAACAATCATATCATTCATTTAATAATTAATATATTCGACATTACATATAACATATATTACATTTCACATAGCAAAACAGATACATTACATATCATGTATTTGTTTGTATTTCTTTATTAGCCCATGTACACCTATGAGAACTATAGATATGTGAGTCTATACAGGTTGTGCACTAATGTTGTCACCACAGCTCGTATAAATGCACCGAAGTGCCACGTAGAATTGCACCGTAGTGCCATATAAGATTGTCCCTAAGGACCACGTAGAAAATTCATTAAGAATCATATACATATGCCAAGGATCAAGTATGTGTCTCAAAAGACCTCACACATGTTCCAAAGAATACATATATGTCCCGAAGGACCACGTAGACCCTCGACTCTTGGCATGCCAACTATACCTCTAGCTCTCAATATACATAACATGGGTATTATCTTTTATCTTATTTCACATAATCACATCACTTAACGACATATTCTCATAGTTTCTTATCACATCATGTGATCATATCACTTATAAGCGCATAGCTCATATTCACATATCTTATCAACATGTATACACATAAATCAAATGGCATATACCAAGTCATATGAATATATATATATATATATATATATATATCTTATGCAATCACATTACTTATACTCACATGGATCAATATTATAGAACTTAGTTGACTTTTTCATGTTATCACACCGACATATAATCTTATATAAATCCTATAGATAAAAACTATTTATATTTATCTCAGTTTCCCTTTGTACCGGCTTACATGATTTATTATACTAATCTATACAATAACATATAACCCTTATCACTTATCTCACCTTATTTAATTAGAGTTACTCTATCCATTTAATTTAGTTCTACATAACTCCTATAACCTCCTTATAGAGTTTTATAGTTCTTCATGTTATAACTCCTATAACATAGTTTCCTTTTAAAATAGATTACTCTTTCTTATAGTGGTTAGCCTATAGGTTCGTATCATCGTTATGTTTGTGTCCCCTAATTTATATACCATTTTCAAAGAGTCTCTTAACTTATTATCTTCTGATTTATATTTTATTCTCTTAAATATTCTCATAGTCGCATATAGCTTCATGACTTATCACTTATGTAATTTGCATTGCATTCTTATATATATATATATCACAATAAACCTTAGCTTACTTATTCTATCTGTAACCTATACTTACATGGCTTGTCTCTTACAATAATATCTTTACACATCTTGTTTTATTATCTCCCGTTATCTTATAATAATGTTTTACTTACATCCTGTATCATATACAAAACATATCAACATACAGCACATATACTCCAATCAAAATATGCTTATATTAATTAATTTATGCATTCTAATATAGGAAATAGACTCGTCGCAAGTCATATTTCCATTACACATCATATAACTAGCATGCACTCACCTGACCTCACTAGTCAAAATCGATCTCTAAACTTTTCCCCTTGATCGATCTTACTTGTCAATGATTCCGGAACTTGTTTAGGCTCTGTATCTACATAATTATACATTTTAAGGCAATTATCAGATACCTACACCTTGTAATCCGATACTAACAACTTAAATGAACTTAATAAACTAATATTCACTTTTTCCTTTAAGGGTGTACCGATGCACTATAGGCGCATCGGTACCCAAAATAGCTTCGAAATATTCATGCATCGATGCACCTTCAAAATTTGTCTTGGTGCATCGGTGTATACTCATAGTGCATCGATGTATTCCTGGCATTCGATGTTTCTTCTTTTAAGAATGCATCGGTGCATATTGAATGTGTACCGATGCATCTTGCCTAGAAATTGCACTTTTAGGCACGAAAATCCATTTAAATAAACTCAAATGCTTCATATTTCATCCCCTTTCAAATTCCTAACTTATATATACATGCTTAAACTCATTTATATTCATTTACCTCTTCTTGAACCTTAATATCCTCTCCTCTTTATTAACTTCAAGAATCATACCAGATTTTCAACATGTTTTAAAACTCATTTTATCACTTCATATCTCTTAATTTAACCCTTGACAAGTCAAATTCAACTTCAAAATCTATTAACTCCTTCTATTTCACTAATTCACTTAAAAACTCTTCATATTTAATCCTTCATAACTCATCCATTTTGAAGTTTCAACATACTTTAATCTCTAAATAATCTTTCTTAGCACCCCAAGAATCAAAACTAAGCTTAAAACTCAAGAATTAACCAACTGAAATTAAACTTACCTTTTCCATGGAGATTACGGGAAAAGAAGAGGAATGAGATAACCCAAGCTCTAGACTTTTCTTTTCTTTTCACCCTTTACACGTGTTTTATAACCTTAAAAGAAAGATAAAAATCTTTCTGGTCAAATGATCATTTTACCCTTTATTTTCTTTAATAATTACTAAATAAGCTTCATCATATATTTCCAATAAATCATTGAACTATTCAATTATCCTACTTTAATCACCAATTTCTAATTTTTCAATCTAGTCACTAACCCGATATTAAGGATGTTACACTTATAGTTAGGGGACTATTTGTGTACTTTACCCTAGAAATTTAGGGTAAAATTTTATTGTGTATTGTTATTGTTTACCTCTACTCTCCTTACTTCGATTGAAGGAGAGTTAATATGTAGGAATATATCCTTAATCCTCAGAAATAAAACTGTATGTCTTTCTTGTGACACTTTTTTTTTCTTTGTAGGACTTTAATCTTATGTTAGTAGAATAGATCTTTAAGGAAAACTGTGTTTTGTTATCTTTATAATTTTTAAATTTCTCTTCTCCTTTATGGTAAAATTGTAAGATTACAAGTTTAAGAACTAAGAGTGTCCAGTAAGTTTTTCTAGTGTATGCTTTGTACTTGCAAATTTAAATGGACCATGATACATCAAAAACTAAGATAAGTAATAGTATGTTGAAATATCTGAAAAATGTCATATTGTTCATTATTGTAGCTAACAGGCGCTACAGCATGATGGGACTATAGCAGCCTTTTTTTTAGTCCTATAGGGTGATTTTAAGGGTCGCAAAATCCTTCCTGGTATATAAAAAACGCCGCAATAAACACCGTTAAAACTAACGCCGCAAAAATCCTCCCCATGAAGAGTTCGAACAATCCCCAAATTTGATTAAGCCTAGAATAGTTTGGAAGTCCTACATGGATGGAAGAATAAATTAAACTTTTACAACTCATGCAGACAGAACTTACAAACACCTAAAGGTATTATCATAATTATGGTGCATGCAACATGACAATCAAGAATACCCATTTCGTAACTAATTGATCACAAACTCAAATCTTACTTGATGCGTTTCAAATTAAAAAGACTTGGTGATTATTATACAATGTCATCTTCCTCGTTCATCCCCATAATTCAGTATTTCTTTGGAACAGCAGCAAACAACAACAACAAACAGCAGCAACATTAGATAAAAGACAGTTTGTACAATTGAACTAGATCAATGAAATAACAGTTTATTCAACACACTTCCATTGACACGAAAAGAACTAAACAGCAGCAAATAACAGTTTGTTCAGCTTAAAACATCATAGATTTCTATAATTTCCATACGCGATAGATAAAAACTGAAAATTTGTCACTGATTGAATCTATATCGAAATATAATCAAATAAGAACGAAACATAGATCTAATAACAACACAAGAAAGATCACGAAACCAAACAAGAAAAGAAAGCAATACAAATCAGTGAAAATACAATACGAGGAACCCTGGTATCATAACCTTATTTTGGACAATATAAACCCAATCATCAATTCTGTTTGATCTGATTCCAAGTAAATAATCACACGAGAAATGTTAACTCAAACCAAATTTCATTAAATTCGATACTTCATTTCCTTAAAAAAAACGTTAAAAACATGCTACAGAGCGAGAAGGAAAGATGAAATAATGAAGTTTAACACCTCATCTGTTAAAAATTAATCGTATGAAAATGAATTGAAATTTTATAAGGGAAAAAAGATTTGAGATATAGCATCCTATGGTGGCATTTGTAAAAAAAATGCCACAAATGTTCGTTTATATTGCGACATTTGTAACAAAACACTACTATTGTAAGAGGTTAAAAAATTAATACTAAACCGAAGATAAATGCAAACTCTAATTTAATAGTTCCATCAACCAATATAATAGCATTTTGAGAACGTAAAAATAAAAAATAGAAAATGATCTCACATTATACATTAAACCAATACAATGCACATGGAAAAAAACAAAACAAATCCAGTAATAGTAAATTTATAACATTTACTTCCGAATACCGATATGTTGTTACTGAAAACAGTGTATTTCTGTCATATGATTTTTGGTTCCAACCTTGAGGAGATGCAAAACCCACATAACAAAACAAAATTAATTAATTAATTAATTAAACACCTTGGTCCTTGGAAATAGGAGAGGCTTTAAAAATATTCAAGCATCCTTGTTTTATTTGGCTACAAATAGTAATTAATTATTAGCCTGAAAAAGTGACCAGAAATAGTGAAGGACTCGAAGAATCAACTAAAAGAGACCCCATATAATGGCAAAAATCTAATATCCAACTTTGAACAATAATATCTCCTTAATCACCGTAATAATCGGGGTAGGTGCGTTAAGCAGTTTATAAAGTGGCCTTATTAATCGAGATATGAAAATTTAGATCAAGATGATTTTTTAATTTAAGATCAAGATATATTTAAGACTCAATTGAATCTCTTCTAATAAAATACATGTTACTATATAATTAACAATTATGTAATGCTCTGTTTTAATAAATTATTCAATTAAAAACTACATAAAATATATGTTTGATTTTTTTACCAAATATATTTATATATTATTTGATTGTGGGAAAGTGTAATCAAAACAACACACAAAGAGATAGATTCCTCTAACCCGACTCTAGCCGTATTAAAAATATATATATTTCAATCAAATTGAAAGAGTTTTCAAGTCCGCTAAAGTCTATAAAAGGGGCTCTAAAGTCGGAAGTTATAACATTTCAAAGAGCGCTTAGGTGAAGGTTAGAGAGGCAGATAAAAGCCGGTGTTAAGAAGCGGAGAAAAAATGGGGGGTTGGGCAATTGCCGTGCATGGTGGCGCAGGTGTCGACCCAAATCTCCCTAAAGAAAGGCAAGAGGAGGCTAAGAGGCTCCTCACTCGTTGCCTTGATATCGGCATCTCTTCTCTCCGTTCTAACCTCCCCGCCATTGATGTCGTTGAACTCGTCGTATGTTCCCCTTCCTTTCCTTTCAAACCCTTAACATTTAATATATCTAATAATGGAGATTAGATACGTTTAAAATTTAAAATGGAAAGACATTCAAAGATTTCATATTTTGTTATCTTTTCTTCCGGGAAATAAGTTTTGGATTTTGTTTTGGCATAGGTGAGAGAACTGGAAACCGATCCCTCGTGGATCTGCCCTTCCCGAGAATGGAACGGTGGAAATGGAAGCCAGCATTATGGACGGGCCCAGGAGGCGATGCGGCGCCGTTTCCGGTTTAACCACCGTTAAGAACCCAGTGTCTCTCGCCCGACTTGTCATGGAACAATCACCACATTCGTATCTGGGCTTTTCGGGTGCCGAAGAGTTTGCCAAGAAACAGGTCCGTACTTTGGACCGAATACCACGTTTCTAAAATGCTTTGTAATCTATTTCTTTTACCCACGTGTTCATGTCTGGCACCTGACACTGACAGAGACAAGTTTGTGTTGGATTTGTTGCAGGGCGTGGAGATGGTGGATAATGAATACTTCATTACCCAAGATAATGTTGAGATGCTTAAGTTGGCAAAAGTGGCCAACTCAATCCTGTTATACACATGTTTAATGTTTGCATTGCTTTCCTTTTATGAAAGGACACATTAATGCTGTGGGACAATGGCTAATGTTTTCCAGTTTGTCTACTGTTCAGTTTGATTATCGGATCCCCACTGTTGGCACCTGTGGTGCCGGTGCCGCCATGGATAGTCCTTTGCAAATGAATGGACTCCCAATCAGCGTCTACGCTCCGGAGACAGTAGGGTGCGTGGTGGTTGACAAGGATGGCCGATGTGCCGCCGCCACCTCTACTGGTGGGCTCATGAACAAGATGATTGGAAGGATTGGTGACTCGCCATTGATCGGTTCGGGGACTTACGCATCAGAGCTATGCGGGGTGTCATGCACCGGGGAAGGCGAAGCAATCATACAAAGGGTTGAAACTGCATGAGGCGGCGGATTGTGTGATAAAGCATAGGTTAGATGAAGGCCAGGCGGGGCTCATTGCTGTGTCGAAGGACGGTGAAGTGGCTTGTGGGTTTAACACCAACGGTATGTTCAGGGGCTGAGCTACTAAGGAAGGGTTCATGGAGGTTGGCGTATGGTGAACGTCCTTTGGTTGACCTAAGAGAACTTTGCTTTTTATTTTTTTGGTGGTTTTATTAGTAATGTCACATGTGGTTCACAATATCTCTGGTTTGGTCAGTTTAAGCTTGTAATTGAAATGCCACCACTAATAAATCAGGATTTCCCATGGCAAATGAATAATGACAAGCTTGACGCTTTAGAATCTCATCAATGAATGAAAATCTTGACAGGGATCTTCATTGGGCACACCCAAATATGAATAAATCAACCTTTAATATTTCTCTTGCTTTCAAAAAATTACCACATTATCACATGTTTTTTTCGGCAATGAAAACAGCCACCAAGTAACTCTCGCTGGTTGGATAGAATCTTGTTTGGGTACTCAAAATTTGGACATCCATGCCTTAGTTTCCTGTTAGTATAAGCTTTTTAAGTACTGAAACTTATATTGGCAGCTTTTGACTAGTAAAATTTCCAAACTTTGGTGCTCGAATCCATCAAACAAAACCAGTGAAATTTCACTTTGTGACTTGATTCCAAACCCTAAAACGGCAGCTACCAAGTGCGCCGTAGAAACACTTATATATAAAGCGAGACACATGCTCTGCTTGGAAACATACTACTTCAGAACTAGTGGGAGAAGGTTTGACCATTGTATCTTGGTTTTTCATTTTTGTTGTATTCAATAGTAGAATTTCACTTTGAGTGCTGTCAAAGTTAAGCAAAAGAATCTTTAGTTGTTAGTAGTCGGGTTTTTTATCGGGGTGTTCCGTCGGGGATTTTTTTTGCCCCATCCTCGAACCCGACCCGAAATGTTGTACTCAAACCTGAACCCGACCCGATCCCGAGAAAAACCGAGCAGCCGTAGTTTTCATAAAAAATAGAAAAAACGATCACAAAAAACTGAAAAATTAGTCTGCATGATTTACAATTCAAATTACAGTCACAAATTCAAACTAAATTTTAAGTAATTGTCTAAACTCCAAAATAAAACATTTATATAATTAAATACAAATTTGTTCTGATATTCCAATCATACAACGAATATGCATATGTAATATTAAGTCAAATAAAGCATGTTACCAAAATGGTAATGTTTTTATAAACATTATTTACCTCATCCACGTCATAATCATATTCAATAGAGCGACAATATGCCTCGGTCTCTTCCGAACAAGTTTCTATAAACAAAATAACATATATTATCCTTTAACACAAATATTATTAAAAAAGGAAATGACACATAAATTAATATAGAATATAATGTTATTGACTTACCTCGAATCTCATTCAACAACTTAGGTTAAATATTTTGTTTGTATTATATATAATTAATATAAAAAATATAAAATATATATATATATATATAATCGGGGTGGGGTGAGGATACCTTGCTCCGAACCCGAACCCAAAAAAATCCCTGAATTTTACTCCGATACTCGACCCGATATTATTCAAACCCGACCGACCCGAACTTACTGGATTTCGAGTTTCCCTGTCGGTTCGTGTCGTTATGTCATTCCTAGTTGTTAGTTTAATTTTCAACCAAATTTCACATTGCCCATCCTTTTTTTTATTCGAAACCCTAGCAGCAAACCCCTCAAGCTGCTGTCGCTCATCGTTGTTTAGTCGCCGTTCACGTCGTCTGATCACCAGGGTAAGTTCATCGGCCGTCCTTGTGACCTCGCCTCTGCTACCGTTGACCTGGGGTTGGGTTTGCACGAAACCCGCGAGAGTTGCTCGCAAAGACGCCGCTGCCGTCGCGTCCAACCGACCGTTTATGGCCTTGGGAAGGTCGATGTTTCCGTGGGAAAGACCGAAACGGCCTGGTGGCGCATGGGGGAGCTTCTCGTCGGCCGTGGGGAGGCTTTAAGGCCTCTGTCGGTTTTGTTTTGGCGGTTAGCCGCCGTAGGGCAACGTGATTCGTCGTTGTCGTCCGTTTAGGTTCACGGCAAGGTCGGCCGTGGTGCCTTGACTCTTGGGTGCTGCTGCCGATTCATCCTTGTCGTCGGTAGCCCATTTCAGTGCCGACAGATTATTAAGTTTGACTCGTTTCCGTTGTCGGATAACCGTTCGAGACGAAGATGATTTTAACTCAGTCTCTAATTATTATTTTGTAATCTGGAAATTATTGGTATGGGTTTTGATTAAGGAGTTATAAACTTTTGCAAGGAATCCTGAGTCAGGAATTGATTTACCGCCTCCGCCTCTCTGTTATGCGTGAACTTCGAAACAACTCGAGTTGCTCGTGTTGATCGTGAGCGTAAAATTATTAATTCTAGCACGTTTAGTTTTATCGTTAATTTTAGAATAATTTAATAATTATTAAATTATGTCATAGGTTCTGATCCGGGTCGGTTTACTGTTCGAGCGGATTGCGGTAAAAGTTATTACCGACGTTACCTTCTGTTGAGTTGTGTCTCAATTCGGTACTTATTTATATTATTTGTTTACTTGTTTGTCTAATTTGTTGGAATTTATTTCAAAGCACGTCTGATTGTAAAAATTGATTGTGTTAACGGTATTCGAGAAAAATGTTTTGTGATGTTTGTTGATATGTCACAAATGAAAAATATATATATTGTGCATGATAAATATATGATTGCGGTGAATTATCAAAATTAGAATATATGCTTCAGAATAAATATATGATTCGAAAAAATATTGTTATTCAGATTAGATCAGACATTAAATATTATGTCATTCTGTATATCATGTTGGGACGATTTATGATCAGGAAAGTTTAGTGCATTCACTTGATGGGTGAATGACACTTTTTTAGATTCAGTGGTCTATGTCTTTGTGGCGGACCCAATTTATATAGTGTGATTTGGATATAGTGTAGTTCTAAGGAACCCACTCTTATGAGTGAGATTGAAGTACGGTTGGGTGGTTGGGTGCATGAACATTTGCATAACATTTACATTGACATTATTGTTAATGATTTGGCGTATGAATATAATAATGTGAATGTTTCGAGCTATACTTTTACTTGTTTATGTTTGCACTTTAGAGACACACTAAGCCTCATTATTTATTCCCCATAGCTTCTTATTTCAGACATCGAACTAGCTGAATCGGTACTTAGAGTTCGATATTTCCTCATTTTCATTATTTATATAATATGAAATTTTCTCATATTTTATGATTATTACTTTGTCAGTATTTTATTAGGAAAATATTTATTTTGTTTAGACATTTTGAAACGTTGGACATTAATTTATTATTTTGGACTGCTAAAAATATTTTAATACTTATTTGATATATTGAATTTTTATCAGTTATTTATTCAATAATATTTATTAGTATTGGAGTTTGGAATGTCTTCTAGCATTAATTTTTTTAGAGTTTTAAAATTTAAAATTGATTCGTGAGATATAAATTTTAATGCGATTTTCAAAATTCGACCTAATTTTTTTCTAGACCGAATTTAAGGCATACACCCTGGTAGTAGTAGTCCAACATCGTTGAATCCGGCCAATAGATTATCTAAGACGAGACGAATAATATTATCATTGTCCATATTTAAGACGAATATGAAGGATTATCTAAGAAGTGTATCTATGAACCGTTGGTGAATCGAAGCTTTGCCAAAGAGTAAGATTGGTCCTAGGTTGGAGTACGAGATTACCAGAATCAAGGGGTTTCAACTGTGACAAGAGCTGTTCAAACAGCCCAATTACCCAAATTTTATTAATCGATTTTTTTTCTCCATTAACCGTTAATCTAGTAGAATTTTTTCTGAAAAATTTAATCGAACCGAATTATGTTAAGTTAATTGATCGGTTAATCGAAATAACTGAATTAACCAAAATTTATAAATAACATATAGAGAAAATAACCTCAGTGACTAAAAATGTCTTATAATATACGATTTTAACCAACTTTTTTTGGATTTGCCAAAATGACCAACTAAATCGCAATGCGATCGATAATTCGCAACGCGATCTCCGGTATCGCAAATCAGTTTCCAGATTCGCAACGCGATTCTGACTATCGCATTGCGATTTTCTAAATCGCAATGCGATTCTGACTATCGCAATACTGAATTTCAAATTCGCAACTCGATTTCTGAATTCGCAACAGGTTTTAATTTCGCAACACAAATGTTTTGGGTATATAACTACGCAGCAGCAGCAACTCATAACCTAAATCCCTAAATCGCAACTCATTCCATCTCCATCTATCACTCTCTCCGGCGACATCCGTTCCTATATTCAACGACATCCTTCCCCATCTGGCAACAGGTTTTAGTTTCGCAGCTCGTTTGTTTAGTAAATTAATTTACAAGAATGAAATCATCTAATGTTGATCATGTTTGGATAGATTTGTGTTTTGGAGGGTCATGGGAGAATGTTCATGGTGTTTTACAATATATGCCTTTACCCATGAATCTTCAACTAAAACTGTCATTAAAAAAGTTAACTTATGAAACTCTAATGTTACGTGTTGCAAATAAATTGAATTTAGAGCCCCTAAGTGGATTTAGGCTATCTTATCAGAGAAATGTTAAAGTTTATTTGTTAACCGACAATGAAGATGTTGAACGATTCATTGCTTACATTAGTGTTTCAAGTGATGATGTTACATTGTATGTTGTTGAACCTAGAAGTAGTGAAGTTGAGTCAGTAGCGAGTAGTAATCAACTAAGTTTTTCAACCCCAGTTTATGGTGCTCAAAATTTAATGGTTTCACCACAATTTCATCACCAAGCAAATATTGTTTCACCACATTTCCAATACCAAACACAATCTCAAAACCCACAACCTTTCCCTAATCCAAATCCCAATCAACTTTCAGCACCAAATTTCGGTTTTCGTATTGACTAGTTAGACGATGATGAGCCAACAAAAAAATTTGTGAGTACTAGTCAGTATTCGAAATTTGATCTTGGTCAATACCCGAACTTTGATCTTGGTCAATACTCGGATTTTGATGATTTTTCAGAAGAAGAAACAGACCCTGCGTGTAATGATTTTGATATTGGTCAATACCCGAATTTTGATGATGAAACATCCGTTGCCGAGGAAGATGTTGTTGATGATAATAAGGAGGAAGTTACGACTGTAAATGAACATGTTGAACATCCATTCTGTAATTCATATAACACTGAAGAAGAAGAAGAAATCCCCAAAGAAAAGTCCCAAAGAAAATGCCACGGGAGTATAACTGGAATATGCCAGAATTACTTCAGATACCGGAAGAAGAGTTGGTAAAGATAGCAGTTGATTGTTACACAAAAATTATTCGTATCAAGAAAGATGATTGTTTTGATACAAAGGAAGACTTGAAGATAGCTTTGTATACGAAATGTGTGGAAGATGGCTATCAACTAAAAGTTAACAAATCAAGCAAAGATCGTTTCGAAACAAGGTGTATGATTGAAAAAAACTGTATGTGGCGTATGATTGCAAAGAGGATAAAAGATTGCGAAATATTTCAAGTTAGGACTTTTATTGATAAACATACATGTTCAAGAACCCAAGTTTTTCCTCACCATAGACAGGCAAACAAAAAGGTGTTGGGTGGTTTTCTGGTTGAGTTAATGTTTTTGAATTGTAGGGTATAACGGGGACATGAAATTATGACTGACATGAATGCTCGGTTCAAGATTAGTATCTCATATTCTCAAGCTTGGAGAGCCAAATGTTATGCCTTGGAATTGTTGAGGGGGTTGCCAGAAGCATCGTTTGCCCAACTGCGGCTTATTGTCACAATTTAAAGCTGAAAAATCCTGGTCGTAACTCATATCAAAACAGATAGAGATGGACGCTTTGAGTTACTGTTATCGCCATTGGTGCTGCGGTTAGTAAATCAATATAATTTTGTTGACTCATTTTTGTTAGTTACATGCATTTCACATTTAAATGATTATATTTCTTGTGTATATGATTTTGTAGATTCGTTCGTTTATTAATTGCATGCGCCCAGTTATTATAGTTGACGGAGCACATTTAAAAGGTCGATACCTTGGAGTAAACTTATTAGCAATAGCCATGGATGCTAACAATGGGGATACTGCCAATAGCTTACGGGGTTGGCAAATCTGAAACCTCTGATTCATGGACACGGTTTATGGGGCATCTTAGGGATTGCATAGGTCCTATTAGCAATCTGACAATCATATCCGATAGGGCAAACTCAATTGACAACGCTATTAAAAGGTGTTTCCCAGATGATTTTCATGGACTTTGTGGTGTTCATTTGTATAGAAATCTAAAATCAAGGTCTGCTGGTATAAAAAATCACAAATGGACATACTGGAAGGCTGTAAAAGCTTATCGGGAAGTGGATTTTAATAAGCATATAAACTGTTTAAGACGTGTTTTGCCTCAGTGTGCTCAAACACTAGAAGATGTCGGGTTTGAAAGATGGTCAATAGTACATCAACTTGGAGCAAGATATGGTTTCATGACGTCTAATAGTGCAGAATCAATCAACGCTCTAAGTCGTCATTCCCGGAAATTACCCATTACTATGTTAATGGAGTTTTTTCGAGCCTCTATTCAACAATGGTACTACAAGAAAAGAAACCATGCAGGTATTATTTCTTTAAATTCATAACTTATCATATATTTTACTAAGTATTATTTATTTAAATTTACAGCAACATTGGAACATCGTGTTACACCATGGACTGAAAAAAAGATAACGAAACGTGTTGTGAAGTCAACGTCATGGAGAGTTGAACCATGTTATAAAAGTTTCTCTTCATCTAAACCAAGATGATTCAAGCGCATACGCTATAGATTGCTACACTACCGAATTATATCAACAGACTTATGGCGAGATTGTCTATCCTATTCCACATCCTTCTGAGTGGGACATACCAGATGACTTACAAACAGTTTTGCCACCAGCCATGGACAGAAGGCTACCTGGCCGACCAAAAAGTCACGATCGTATACCGTCTAAGGGTGAAGAGAAGAAGAGATCGACATGTAGTCGGTGCAAGGAAAGTGGTCATACAAGGTTGACATGTGGATCACCAGTGCCATCACAATCATCTTTTCCTCTACCAAAATATGGATCCTCATCAAAATCCAAAGCTCATATGGTGTCAAGCAAAAGACAATCAAAATCGCAATCATCTTTAAAATCCCAATCACAACCGGCTTCACCTTTTGGGACTGTTAACTTAGGTATTTTTAAATGCAAACGTTGTATTATGTGTATTTTATGTGTGAACTTTTAACATTTTCAGTTAGGCATGTATTAGTAACTTGAGTTTGAAAATTGCTATGATATGTTCAGTTGTTATCACTTATTAGGCATTCATTTGACTATCGCAACACGGAAATGAAGTTCGCAATCATCTTAATGTCTATCGCAACGCAGAAATAACTATCGCAATGCGAAATGAAAATCGCAACGAGAGAATCGCAATGCGAAATGAAAATCGCAACGAGGGAATCGCAAAGCGAAATGAAAATCGCAACGCGAATTTAGTTTCGCGTTGCGATTTTGTCGTTGCGATTTTTATTTCGCGTTGCGATTTTTATTTCGCGTTGCGATTTTCATTTCGAATTGCGATAGTCATTTTTGCCTTTAACATAATGCAGATTGAAATCAACAAAATCAACCATTACATTTCAATCAATTAAACAAGCACAAATAAGAATTATGTTCACATCAATTAAACAAATCAACTTTTACAAATCATCTTTTACAAATCAATTAAACAATCAAAAAATAAGCAATAATTCTTATTTCCTCATCTACTATTGAATCAACTTTTGCAGCCATACATCATTTTCACGCAGCTCACTTCTGAGATTAACCTGCAGAAACCAAACATTTGCTCAAACAACACTTTCTACACATCTAAAACCTACAAACAACAAATTATTGAATTCTAGGTACTTAACCAAACATTTCAAACCAAAAGCCTATAAACTTACCAATTGTTTATGGACATTTTTATAACGCGGATGCAGGTAGGTTTGAAATGTCTATCTCTAGCCATATAATGCCAAAACCACAAGCCTACTGCAGCTCTATCTCTATCGGTGGGAGGTAGATACTTTATACTTCCTGTGATCAAACGCTCTAACGCCAAGCATACGAGAGGACCACAATCCCCTCTGGGTCCTTTCGTTTGTTGTGGTGCGGTCTCGTCTCTGCTAACTGTAATATTGAGCTTCTTTGGCTTCTTGTTTCCAGAATGAGTCCAATAATTTATCGCATCCAAGAATTTAGCCAAATGAGAGCTCCATCCCTTAATAATATATCTTAAATCAGCCAATGATATGTAATTTATCATGCTGTCATATACTATTACCTTAAGGGATGGGAGCTGAAGCTCGACGAGAAGCCAATGTTTACGTTCCAAAACAGAGATAAACACCTACAATCATAAGTAATAATTCATTCATTTGCGCACTTATTTAAGAATACCTTTAAACTCAATCTAAAATAAATACTAACCTTATCGACCTCCCACCATGCAGGATAAAGTTTAGCTTGTCCATTGCCCAACGCAAATGATTCATCTCGTTGATCCTTCAAGTGAACGGCGTTAAAAGACGTCGGCATAATTGTATATCGTGTATTTCTTTTATTTTCCTTAAGTTTCCTAATTATTAAAAGACGTGACACCCACGCATCGATATGTTGTTTTACAAAAAAAGACATATATTAGTAACTTACATAAATTTAAAAAAAATAATCAAATTGAAATATAAGAAAAATATAAGACTTACCCCTCCATCGAAATAGCCATTGTCTTCGACCCCTAATAATATGCCCCACCAAGACCGATCAAGCAACAAATAGATATTATCGTTGAGCTTGTATATGTCAGTGAAACACCCCTGGCTCCGCTCATATAGATAAAAATCAACTGCGGTCTTAGCCCAAAGGGTGTTATCCAGAATTGTGTCTGGTAGTTGTCTCCTCTCCACTTCAGATACCAGAATGGTATTTGGCCGGTAACTCATACGAGAGCCAACTCTCATCCATCATGTCCGGCACATCAGAGGGTTTCTCAAGAATCTTACATATGACGCTATGTGAATCGGGCTCTTGAATGGTGGGAGGGACCTCTTCAACGATGATAGTGGCCTCTTGAACGGTGGGAGGGGACTCTCGAGGAATGATAAGGGCCTCTTAAACGATAGGAGTGGACTCTTGAGGGATGACAGGCGAGTCGGGCTTCTTCTTGCGGTGTCTTCACACTATTGGGGTGTACGGAGACTTAATAGCACGTGCACGCCGTCTGATGCGTGAACTCTGTCGTGCAAGAAAAACCCGACGTAAAGCATCCACCTTATCGGGCCGCTAAATAATTAAATACAAAAATCAGTAAATAAACAGACATGATATTTAAACAGTGAAAACAAAGACAAATATGTTTCAAACTTGCATTGAATTCACCCAAGTCATTATTTATCATAGTTCACAAAATGCATCAGATAACAAAGACAAATATGTTTCAAACTTGCAACAATGTCAACTTAGTATTTGTCTTTGTCTATTGGTTGAAGTAATGCAATTCATTCAAGTTTCAATTTGCAGAAGAAGAATAGTTTTGGAACTTAATATCGCAACGTGAAAAATGACTATCGCAACGCGAAATGATTATCATAAGATAATGTCACGTCTGTAATGAAAATTTGTAACACTGTTTTGTCTTTTGGTTGAAATGAAAATCGCAACGAGAGAATGAAAATCGCAACGCGAAATGAAAATCGCAACGAGAGAATCGCAACGCGAAATGAAAATCGCAACGAGAGAATCGCAATGCGAAATGAAAATCGCAACGCAATTATAGTTTCGCGTTGCGATTTTTGGTTTCGCGTTGCGATTTTCATTTCGCTTTGCGATTTTCATTCTCTCGTTGCGATTTTCATTTCAACCAAAAGACAAAACAGTGTTGCAAATTTTAGTTTCAAGAATAAACTATTTCTTCTTCTTCTGCAAATTGAAACTTGAATGGATTGCATTACTTCAACTAAAAGACAAAACAAAGACAAATACTAACTTCAGAGTATTAAAGAATACACAGTTTAGCAGAATTGGCAGCAAACGAACAAATTTACTTTCAACCAAAAGACAAAACAAAGACAAATACTAACTTCACAGTGTTAAAGAATACACAGTTTAGCAGAATTGGCAGCAACCGAACAAATTTACTTTCAACCAAAAGACAAAACAAAGACAAAAACTAACTTCACAGTGTTAAAGAATACACAGTTTAGCAGAATTGGCAGCAACCGAATAAATTTACTTCAACCAAAAGACAAAACAAAAGACAAATACTAACTTCACAGTGTTAAAGAATAAACAGTTTAGCAGTATTGGTAGCAACCGAATAAATTTACTAAGCAATCTAAGTGAAATGGTTAATCTAAGTGAAATTACGAGTAAATTTATCATCAAGTTAAATATGGAAAATTTTAAACTTACCTCGTTGCGTAGAGTATGAACCTCATTATGCAACGATACTACCATCTCACATAGAGCGGCAACCTCACCACGTAAAGTAGACACCTCCACACGCCATGCACCATCGTTATCGTGTAGAGTACCGATCTCCTCACGCAAGGCATTGACCTCATCACGTAACTCCCTTGACTCATCTCGTGGAGGTGGAGGTGGAGAACAGGGAGATAGAAGTCGTGGCATCTTTGTCGGTCGCCTATCATGAGTAGATGGTGGAGAAGAGGCTCGATGATGTGACGAGATAGGTGATGGCTCTCGTTGTAGAGGTGAATAATCGGGTCGATCAGGTGATGGCTCTGGGTGAGGTGATGGCTCTCGAAGTGAAGGAAGTTGAGGCTGCTCATCATTCGTGCCATCAAGAAAATGCTGACTAGCTTGCCACCAATCAGTGGCAAGCTCAGCCTCCGTGGGTGTCAGTCTCTTTAATGGAGTGTTGGCCTCCTAAAAATATAAAAACTCAAACAAAGTTAAACGTCTACTATTAATAACTTGTTTATATATGATAGTATTTGTGTTAACTTACATTATTTATTGTCGCCTATGGTATTAAGTCTTCCCAATCCAACAGACGTTTCCTCTTCCAGGAGATAGCCCTAGGAATATCATTTGAAGTTTTTAATGCATATGTCTGCATGCTGGGGAAAGCCTCGAATATCCAAATCTACAAAAAATATAATAACAAACATTAGTAATTGTTAAATAATTAATTATAATTTTGAAAACATTATATAGAAATTATTACCTTAAAGGCCCAAACAAAGCCTGACAAAGTGTATTTCGACCCATCGCCACGCAAACTTTTGCGGTCATCAAAGGCAGTCGACAACTTAGTCCAGATAGCTTTCCATATATACGAACCCCACGAAAATATTCCATGCATTTAGGTCCTCTACCAATAATATTAGCTCCTGAGGAATAGGTTGTCTGGCGCCTCTCTGCCTAAAAAGCCGGCATACAAAAGTACTAGAAGGCATACTCGGACAACATCGACGTCATTCATCCGAGTAAAACCATCTTTCTTATTAAACAATTTCTTCAGGTCTTCGACGTGTAAGTTCGGCTTCTCTATTGACTCATCAGGAAAAACCCGGGATAACCATGATGGGCGGGTGATATGACGAGTGTACCGACCTACATCATCATATCCGAATCGTAGACCAGTGATTAAGAAGAACTCCTTCCGCCCAAAACAAGTATAAGCCGGTGGAAAATGAAACCATATCTCTTCCTCCCCACGTTGTATACTGTCGGGTAGATCGCTAGTCATGGTCTGAAGCCACAAATGGGTCAAATTAGCATCTCCACCCGGATGCTATACTCTCAGCCATGGCCCGAAGCAGGTTTCCTCAAACAATTTTCTTTGTGTAGGTGAAAGCTTCGAAGCAATTGTAGCGGCTAGGCTAACTTTATTCCTTAATGTCAATGAAGCCGAAAAAAAATTCTACAAAAACAATAAACATACCAAGTTAGATATACCAAAAACTACACTGTGAAGATATACCAAAAACAATAAACATAAAGAGTAGTAGTTTATTCTTGAAACTAAAATTTGCAACACTGTTTTGTCTTTTGGTTGAAATGAAAATCGCAACGAGAGAATGAAAATCGCAACGCGAGAATGAATCGCAACGAGAGACTCGCAACGCGAAATGAAAATCGCAACGAGAGAATCGCAACGCGAAATGAAATCGCAATGCGATCGCGTTGCGATTATCTCGTTGCGATTTTCATTTCGCGTTGCGATTCTCTCGTTGCAATTTTCATTTCTCTCGTTGCGATAGTCATTTTCGTGTTGCGATTTTCATTTTCATGTTTAGAAACTATTCTTCTTCTGCATTACTTCAACCAAAAGACAAAACAAAGACAAATACTAACTTCACAGTGTTAAAGACTAAACAGTTTAGCAGTATTGGCAGCAATCGAATGAATTTAATAAGAAATCTAAGTGAAATGGTTAATCTATTATTGAAATTACCAGTAAACTTATCATCAATTTCAATATGAAAAACCTAAAATAATGTAAAATTTTTAAAATAAAAATAATTAAAAAAACTAACACTCTGAGGTTGATTTTCCATTTCTAAATGATTGTGAGGGATTTCTAACCGTGAATGGTTGTGAGGGATTTCACCGGCGATGGGGACGAAAATCTTCGGAGATGGGGACGGATTTTGCCGTAGAGAGTGAGAGATGGAGATGGGACTGAGTTGTGATTTTAGGTTTAGGTTATGAGTTGCGATTACGGGATATACTGTGGACGGTTCAGTTTCCGATATATTAATATATTCGTGTTTGGAATTTGAAAAAAAAATACGCGTTAATACGAATAGCGCTATGTAAATCGCATTGCGATAGTCAGATTCGCATTGCGATTTTCCTAATTCGCATTGCGATTTTCCTAATTCGCATTGCGATTTTCCTAATTCGCATTGTGATTTTCCTATTTAGGATCGCAACGCGAATTTGGGAAATCGCAATGCGATAGTCAGAATCGCGTTGCGAATCTGGAAACTGATTTGCGATACTGGAGATCGCGTTGCGAATTATCGATCGCATTACGATTTAGTTGGTCATTTTGGCAAATCCAAAAAAAGTTGGTTAAAATCGTATATTATAAGACATTTTTGGTCACTAAGATTATTTTCTCTAACATATATTATAAATTAAATATTAAATATTTTTTTTGTTTATTCGGTTAATTTGGTAAAAAAAATCAAGTTCAAACAAAGCTAAAGCTAAATAATATATATTATATATATAATATTAAATATTTAATAATTTCGGTTAATTAATTAATTTCGAACCGAATTAGCCTAAACCGAAATTAAAAAATCATTAACCATTAATTGTTCGAACACAAAATTAACCGATCGATTAACTGACCGAAATTTTGATTCAGTCGTTAATTCGATTTTAACCGAACAATGAACACCCCTAACTGTGACCACGAGTTTTAACTTTAACAGTGTTATTGCTTACCCAGATTATGACTAGATCCTCATCAGCATCAGTTATGATAATTTTGTTGGTTTTGAGTATGAACAGCTTCCATCGCCTTCCATCCAAACTAGGGGGTAAAAACCAGCGAAGAACCCGTCATTTGCAGATATCAAAACATCAGCTGGATTCTCCACAGTCGACAAAGATGAACCTCGTCTTAAATATGGACACAAGAGCCATTGATTTAAGACATGGCGGCCATGAAGCTGCAAAACTCATGGACACAACATTTCCTTCACTTAAATCTGTAGCAGTAGCAGTTTTTGTTATCAATTTCAAAACCGCTTGTTCGGAGAAGGAAGAACTCAAAGGCTTTTGCGATAATCCAAACGCACACTGTTTTCTTCAATCTTGCCATGCAAAAAAAAAATTGCAGACAAAAGGTATGCAGTTAACATCTTCTACCAAATGGAATCCAGTCAGTTGACCAATGTGTCATATCCATATTACTAAATTAGGCCGCAACGTAATGGCCATATTGTAACGTTTTTTAATGTTATCGCGACGTAATATTGGCGCAACGCGATAAGGGAACCGCATCACGATTGTTGCGGTCAAAATCATTACGTAACACTGCAACGAGCTATAAATTGCACCACAACGCCGCAACAAACTTTAAATTATCTGAAATATAAAATTATATAGATGGATTGTTCTAATTTAATTATTAAACTAGATTATAAATATATATCATTAATAATATTGTAATAGTTATCTTTAAAATTAGTTACTTAAATTTGAATTAATTAAATTATTTATTTTGGTGGTGAATTGTAAGATATAGACTTTTTATATTTGTAGTTATGTATTTTTTCTTTCTAAATTATGTAAAATGAACATTTTGATGTTACAATATAAAAAATTTGATATGATTTTAGTCATATTGTTTATATGTTATTCATTAACATTATAATTATTATTACTTATTATCTAGTGTGATAACACTTGTATGATTTATATTTGTTTTTAATAAATTTTTATCTATGAAATTAAATTTTATTTTAAAATAAAATACTAAAAGCGTATATTAATATTAATATATTAAAAGATAACCATAAAATATAAATATAATATTTTAAAAGTATTATGATTTTGAGGAACAGATCACGCTCGCGACAGCCGCAAAACGTTACGTAACGTCCGCAACATTCGCAACTGTAACATCACAACCGCATCCGTAACAAAAATTCGCAACCGCAATTTGATAATCTGGCCATATCCCAGCATTTATAACAAAAAAATGTATCCCCACAACACTTTGGAAGCCAACACATTAAATCTAATAAACATAAATCCAAGTAACAATTTCATAGTTAACATTAGCACACATTACAGATTTAGTTAATAACCCCAGCTCATATACAAAAATTCCAACAACCAGAAACCAAAATTATACATATACACCTAGTTCATTCCTTTATGATTAACTGTCTCTGCTCGTGAAATTCATCTTCTCGTAATACTGAATAGAGAGAATAGAGAGAAGAGACAGACAAAGATGAATCTCGTCTTTTCCCACCGAGCAGGCGGCTTGGAGTTAATAAACTTTGGTAGAGCCCACATCGAAGCTGAAGCAGCTTGGAAAGCGGCCAGAGGTAACGGGAGTGATGACGCCGGAAACCACCGAGAGGCAAAACGGCGGATCTAAGCTGTTGGGTTCCACAACCGATATTAGCCCAGTGCCTGGTACAGATCAACTCCCAGAGACGCTCGTCGCTGGCGGTTTTGAGCCACTGTTTTCTAACGCACGATGCCATTGCTAGAGTCCTCGCGTCAACGTGCTTCAAGACCTCGTACAACAGGTTTTCATCTAAACCCATCAACCCTGTTTCTTCTTCTTTTATTTTCTTCATTTTCAGTTGGGGGACCTGAGCATCTGGGGAACTTCGTTTCGTTGGCAGAAGCTGAAACCTTGATTCTGGGTTGGTTTGTTTTGGTTGGGATGGAGAATGGGAAATAACGAAAGGGCGTTGGTGGGTTGGGTGACAGTAATCGGAGCTGATTTTGTTGGCTTTCAAAGAAGACAAACAAGATAGAAAGAAAATGGTGGTGGGGGTGTTCGGTTCCTCTGTTTTCTTTTTATGTTTTTTTCTTACCTATTGAATTCTCAAGTTTGTCTATTCTGCAATTAATAATACATCAATGAAATGCGTTTTTGTAATGCCTCATTTATTTTCATTAAGAAAATCATGGCATCTCATTTATTAAAAAGTAAATTAATACATGTTTTGATGGCTAAACTGCCCGAATATTGCGTATGGGAAACTTTAATTCCCAAGATAATGTTATCAACTTATTATTTCCCCAAATGGGGTGTTTGCTACAGACAAATATGATTTCTCGGCGTCTTCATGCATGTTGGATTCACTAGAGGACCTCTCGGCGTCTTCTACTTCCCCTCCCACCTGCAACGATGCATGCTGCTAAGAGTGGGAGTTGTGCATGTGGCCCTGGCTGACAGTGGGAGCTCTGCATGTGGGGCTCGACGTGAGAATTCACGGGGTGAGTAGGGAAATATCACGGGTGAGCAGAGAGCTGCATGGGGCTTGGGCGTTTGCTGAATATGCATGTGATTCATTAGAGGAATACTCGGCGTCTTCTTCACATTTGGGGTGGAGTACTCGGCGTCTTCTTTATGGAAGGGGGATGTCTCGGCGTCTTCTTCATAATAAAGCATGCACGGTGTTGGAGAAAAGTCAAAAATGATGGCGTAGAAATGGGGTCGCAGGTAACACATTTTCAACAAAGATAGGAGATGGGGGCACCGCCTATGCATTTTCAACAAAGGGGACGCACGTTTTCAATAATTCGGTGCCCCCAATTTTTAATTAAAATGTAATTGGTATAATTGCATTTTTAGTCACTGCATATTTTAGGGTATTTACAAGATTAGTCCCTAAGTTTCAGCTATAAATACCCTAGCTCATTTAGCTTCAAAATCTCAAATCATTTCTTTCTCCCAATACTAGAGAATTTTCTTGTGAGTAGTGAGTGTTTTGTAAACACCTGTAAATTTTTCTCTTAGTAAAAGATTTACAGCAGTCCGGAGACGTAAGCAAATTAGCTGAACTCCGTTATCAATTTCGGGTATTATTTTTCCGCTTTTATTTCGCATTCTCACTAATATGGTTATAGGGAAATTACTCGTACTCGGTTTATTTCCAAACAACTGGTAATCAGAGCTTTTGGTTGTGAATTTTGTCAATTTTTTGCGAGGTTACTATTCATTACTATTCACATGAATAGTAAATTTCATGAATAGTGAAATTTTATCGGTGATACGAATTTGTCGACGGAGGTGTTCTAATACACGGTGGTTCGCAAGAATTGTCAGAAACGATCCAAACGAATCCATATTCGAGTGGGAGCGATGGCTGCAGACGAAGTGAATGTGAAAATTGAAAAGTTCGATGGTGCGGACTTTGGCTTTTGGAAGATGCAGATTGAAGATTTTCTGTACTAGAAAAGTCTATATCAACCCCTCTCAGGAAAGCAACCAGAGGGCATGAAGAATGAAGACTGGGCTCTTCTCGATAGACAAGGCCTCGAAGTTATCCGACTGACGTTATCCCGCAATGTTGCTTTCAACATAGCAAAGGAAAAGACCACGGCGGTCTTATGGTGGCTCTCCAGTATGTATGAGAAGCCATCAGCCTCAAACAAAGTTCATTTGATGAGGCGATTGTTCAATTTACGGATGGCGGAAGGGGCATCGGTGGCTCAACACCTAAATGAACTCAACACAATCACAACCCAGTTGAGTTCCGTGGAAATTGAATTCGATGATAAAGTTCAAGCTTTAATTCTCTTATCATCTCTACCAGACAGTTGGAATGCTACTGTTACAGCAGTTAGTATCTCATCGGGAAATAGTAAATTGAAATTCGACGATGTTCGAGATCTGGTACTAATTGAAGAAATTCGACGGAGAGAATCAAGTGAAGCATCAACCTCCTCAGCCTTGCACACGGAGTCCAGAGGTAGAATTTCAGAAAGAAATTCAAATCGTGGTAGATCCAAATCCAGAACGGGAAAGAAAGATTTGACCTGTTATAACTGCGGCAAGAAGGGTCACTTTAAAAGAGATTGCTGAGCACCAAAGAAAAATACCGGCGTATAGGAATCTGCCAACGTGATAGAGGAGACAGGTGATGCCATGATTCTAAGCGTCAACAGTCTGATTGAATCATGGATCTTGGATTCAGGGGAATCTTTCGACTCCACCCCATACCGAGAAATCATGGAGAACTATGTCAGTGGTGATTTTGGGAAGGTTCATCTAGCCGATGATGAAACCTTTAAGATCGTCGAAAAGGAGACATCCGATTAAAGTTGCCAAACCAGACCACCTGGATGCTGAAAGGAGTGAGACATATTCCTGGCCTCAAAAGAAATTTGATTTCTGTAGGACAGCTTGATGGTGAAGGATTTAGCACAACCTTTTTAGGCTGTGAATGGAAGATTACCAAAGGAGCACTCGTCATTGCTCGTGGTAAGAAAGCTGGTACTCTCTATATAACCTCAAATTTAGAGAATATCATTGCAGTAGCAGATGCTGATGGAAAATCAAACCTATGGCACCAAAGGCTTGGCCAATGAGCGAGAAAGGGATGAAGACACTTTTGTCAAAAGGGAAGTTGTCAGATCTAAAGAATGTAGACGTCGGACTATGCGAGGATTGCATCTTTGGCAAAAAAGAAAGTCAACATTGCAAAGATTGGTAAGACACCCAAGGCTGAAAAGTTAGAGTTGGTTCATACTGATGTATGGGGACCATCTCCAGTTCCATCTCATGTAGGCTCATTATATTATGTCACCTTCATCGATGATTCTACAATGAAGGTGTGGGTTTATTTTCTGAAGAAGAAATCAGAAGTCTTTGATACCTTCAGAAAATGGAAGGCCATGGTCTGAAAGTCAAGCGGTTGAGGTCTGATAATGGAGGAGAGTACAAAAATCGTAGATTCAGAGAATTTTGCGCAAACAATGGGATCAAGATGGACACAACAGTTCCCATGACACCGTAACAGAATAGTGTAGCAGAGCGCATGAACATAACTCTGAATGAATGTGCCAGAAGCATGAGGGTACATGCCAGATTGCCCAAATTTCTATAGGCTGAAGCTATCAACACTGCAGCTTACCTGATCAACCGTGGGCCCTCAGTTCCTTTGGATGGCAGAATACCATTGGAAGTTTGGAGCAAGAAAGAAATAAACCTTTCATACTTAAGAGTGTTTGGTTGTATTTCTTATGTACACATAAACTCTGCTGAAAGAAGTAAACTTGATGCCAAGTCCAACAAATGTGTCTTTGTTGGTTATGGTGGTAATGAGTTCAGCTACCGATTTTGGGACTATGAAAATCGGAAGATCATCAGAAGCAGAGATGTCATTTTCAATGAGAATATGATGTACAAAGACAGGTCAACTGTAGAATCAAGCAGTTCAAATACCAAAGCTGAAACAAAGGAATTTGCTGAGTTCGAGGAGATTTCTGGAAATGATGTTTAGATCAGTCCTGAAGCAGTTCAAGAAGAACCATGCACACCGGAACTAAGACGCTCCTCCAGAATTCCTAAACCAACCCAACGTTTATTCTCCTTCTTTGCACTACTTGTTGCTGAATGACAATGGTGAACCAGAGTGCTATGATGAAGCTATGCAAGTGGAGGATTCAGTCAAGTGGGAGTCTTCCATGAAAGATGAGATGAACTCGCTTATGTCAAATCAGACATGGGAATTAGCTGAATTACCATCAGGTAAGAAAGCGCTCCATAACAAGTGGATCTACAGGATCAAAGAAGAGCACGATGGGAGAAAACGCTACAAAGCAAGATTGGTTGTCAAAGGTTTTCAACAAAAGGAATGTATTAACTACAATAAAATTTTCTCTCCAGTTGTAAAACTGTTTACAATCAGACTGGTGTTGAAAATTGTAGCTGCAGAAAATTTACATCTTGAGCAGTTAGATGTAAAAACAGCTTTCCTTCATGGTGATTTGGAGGAAGAAATCTATATGAGGAAACCAAAGGCTTCATAGAAGCAGACAAGAAAAACCTGGTATGTAGGTTGAAGAAGAGCTTGTATGGTTTAAAACAAGCTCTAGACAGTGGTACAAGAAGTTCGATAGCTTCATGAGTAGCAGTGATTTACCAGATGTCAAGAACACCATTGTTGCTACATCAAGAGGTTCGACAACAGCTTCATTATTTTATTATTGTATGTTGATGACATGCTCGTTGCAGGCTCAGACATGCAAGAGATTATACACTTGAAGCAAGAATTGTCGAAGCAGTTTGCTATGAAGGATCTGGCACTGGAAAGCAGATTCTTGGGATGAGGATCAAGAGAGACACAAATTCGAGGACTTTGATGTTATCACAAGCTAAGTACATCAACAAAGTACTCTCCAGGTTCAACATGCAAGATGCTAAACCAGTAAGTACACCTTTAGGTGTTCATTTCAGACTCTCCAAAGAACAGTCACCAAAGACGGAGGAAGAACGTGAACACATGGTGAAAATGCCATATGCCTCAGCAATTGGAAGTCTGATGTATGCCATGGTTTGTACTAGACCAGATATTGCTCATGCAGTGGGAGCTGTTAGCAGGTACATGAATAATCCGGGCAAATACACTGGGAAGTAGTCAAATGGATCCTCAGATATCTGGGGTACTATAAACAAAGCACTTTGTTTCAAAGGTGGAGATACTATACTGATAGGCTATGTAGATTCTGACTTAGCCGGAAATATTGACATCAGAAAGAGCACTACAGGGTATGTCTATACTCTAGGAGGTATTGCAGTGAGTTGGGTTTCTCAACTACAGAAGATAGTTGCTTTCTCCACAACTGAAGCAGAATATGTCATTGTTACGGAAGCTAGAAAGGAGATGGTTTGGCTCTAAAGTTTCTTGGAAGAGTTAGGCAAGAAACAAGAAAACAATGTCTTGTATTGCGACAGTCAAAGTGTTATTCATCTAGCGAAGAATCCGTCTTTTCATTCCAGGACGAAGCACATATAATTGCGATATCATTTTATCCGGTCTCTTCTGGAAGATGGGATTTTGAAACTTGAAAAGATTAGTGGAGCTCAAAATCCGGCAGACATGTTGACAAAGACGGTGACCACGGAAAAACTGAAGTTGTGTTCAACTTCAGTTGGCATGCTAGAGTAACAAGACTAGAAAAATTGTTGTATTGATCAAGGTGTGAAGACGAATTAAAATCTGTCTTCAAGTGGGAGATTATTGGAGAAAAGTAAAAAATGATGGGCGTAGAAATGAGGGGCGCAGGCAATACATTTTCAACAAAGATAGGAGAGGGGGGCACCGCCTATACATTTTCAACAAAGGGGGACGCACGTTTTCAACAATTCGGTGCCCCTATTTTTTAATTAAAATGTAATTGGCATAATTGCATTTTTAGTCACTGCATATTTTAGGGTATTTACAAGATTAGTCCCTAAGTTTCAGCTATAAATACCCTAGCTCATTTAGCTTCAAAATCATCCCAAAATCTCAAATCATTTCTTTCTCCCAATACTAGAGAATTTTCTTGTGAGTAGTGAGTGTTTTGTAAACACCTGTAAATTTTCTCTCTTAGTAAAAGATTTGCAGCAGTCCAGAGACATAAGAAAATTGGCTGAACTCCGTTATCAATTTCGGGTATTATTTTTCCGCTTTTATTTCGCATTCTCACTAATCTGGTTATAGGGAAATTACTCGTACTCGGTTTATTTCCCAACACACGGGACCTGTTGGAAACATGTTTATAAGAGTGCTCGGGCTCGGCGTCTTCATTGTGAGATTATAATTACAGAAGCTTGACAAGAAAAGAGAGAGAGGGAGGATCGATTCATCAGAAGCAAAAAAGAGTGAGTGGATATCCATCATCATCCTAAAAAATTTGAGGTAATTTAAACTAAGCCCTAGATCTCATTTTCTTCTTGTTTATAGGTTTGGTGTTTCATATAGATCTCATAATATTCGTTTCAACATTTAGTAATTTTGTGATTATATGTTATTACATACATCGAAATAATGATGTATATGTTGTTACATAATTTGAAATAAGCTTTGGACCATTTTGGAACATTATAAAATTATAGGGATCGTTTTGCAAACTTTGAGAAATTTAAGGAATTAGATGTAAATTATTAAAAGTTGGTATACTATGCTGAAATTTAGTATTAGTATGCTTAATTGGTTCAATTTGAAAGAATTTATAAATTTAGGGATTATATTACAAAGTTTGAAAATGTTAAGAACCAAATAGTAATTAAGAAAAGGTTATTGGATTAAATTAGAAAGTAAGGCTTGAAAATTCATGTGAGACTGATGAGTATAATATGTCAGACGAAAATGAAGTAATAACCGATCTAAGCTCCACCTACAAAGGTTGATCGTTTTATATTTGATGTTTAGTTTTATTTTTATAATTAAAGTAGTTAACATGCAATTGATTATTTGAATAAAACAATGTAATATTTGAGTGTAATATTTATATTTTTTGTCTAGATTTGTTGAAACATGGCAGAAGAAAATGTTCTTTTGAGGCTAGATGGTCGACACATTTCGAGTCATTTGGGAGAACTGGTAATATGATCGACTTATTTTTTTTATTTGAGAGCGGTGAATTAATTCTAATTACATGGATTAACAAATTGAAGGATGACGAACAACGAGTCCTTTGTCCTCGACTTATCAACTGTGAGATGCCAGATCAACGTATTGTTGATAATTTGAAAATAGTTAGTTTTTATGATGTTGTTATTCTAAGAGAATTTTGGTTGATCCCCGATTTGATAAGTGCATTAATTGAACGGTGGAGACCAGAAACTCATACTTTTCATCTTCCATTTGGTGAATGTACGATCACTTTGGAGGATGTGGCTTTATAACTCGGGGTTCCTACAAATGGTATGGCAGTGGTGGGAAATACCGATCTTGACGTGTTTGCAATATGTGAGCGTTACCTTGGGAAGGTACCAGACAAAGATATAGCAAAAGGGTCACGACTGAGATTATCCTGGTTGGAAAAGGAGTTTAAGCTCAATCCTGATTGTAGTGAGCAAGACATTATATATGCAACTCGAGCATATATATTACGGTTGATCGGTAGAATCTTGATGCAGGATAAATCGAGTAATATTGTCCATATACAATATCTTCCATTTTTGGAGAACTTCTTTATGACCCGTTAGTATAGCTGGGGATCAGAAATATTGGCGTTCTTGTATCGCGAGATGTGCAAGGCGTCATTACTTGTAAATGATGCGTATACGACTGAAATCGGTGGATGCACTATGTTATTACAATCATGGGCGTAGTACAGAATTCCATGGTTAACACCGATTAGCCAAACTGCTGTTGACTTTCCTCTTGCCGGAAGGTAATTTTATTGATTTAAAATATTTTATCTTAAATTAAATAAAGAATATTTTGTTAATGAAAAATAATTACAAAATCTTATTTTGATTGGTATACAGATGAAGGCATAAAATAGAAAGAACGGGGTTGGCGTACAATAATATGAAAGAGTTTAGGTTTAAGATTGACATCAAATGCAAAGTTGAGGTAAATATAAATTTAATTAATGAATTTATTTTTTATTATTTTTATATTATAATATTGTTATTTATTTATTTTGTATATTTTTATAATTATTTAATTTAATAATAACTATATAATTTTGTTTTATAGTTTATTTTTAGGTCGTACAACGATCAAGAAATTATGTCGTGCGTACCGCAACATGTTTGGGAGGGTTGTCAATATTGGTGTGTTGATACACCATTGATCCATTTCATGTTTGTGGAGTTCCAATTTGCCGATAGAGTGTTGAGGCAGTTCGGCTTCCACCAACCTATTCCAGTAATTCCAGAGAATCATGATGCTCTCCATCGATTAGATGGGCGGGTAGGGTTCGGTGAGGCATGCCAACCATATCAATCATTGGAATAACAGGGGTTCATACTTGCCAACGCTCACTCTCATACAAGCGGATGACTTTGACTTCAAGAGTTCGGATTACCTGAATTATTTTTGGGAACATGGAAAGCCGTTCTTAACAACAATCAGAGAAAGACGACAATTTATAGAGTATACAAAAAATTTGGTAAACCCGAGAAACCAAGAAGAAATTGGAGTGGGAGTGGTAGTGGGAGTTCTTCTCACCATGTAGCAGAACAAAAGGCAATGGATAATATCCCACCAGAATCTTTTGATCACACAATACATTTAGTCAAGTGGTTGGTGATTCTGGTGTTACGCCCTACACTCCTCAGATAGGAGAGTATAGTGTTGGTGGGCATATATTTACAACACCAGAACCTATGCCCTCTATGAATGAAAAGGTTGGTTATGATGAACAAACTCCTGAACAAGTGCAACACCACAACAAAACCGACGTGCGCCTCGACATTATTACTCAACAACACCCCGACACCGTCAAGAGTTGTAATCCTTATTTAAATTGTTTGTATCAAATTTAAGTAATTGAATTGAATATCTTTACTATTATTAAATTATTAAAGTTAAATCATTAAAGTTAAATAATTATTATTAAATCATTAAAGTTAAATTATTAAAATTAAATCATTAAAGTTAAATAATTATTAAATTATTAAAGTTAAATTATTAAAGTTAAATCATTAAAGTTAAATCATTATTATTAAATCATTAAAGTTAAATAATTATTATTAAATCATTAAAGTTAAGTAATGATTATTAAATTATTTAATTTAAATCATTAAAGTTAAATAATTATTACTAAATAGTTAAATATTTATTAGTAAATCATTAAAGTTAAGTAATGATTATTAAATTATTTAATTTAAATCATTAAAGTTAAATAATTATTATTAAATCATTAAAGTTAAATCATTAAATTTAAATAATTATTATTAAATATATACTCGAGTAATTGAATCGAATATAATATACAAATTTATAAAAATAATAAGATTACTGCTGAGGTCTATAATGTGGAAGGTTTGGACAATTTCTTTTTGAATTACATTCACCTCTACATAATCCACACCTCTTCGGTTGGCCTTTCTCTTTAATATGTATATCCATACTGGTATGAATATGAGTAGATTCCGGTCGACCTGTCAGACTTCTACGAAGTAGTGGATTTGGCAACCATTCATCATGATTTCGATTCTCCCAATAAGATTCATTTGGGATCGGTCTGAACTCATTGTTGTATATATTTATTATCCTCTGTAGGTGACAACACTCATCAACATAAGTGTATGAATTGATTCCAGTATGCATACATGCAACGACTGCATGAGCACACGGATATCTCCACGCCTGAAAGCGACCACAATCACACCATCTTTGTCGTAAATTAATAGTAAATGATTCTCAATCTGCTCCTTCATTTCGACGTATGCATGCGATGACAACAAAAGTATGTCCAATTCGATCGAAGTCATGAATAAACATTGAGGTTGTTATACGCTCATTTGCTTCCATTGCTTCAACCACCGTCTGAGCCCAGATTTTACCGCGATTTATCAGACACTCGATCTCTTTCACTTTATCAAACCAAACTTTAGCCAACCTAAAGTATGTCTCTTTCACCACACTCGCTATTGGGAGATGGCGTGTACCTTTTAGTACTGAATTAATGGCCTCAGCAAGGTCTGTAGTCATGTGTCCGTATCTCCGACCACCATCGTATGCTTGCGACCACTTCTCCCGCTCGATTTTTGACGTCCAATTCCAAACGCGTTCATCTATGGCCTTCAAATCCTCCAATCTCTTGTCGAAATTTTGTTGGCGTAGTTCATATCCTGTTTCAAAATAGATATTGTGTTAAAGTCAATTTATAAACAAATACATAAATAGGTACAAATGCTGAAAATAAATTTACCCATGCTGACTATCTCCCTACGAATACGGCCATTATCAAACTTCTCAATACAATTCTTACCAATATGACATATATAATATGCGGGATATGCGTGCGGAGGTGTCCAACGACTACCCGGTCGTTCAATTGCTGCCAAAAGGCCTGTTCCTCGATCGGATATCAAGGAAACTCCTTCTTCTCGAACGACATACTTACGTAGATTAGTCAGAAAGAAGTCCCAAGCCTCTGTCGTCTCTCCTTCAACGATGGCGAATGCAATTGGGAATATATTTCGTTGACCATCCTGCGCAACTGCTATCAATAATATATGTATGTATTGACCGTATACCCACATGCCATCTACTTGGACCATACGTTTGCAAAATGGAAAACCTTTTATGCATGACTTGAATGCCCAAAAGAGTTTATGGAATATTCTCTTCCCGAGAACAAGTTGACCTTCTCGGTTGTATGCAGGCATGGTTTGAGACTTCACGATGGTTCCAGGTATGAATTGTTTCATAGCTCATAACAAATCAGGTAACTCATTGTATGATGTATCCCAATCACCATATATCAACCTCCTTGCCTTCTCCTTCGTATGCCAAACAGGTTTGTATTTTACATTGTATTCGAACTGGTCTCGAATAGATGCAGCTAACACCGAGCAAGGGATCCTTGGATTTTGTTCAACCAAAACCTTCACATATTGACAAATTACATCGGAGTCCAGTAGTCGGTGGTCTTGTTCAATAAAGTTTTGCAAACATGTGTGTGAACCATTGTACCTTGTGATGACCCAAGCATCTTGCCTCTGTATTTTGGACACTTTGACCAACCACTTACACTCAGGCCTATATTTAACACACTTTGCGTACAACGTTTTCTGGTTGGACTCTACAACCTTGCAATCTACATGGCCTCTTATACAATACTCTTTAATCGCTAGTGTAGCTTCTTTTTTTCCTCTATATAGCTTCCCAACTGATAATTCACCAGAGTTATCAGATGATTCAATCATGTAGCCTGAAGTTAAATCTGGCATCTCTGGGAATTCAGGTGCCCTCATTGCTTCATAATTAATCTCCTGCATGTGAGGGGCAGGTTGATACGGTGTCGGATATTCACCAATATTGATATCAGCTTCATCACCGTCGAACATGACGTTATCCTCAGTCAAATGAGGTTCCTCAGTTTCTTCATCTTCACTGGAATCTTCAAGTATTTCTTCCCATCGGTTTTCAGCGTCATACTGTGCGGCTTCAGATGTTCCACCAACTTTATTTGCACTTTCCAACATCGCCACAAAGTTGTTCATCGACCTATATGTCGGGTTATCGAAATGTCTCTCGAAACCCATTTGATATGAAGTTCCAACCGCATTGCTCGATGACCCAAGCACATTAGATATATTACACAACTCAACAAATAACTCAATAATTGGAATATTAGTTGAGTCATGTAATTCAACCATAGTTATACATCAGCATACCTGACCGGATTAGGACATACCATAAATCTGTACCTCAAACCATCAACTTTAGAACAGATTTTTCTTTCTATCATCACCTTCATCTCTACAAATGTGATGTCCCTTTTAAACATCATATTTATAGGTGCTTCAGACTGAAAAATAATCCGACCTCATTTTCCGTCATATGTCCATTGTAATGGAAAATCGTGAAAAATGTGTTGCTCATTTTCTCTACACGTTAAAATAAAGATATTCACAATAAATTACATTCATAATTATAATGGAAAATTATAAAAATTACATAAACCTTACCAAATATTCGCTTTATTTCTTCCTTTGTTACACCTTTTTTTTCTCAGAAAAACTCTCGAACTTGCAAGCTTTTCTTCTCTTTGTTTTCTAACTTCTCCCCTAACTAACTCTCCCATAGTGTCTATCCTCCTATTTATAAATGATATTCGATGCATTGCTTCACAGAATCACAATGCCACCATTATTGATGCTAATTGCTTCACAATGAAGATATTCTCGTCCCCATGCATACATAATTGATTCACTTTTTTTAAATTTATTGTTTTAGTGCCATGATCTAATTCCGTCCCTTTTTTTTACTTTTGCTTTATTTTTTAAAATCAATAGGTGATACTTTATGGGAACAACATTATCATTGTTACAACCCATTAGCTCGCTTCATCCTTGTTTTGCTGCAACATTCATGGCTTCTCGATCGGCTTCATCCTGGTTTCGCTGCAAAATGCATGGCTGCTAAACCACGTTCATATATTTACATAGAAGACGCCAAGCAATCTAAGTTTGAAGGAAATTTTTTCAATGAAGACGTCGAGACATCCTTCTCAATGAATGCAAAATTTACATAGAAGACGCCGAGCAATCCATTTTATGCATGGAAATTATGTTGAAGACGCTGAGAGATCCACAAAACACCTCGAGCAATCCATTTCACTTAAAGTTGAAGATGCTAAGAGATCTTTGAACCATTGTAACATGAAGACGTCATAAAACCCTAAACCCACAAAAACCCTAATGACGCCGAGAGATCCAAGCATTTGCATGTCATCTGTAGCAAACACCCCATTTGGGGAAATAATAGCATGCGTGGATTATTTTGGGAATAAAAGTTTCCCACAAGCATTATCGTGGTAGTTTTGTCGTGTTTTGATGCTACCATAAATATTTTAATTTTGTAGATCCACTTTAATTATATTTGATAAAATATCTTTTATAAGTCACGACATCTAGGTCTGTAAACGAACCGAACGCACACGAACGGATGTATGTTCATGCTCGTTCATTTAATAAATAAACGAACATAAACAAACAATTTTTTTTGTTCATGTTCGTTCATTAAGGAATATAGCTTGTTCATGTTTGTTCATTTAAATGATAAACGAACACAAACGAATAAAATAAACGAACAACACAAACACAAAAAACAAACTTATTCGAACACAACAAATGATTGTAAAAAAAGTAAACAATAAGAATAACTTAAAATTCATTAATATAGCCTGCAACTTTAGAGTTAATTTGTTCGAATACGACAAAAACATACATAAATCAAAAATAAACTATATGACCATAATAAAGTCTTAAAGTTAATTTGTTCAACAAAACAATCTTCTTGAAATCCAAACAACTTCAATGATCTTCGTAACACATTCAATTTGCCCTATGTTTGAACATAAATGAACGAACATAAGTGAACATATAATCGAACGTTCACGAACGTAAATGAACGAACGAGCCCTTTGTTCATGTTCGTTCATTTAATTAAACAAACGTAAAATCTTGTTCATGTTCGTACATTTAATAAATAAACGAACATAAACGAATTTCCCGCCGCACGGTTCATGAACGGTTCGCTAAACTTTCAGTTCATTTACAGTCCTAACGACATCTTTATAACACGAAATAAAGACATTGTATTTGCATGTATTTTTCTAACAACCAACTATCCAAGTTCCATCGAAATTGGAAATTCAAAACGAATTAACGATTACAAAATAAGTGTGCTTCTCCAATCGTATGATCATTGTAGTAAGCAATTTAAGTTTCTAATAAGACAATTGTATCATATCAGTATTTCTTTACAATTTTAATTCAAAATAATATCTCGTTATAAGATTTGATCTATTCTTCATACAATTTTATAATCACCTTTTATTGTATACCCGTGCTTTTGCATAAAAAAACAGTTTTCATATTAAGGTTGCACAACAATAATTGCCTTATTGCTCTCCTGCTCTATTCATAGCTAACCCGTGCTGATTTTTGTTTGAGAAGTGGCTTTGGAGTGGCTTTGTTGGTCTCGTCATAGCTGCTCGGTTAAGTGGTGCTTTAGCACGTATCTTTGTATTATTCGTTATGCTTCATCTAGGCTTTACTTCTCAATTCGATCCGAGCACTGTGGGGTGCGCATTGTTGTTGGGGGTAGTGGCTTAGTTATCGCCATAGTTTGGTTATTGTGTGATTGCAGTGGGTTTTTTGGTTGTTAATGTCTGGGTTTCGCTTGGCAGTGGTTCGAGATATTTTTTTTCCTCCATTTAAGATTAGTGAGGTTTTTTAACGAGGTCCCGATCATTGTCATTGTCTTTGTATACCTTGCATTATAAATCCATACAAGAAGCCCTTTTTCAAAAAAAAAAATGCACAAAAATAGTAATCAACATTGATACATTCAGCTTACGGAATTTTTTTACCGTATATTAGATAGACAGACACATAAATAATATTAGAGTCTAAGTTATAATTTTCTAAAGTGAAGTGAACAAAAAATATTAGAGAGTAAAGTGGGAAAATGTGTAAAACCCCAACCCTTATCCGACCCACATATGAGTCTGAGATGTCACATTGACCTTTCAAATCATTTACTTATATAAAATAGAAGAGAATTTCAAACTTAATTTAAACATACTGAATAATTTACATATATTAAATCAAAAAGTTTACAAAAATTGATCTAAACTTATACAATTTAATCCTTTAGGTACATGCCAACGTTATATAATACGACAAAGAAACCTACTGTTAAATTTCTTCTGATCTGATCTCCGATGATGTTATGTTGTCTCCGCTGCCTATCTTCGCTTTAAACCTTCTTGAATCCTACGTGTGAAACACTCACACACTAAGTCATAGACTTAGTGAGACATGTAAACGAATAATGGAAATGTAACTACTTAACAATGCATGTACACTTCCTACATCAAAATGCTTATATGCACATATAACATCATTAACATTTTTATCATTAATGCTTATAATCATATACTCTTATACCTAATCTTCATAACCATCATATGACTTATTTAACCAAATAATATACACAACATCATATAATTCATGTAATATATTTCACATAACAAAGCATATACATTACATATTGTGGATTTGTTTTTATCTCTTTAATAGCCCATGTATACTTTAGAGAACTAAAGATATGTGAGTGCATTGAGGTTTTGCACAAATGTTGTCACCACAACTCGTATAATTTCTACTGAGTGGAATATAAAATTGTCCTGAAGGACCACGTAGAAATGTCCCGAAGGACCACATATATGTCCCGAATGACCACATAAAATTCTCTTTAAGGACCACATATATATTCCAATGGACCAAATATATGTTTCGAAGTACCGCATATATGTTCCAAATGATTACATATATGTCCCGAAGGACCACATAGAACCCTCGACTCTTGGCATGCCAACTATACCCCTAGCTCTCATATCACATAACATGGGCATTATCATTTATACTTGTCACATAACTTGTATCACATAAACATATAGTCACGTAGATCTCTTTCGCTTAGCTTATATCATCTTTTCATGTAATCACACATCTCTTGTCACATGGCTTATTTCTTATGATCATGTAATCACATAACTTATTATCACATAGCTCATAGTCACATAACTTATTTCATTTCTCCCTTTAATTACATAAATCAATTATATCAGTTCACATAGTTTATTACACACATACATGCATTCACATAGGTCATGTATAGAAATGCACTTAACATCTAGACATATGCATATATTCATGTCCACATAAGCATCATAACACTAACATCTATTCATGTACTCATGTAATCTAATATTGGAATTAGACTCATCGCAAGTCTTAATTTCATAAAATAACCTATACATAATATCATGTACTCACCTTGGTCTCACTAGTCAATACCAATATCTTATATCTCTCTTAGAAATTCTTACTTTGTCGACTTGTCCGGACTTTGCTTTCGATCGATATCTACACGAATATACAATCCAATAAATATCATAATTCGAATTACTCGAAAAGATTCTTACTAATGTAAACTAAACAAAGCACTAATTTCTTAATTCCAACTTAAGTAGTATCGGTACTACAAGCACAGTACCGACACCTCTATACTTGTAGTATCAATACCCTCCCACGGTATTGATACTTTTCTTGATTTTGTAATTCATCGCAAGAATGGTATCGATAATTCCATATTGGTATTGATACCCATAGTACCGATACTATCACTTCAGTATCGATATTCCATGAAGATTTTACCAACTTTTACCTTATGGTGTCGATATTGTTTATGCAGTATTGATACCCACGCATAATTATCACATATTTTTGCCTTGTAGTATCGGTACTTACTCATCAAGTATCGATACTACTAACCCAGATTACCCTTCTTTAACCCGAAAATTACCAACACCTTTCCTAAACTCCACTTATAGAACTCCCTTACTGCCATTAAACTTAACTATACTCACTTAAACCATCTTTTGTCACTATAATACATCATCGTCTTCAATATCTCACCATAACTCTTGAAATTAAGAATTTTACTAAACTTTCAACATGTTATAAACTCATTTCTAATACTTTAGACTTCTTATTCCTACTTATGACAAGTCAAATTTATCAACAAAACTCCAAAAACTAAATCATATCAACAATTAACTTCTATACCCTTATTAAAATTTTCTTTCTAATTCTCTCCTCTTGTTTAAATCATATACAAGCTTTCCTTAGGCTTGTATAACACCCAAGCCTTCAACATAACCCCAAAAGTTGAAGAAATCAACAAAAATTCAAATCTTACCTTTGAAGTGGAGCAACGGGAAGAAGAATAAGGCAAGAAGAAATGTTTCTAGATATTTCCCCAATTTTTCACGTGTTTATCTCCTAATAAATGAAATAAAATATCCTTTAAACTGAAAAGACCCTAATACCCTTCATTCCTTCAATATTTGCTATTTAATCTAATACCAAAATATTCATATTTAAGTCCCTGAACTTTTCAAATTTTCAAAGTTAGACCCGAAGTTTCAAATTCTTACAATTTAGTCGCTACATAGTTTTTGGGATGTTACAAAATGAAAAATTTTACAGTGCACATTGTACACCGCAATACACCACTAAAGTGATATACTGAAATGCATCACCTAGTTAAGTTGTTCTTATTAAATAAATGTTAAAAAGGATAAGTTACATGTTTTGTACCTAAATTATCACTTTTGTTTAATTTTAATATTTAAATTTTAATTTTTTAAAAATCATTAAGTATAATACTTACGTGGCATGACATGTCAGTTTTTTTAAATTATTACATCACCTTTTTCATTTTTCAATATTTTTTAATTAATTTTATTTAACCAATTAAGTGCACTACAACAAAAGTGTTATGTAGCGGCGTTTTTAGCGGCGCTTTAAGGGCAAACGCCACAAAATTTAAGCATATCGCGATGTTTACTATCCAAACGCCACAAAATGATACTGTAGCAGCTTTTTTTAAACAAACACCGCAATAGAGTGAGAATTTAGCAGTGTTTATAGCTAAAATGCCGCAATACAAATGTTTATAGTGGTGTTTTTCAACAAACGCCACAATAGAGTGGTAATTTAGCGGAGTTTTTACACAAACGCCGCGATAGTGTTGTTTATAGTGGTGTTTGTTCAACAAACGACGCTATAGAGAAGTAATTTCGCGGTGTTTATCAAACAAACACCGCAATAGTATTTTTTATAGTGGCATTTGTGCGAAAAACGATGTAATATGTTGTTTATTGTGGCGTTTATATAAAAATATGCACTACAGTGACTTTTTTTTTAAATGCCATAAAAGGGTCAATATATGCTCTACACTTTTCTCATGCCCTATTCCTAAAATCATTTCAGTACTACTTCCCTAAAAGGGATTTCTCTGGTACAACAATAACCCTCACACGATTACAGCCGACGTCATCTTCTGTATGTCCCTGTGAACAAATTTGCCCTCTCAGTAGCGAACAATTATCTCACGATTGCACGGTTTTATCCCTTCCCTCACTACTGAACTTTTTCATTTATTTTTTGTTGGTATTCAGAAAATGGGGAAAACCCAGAAAGCTAACGTAATGGAGAAATATAATAGCTTTCGAACAGGAAAAGAATATCTATACATATTGTTTTACTGGTTTACTGCTTGGGAGAAGTGTTTTTTTGCTTTCGAATAGAAAAATAATTGCTTTTGAAAACGTGAAGAAATGGTTGTGGTACAAAGAGCAGGTGTTGATTTCAGTAAGAGAAATTATCGTCGGAATGTCCACATGGCATTTTTGCTCTGACGATTGATCAAATTATCGTTGGGAGGCTATCAGTCCGAACTTGCCGTCCAAACTCAATGATGACCCGAAAGACCCTCCTATTTCAAAACACCCTTCCATGTCTGAGCACCTAAATGAAGGTAATAATTAATCGTTGAAAGTTTGTGGCGCTAATTTTTTTTTACTATAAAATTTCATAGATTGCACGCATGTAGGATGTTCAAAGCTTATTGAGAACAATGATAGAGGAGTTGATAAATACCCGATGTTTAGAACCGAATTTGGTAACTCTGTGGCGTTGAAAGAATCTTCAATTGCAAAAGCAATATATCCTCAATGAAGAAGACGTTGCCTCTACTGTTACTCCAAGTAAACCTTTATATCATCTATTTAATTTTTTTAATGTTTGATTATGTTTCCAAGCCACTTCCAATCAAGTTTCATATTTTAGGTGGAAGGTCGTTATCTGTTTCAAGTGAAGTACTGAAGAGCGCATGGAGTCTTCTTGGTGAATCGGAGGTAGGGGATTCATTTGGTGAAATGGATGAAGAGTTTCTCCATATAGAGTTTTCACGGAGGAAAAACTTAACGATGCGTCGTCAAACAAGGAAAACAACTTTCTTACGTCATTTCCCCACGAAGGAGCAATGAAGACTAAATTCTAGTGAACAATATTGTTAAGATTGTTTATGCATAACTTTAATGTTGGAGTGGATTTTAATGTATTTTGTTGTTAAGTAATTGTATGCATAACATGTGCCTTAATTAAAATATATTGTTGTTGTTAATTACATTAAGCGTTATGATAGTAAATTAAGTTTACGTAGAGAAGAAATAAAATATTTAAAATCAATTAATCTTATATAAATAAAGGTAATTAGCGGCGTTTGTATCAAGAAATGCCGCAATATGTTCATCCATAGTTGCATTTTTCCAACAAACGCCGTTTCAAGGATAATGATTTAGCGGCATTTTTATATAAACGCCGCAATATAATAGAACTTTAGCGGCGTTGTTATTAAAACGCCGCTATAGAAGGTTACTTTAGTGGCATTTTTAAACAAAAACGTGGCTAAATATTTGGACATTAGTGGCATTTTTATACAAACGCGGTAATAGATTTAATATTTAGTGGTGTTTTTGAATAAACGCCGCAATATAATAGAACTTTAGTGGCGTTTTTAAGAAAATGCCACTATAGAGGCTTATGTTAGTGGCGTTTTGAAACACAAACGCTGCGCAATATTTGGACAGTAGTGGCATTTTTTAAGTAAACGCAGCGATAGAGTGCAACTATAGCAGCGTTTGGATTACAAACGCTGCAACTTTCTATAAAACCCCCAAATTTTGCGACTGAGCCCTAGCCCTATTCTCTTCATCGTATTATTGCCCAATCAGTTGCTCAGTTTCCTCCATCAACCCTCACATCGGTTCTCCACCATCGACGACAGTCACAAAGGTAAGAACATCTTCCTCCACCATCGACCTTTTCGCTCTTATTTCTTTATTTCTCCGCGTTATAAATGAGATAAGGTAAATGTGTTGTCTTCCTTTGGTTTGATTTCTTCGCATCATTTCGTTTTGATTCATTTTGATATCACTAAATTTCTATACCGATTTTCTGCTTATTTCTTCATTTTGATTCAATGGGCATTGTTCCTTTAATGCATTTGGGTCTCACCTGATACAAATCCAAAACTAATGTTTGACCTATTTGAATCCAAACCGGATACAAATCAATCAATTCCCATCGCTATAAACAAGCCATTTTCCTCTGGCTCTCACCCGAAGTTTACAAGGACCCTAATATGCATTTATAGTAACAACAAAAAGTTGCCCAGAAGTATGCAAAAACTGACTGAAAAGAGTTGCTCAAGGTAATGTTAGTTAGTTGATGACAACTTTTCCCCGTTTAAAGATTCTGCAGATTTTGTGCCGCCATGAATGGTGAAGTGAGATGTATAAATCATACAATTTTCCATGTTTGCAAATATAAAATATACAAATGATTGACAGCAAACGACTGTCGAATGTTTAAGGTTTCTATATAAATCACCTTAGATAATATATTTTAGTGTTATCCATCCCTTTTTGCTCAATTGAATTTACATAAATGTGAATCTTTTATGCAGGGATGATATGATATTCCTGACTCGTTAAACTAACAATGGTTTTCTTTAACCTTAACAATAACAACAATCTAAGTAATGCCCCACCTTATTTATATTGCTTTTCTCTAGTGCAGAAGATCTTTGCAAGGCGTGATTTGAAGCTATTGCTTTAGCTGCGAAAGTTGTTAAAACTCGTGAGGTTTGTTTTCTACATGCCTCAATTTCCATTTCTTCCTTTTTTTCTTGCTATAACTCCTAACCACAACTTTCTCTTGGACTATTTGAAGCTTGCATTGTAGTTTATCTTTCACTACGTCTGGAGGAGGCAATATCCATTTTTCTTTGTTGGTTTGGGAAGGACCCTGTAGTCTAGTGTTTTCTATGGTAAAGTCTTTACTTTGATTATGTATAATGCTTATGATTTCATCTCTATTATGGTGCATTCCCCTCATGTATTCTCTTATTCTGTCTATACCAGAGTACCTAAATGCATACTAGAACTTCTGCATGTTTACTACTTGTGTGATTTTAAAAAATTCAACTCAACTATTCTTTAAAGCTCCATTGATTGTTGTGCTCTGGCTTTGGATAATTCAATTGTTGCCATACCCCAAAGTTGCTTAAACAAGACTACTTTAAGTTATCGTTATCTTCCCTTCTTAGCAATATTTCTCACCATTGAGTAATTCTTTTCTTTTTTCCAGCATGATTTGTTCTGCCTGTGAATAGTGAAGACAGTTTCATCATTTTTGACACTAGGTATTTTCTTTTCCTGAAAATTTATTGTTTGGTTCGAGTTAGGATTTACTAAAGGAAAAAAGTTAGATGAACTGAAGCCTTTTGGGATTAATTATATTGTTTTTAGTTGAATTCATGATTCAGGATGATGAGTTGTTCAATGTATCTATGTATATTTTTTTACAATTGAGAGGAAAATTGTAGCACAGAACATTGCAGAACAGCGTCAAGGGTAGACATGTCCTCATATAGAATAGGTTAAGGTCCGTAGGGATGCTTATTGTTCGGACTTAATATAATTTATAAATCAAAGGCTTAATATAAGATTAAGAATTCAAACTATACCTTTTCTTAATTAGTTGCCTAAATTATATTTCGGTCAATTTATATATCTAATGTTATAAATATTATCATTTTAAGTATTCTGATCACAACGATCGTTAGAAACATTTATGACGTTATAAATATGTATCCTTAAAAGAACATTCATTAATCTAATTCAATTAGAGTGGTTAGTATCATTAATAATAAACGTAATATTAAAATTATCATGCACATCCATTTTGTTTTACTTCTTATAGTAGTTTTCTACTTCTATATATGCATAATTTGAAAACCTTATCACTTTGCTTTGCATGCATGACACTAAATAATAGAATAACTAGTGCATGATATATTAGATGCATACAATAATTAATTTAAAGATTTAGATATAGTTAACAGTGAAGAAAGACCCCTCGAAATTACTAAATATAATTGGCCCACGACTTGAAACAAAAATATTTGTTTCAACATTGATGTGTACTTAAAATAGTTTTAACCATTAGTTAAGGATTACTTTATTAGGTTTAACCTAGAACTTGGTAGTTTTTTTTCTAACTCCATAGTTTGTAATATAATATCATATAATCTACAATAGATACATTTAGATTATCTTTATATTTTAATAGTTTAAATAGTTAATGTTGTTAATTAATTATATTAAAATGCTACTGTAATATTTTTTTTCTTAAAAGTACTAATTTTAATATAAAATTATATGATAATATAATGAATTACTTTGATATGTAATGGATGGAATGATAATGATAATTGTGTGTATTGGTGACAGTTATTTTTTTATAATTTTTGATGATCAAAAGAATTCAGTTTCTGATCGAAAGAGAAGAGGAAACAAGAAAAAATGCTAACCTAAACCTAAGTTGTCCCCTTCTTTTGAAAATATTAATATGCAAATATTACGAGTGATTAGTTCTATACTATGTTAATATTATTATGCACTAAATCTGATGGTTAATGCTTCCGTTTAGGTTCTAAATTTACCTATAATATTAGCAATTGACATTTGAAATTGAAACTCCAGAAATACGAAATGGATAAGAGTTAAATGGATTTCTCAAGGGTAAGCGTCGAATATCAAAATGGAGTCGAAAACTTTCTAAATTTAGCTTTTCTGAATGCAAGCCAAGAGAATATGATTCTTTGCCCTTGTAAGAATTGTGTGAACATTAATTGGCACATTCATGAAGTTGTGTACGAGCATCTAGTTGATTTTGGATTTGTTCGAGGTATAGAAAATGGATCTTTCATTGAGAGTTTGTATCATATAGATATGCATCCATGAGTTATTCGACTTATCCTGCTCCTTCTCACCATCCAACTTTTAGAGAAGATGACATGGAAGGGATGTTACGAGATGCATTTAATATGCACACTCATCAGTCGTATGTTACAGAAAATTATTGTCAGAATGATGTTAATGATTTCATTGAGATGGGAAGAATTGGAAGTGATGAAGAGCCAAATGGAGAAGCGGAAAAGTTTTACAAGTTGCTGAATGAAATGAATATACAACTTTATGAGGGATCAAAGTTTTCAAAACTTTCTTTTTGCATTCGTCTTTTCCACTTAAAATGTCTGGGATGGTGGACTGGTAACTCCTTTATGCAATTGTTGGAGTTACTAGGAAAACTGTTTCCTTTTGCAAAAATCCCTCAATCATACAAAGATATGAAGAAAATGATAAAAGATTTGGGTCTTGGATATGATAAAATTCATAGTTGTCCGAATGATTGTATGTTGTGATGGGATGATCGAAAAAATCAGGACTCTTGTCATGTATGCGGAAAATCTCGATGGATGATTAGGGAGGAAGAAAATGTTACTGAGGATGAAGCTCAAGCACGATCAAGAAAGAAACCGGTCAAGATTCTGTGATATTTTCCTCTCATACCTAGGCTGCAAAGATTGTTTATGTCCTCCAAGACTGCTGAGTCTATGAGATGGCATCATGATGGCAGAACGGATGATGGATTATTACGGCATCCTGTGGATTCTTTAGCTTGGAAGTCATTTGACAACAAGTATCCAACTTTTGCGAGAGATCCTCGAAATGTCAGGCTCGGTCCTACAACTGATGGGTTTCATCAATTCAAAATCATGAGTACTTCGTATAGTAATTGGTCTGTTGTTCTTGTTCTATACAATTTGCCTCCCTGGATTTGCATGAAACAATCATCTTTCATCTTATCCATGATAATCCCCGATGAGAAAGGCCCGGGAATGATATTGATATTTACATGCAGCCGCTAATTACAGAGTTGAAACATCTATAAGAAGGGTCGAAACGTACGATATGTTGACAAATGAGAACTTTATTTTACGCGCGACTTTATTATGGACAATTAATGATTTTCCTGTGTATGCAAATTTATCTGGTTGGAGTACCAAATGTCGTTATGCTTGTCCTTGTTGTGCTACACAAACATGTTCGAAGCGGTTGGTTAATGGAAAGAAGTTCTCTTATATGGGACATCGTCGGTGGTTACCTGATAATCATAGATTTAGATGTCAAAAGAATATGTTTGATGGTGATGAAGAGTTTTGAAATGCTCCTGACCAAACAACCGACTCTGAAATATTCAGAATGTTGAAAAATATCAATTTTACTTATGGAAAGATGAATCAACCAAGTAGTACACGATCAAAGAAAAAGGCAAAGCAGGTCAATGAAGAGGTTGAAGTTGACGAACAAAGTGATGATGAGTCTGGTGAAGAGGATGATCCAAATGAGGTAGACTTGTGGAAAAAGAGGAGTATATTCTTCGAGTTGCCTTATTGGAAAAAGCAGATTCTGAGACATAATCTTGATGTAAGGCATATTGAGAAGAATGTTTGTGAGAATATTATCAGGACCATTCTGAATGATGGAAGAAAATCTAAAGATAATCTTAAGAGTCAACTTGATTTAGTGAAGATGGGAATTCGACTTGATCTTCATCCGCAATTACATCCGAATGGAAGACATTTCTTGTCGCCTTCTATTTTTTCTCTTTCGAAGAAAGAAAAAGAAGTGTTTTGCACGGTGTTGAAGGATATAAAGGTCCAGATGGGTATACATCAAACATTTCTCGATGTGTTAGTGTTAAAGATCGAAGACTTTATGGTTTAAAGTCACATGATTATAGCATATTAATGCAAGATTTACTGCCAATAGTTGTTCGCGGTTGCATGTCGAGTAAGGTGACATCTTGTCTCATTGAACTTTCTAATATAATGAAAGTCGGAAAAGTTCTAATGATTGAAGAACTTGATAAACTACAAGATCGAGTCGCCTTGACTTTATGCAACTTGGAGAAGATATTTTTGCCTTCATTCTTCACAATTATGGTGCATCTGGTAATCATCTTCCTCACAAAGCAAGAGTTGGTGGACCAGTTTTCTATCGATGGATGTACCCTATAGAGAGGTGTTAATTGAATTACACGTTTCAAATTACTACTGATTATACCTTTTAATAAAATGTATTTACGTAGTATGTTGTTTTGTGTATAGGTTCTTGGGCAAGTTGAAGTCTTATTGTCGTAATAAGCGTTATCCGGAAGGATCAATTGCTAAAGGGTATTTGGTAGAGGAATATATGACATTTTGCTCTAGATATTTGGAAGATGTTGAAACAAGATGGAATAGACCAAATCGAAATGATGTGTTATGTACTGATGACTTACCTCAACATTATTTGTTTGGAAGTTATGGTCAACCATTAGGGAAAGTTGAAATTGCACACTTAGATGACACGTCTTGGGTACAAGCACACCAATATGTTCTTTTCCATCACGATTCAATAGATCCCTTTTGCACGTAAGTATTTCGGACCCAAGCTATATGAAATCTCTTAATCTTATATATATATATATATATATATCAATTTTTAACGACATAATAGACTTTATAGTGAGTTTAAAAAAGTCTTGAGATCTCGTACACACTCGAAGATTAAATCAGCGGGAGCTACATAAGTTATTCACATAAACTTTTTATGAATGGTTAGGCCAGACGGTAAGCAACTAAATCTTACGGAATACTTATAAATAATATATGTCTTGTTTTTTATATCGACATCAATGCAAATTAATTCACCATTCATGTGTAATAGGTTTGGAGTGGGAGAGAAGTTAGTGAAGATGTTAAATGGCTTTCTCAAGGTCCGAATAGAATAGTTAAAAGATATAATGCTTTCCTCTTTAATGGGTTCAGGTTCCACACGAAATCTCGTGAAAGATTAAGGAGGACACAAAATTGTGGAGTCGTAGTGACTTCGTCAACTACAAGTTATACTACTGTCAGGGACAATAATCCACAAGAGGGAGAGGTCGAATATTATGGAAATCTTACGGACATTATTGAGTTAGATTATTATGGAAAACGAAAGGTTGTGTTGTTTCAGTGTGACTGGGTTGATGTAAACAGATGCATAATAAGAGATAAATTCGGGTTTACAATGGTGAATTTCTCTCGATTAATTCACACGGGTCAACGTTTGATGGGTGAACCATATGTATTTTCTTCGCAAGTGAAACAAGTATTTTATTGTCACGATCCAATGGATGACGGTTGGTATGTTGTGCTCCGAAATACTCCCAGAGACTTGATAGACATCGGGGATGGAAGTAGAGATGAAATTGAAGCAAGATCAGAATGTTTACCTCTACTACCACAAAACTTAGATGAAACTATCATAAATATAACACAATTTCAATGGGTTCGGGAGGACGTTGATGAAGATATTTATGACAACTGACATTACATAAGAATGTCGTATGATTTTATATCTTCATGTATTTATTTATAATGTTATAACCTTTAACATGTTGTCTTTCAATATATTCATTAATTATGGAAAACATTTTTATTACATATGTTTGTTTATTAAATATATCATGTCGAGGAGAAAAATAAATTATTTGCGGGTTGTTCGAGCTTCTCAAGACCATAAAGAAAGAAATAACGAGGAATCGATTGCACCTGAGTCTTTTGAAGTTCCTGAAACTGTTGAAGAAGAAATAGAAATTCAAGGTAATCTTCGAAACTTTATTTACTACTTTGTTAATTTTCAAAACCGACATTTAATAATTTCTTATATAGTTGAAAATGTTGGAATGCGCAAGACTCGAGGACGTACAACTTTGAAGGAATTATATCAACTTCCTCCTAAGCATCGTGTCAAAGTTTCAAGAAACGATGTTGGTCTACCTATTGGCCCAGAAGCACGTCTTCTAGCAGGTTACTTAAGCATAGTTGGACATAATACGAATCTGTTACAAATCAATTATGAGTCATGGCGCGAAATGCCTAATAGTAACAAAAATCAGGCGTTGGATTTTGCTAAGATAATAATGTCATTATTAGTATATACTCTATAGAAATTCAATACTAATGTATACTTACGGTGTACACTTATTTGCTGTGTAGGAGAAATTTTCTTTAGAGGTCTTTGACGATTATGTGAAGCAAGCGTTAAGGAAGAGATGGAGGGACCACAAGAGCTCCTTAAAGAAGAAATACTTCAAGAATGATCTCAGCCTTGAAGAAAAGCTACAAACAGTCCCACCTGGAATGCTCAGGTACCAATGGGAAGATGCAGTCAGATTTTGGAGTTCACAAAAAGGACAGGTATGATGTATTTTTCATAAATAATTGTAACGAATTATAAATCATCATTAAAAGTGGTTGTTTGACATTTTAGGACCGAGAGCATGTTGGTGTTGCTAGCAGGCAACAACAAAAGTTTACGCACACGGCTGGATCGAATAACTTTGCTTGTATAGCTAATGATGAGGTATTATAGATTATTGACATTGATTTTCGTATTTCATGTACATACTAACTCATATTAATTATATTATGGTACATTGTAGGAAAATACATCCGGTTCTAAAGTTTTCCGAATCCAACTATTCGACATGACACATACGAAGAATGATGGTACTCCTATGACTGCTGAAGCTGCAGAAATTATGGTACGTTTATTGGGTAGACATTTTAAATTTACCTGACTTTATTTATATTTGTACCATGACATTATTTATTTTAATGATTTATTCACCTTATTATTAGGAAAATTTGAGGGAGAAAAGGGCTGAGTATCACGCTACTGGTTCGAGTCAATGTATTGTTAATGATGATGATATTGAAAACCGAGCTATGAATGACGTTTTGGGTCCTGAAAGATATGGTCGGGTGCGCTGTCAAGGATCATTTGTTACTCCCACCAAATATTTTGGATCCAGTTCATCACAGTCTCAATCTTCCCAATTAGAAGTTAGTCGTTTAAAACAAAAGTTGGCTGATATGGATCAACAAATGGCTAACATGAAAGCAGAAAATGAAGCAAGGGAAGTAGCGGCAACACAGAGAGAAGCATCATATAAGCAGATATGTGAAGAATTTGAAAAATGACTCAATGATATGATGCAGATGATACAGAAAACTCAACCTCAAAATCCACCATCATAGTCTCATTTATGTTATCAACATTCTGTTAATGTTACTGAACCGTGTTTAACTGAACTTATATTACGTTTATGAAAACTTTTATTCATTATATTGGATTTGAAGTTGTTTGTTATGGATATAGAGTTTGATGTTATTGCTATCATGTTTGTTGGATAATGAAACAGGTTGAAAAAATAGATTTGGGGTAATAGACAATAATTTTTTACTTGGTTAAATTATGTGTTATTTAGCGGCGTTTGTAACAAAAACGCCACAATATGTCATATATTTAGCGGCGTTTGTATCAAAAGATGTCGCTATATACCAGACTATCGCGGCGTTTGTATCCTAAAAATGCCATTTTATACCAGAACTATCGCGGCTTTTGTATCCTAAAAACGCCGCTAAATACCATACCTTTAGCGGCATTTGCATAAAAAACGATGCGAAATCTCAACACTTATTGCGGCGTTTGTGATAAAAACACCGCTAAATATTAACACCTATTGCGGCATTTTTAAGACAAACACCGCTATATATCGTTACCTATTGAGGCATTTTTGGTTAACAAACGCTGCGAACTTTAGCGGCGCTATTTTTAGCTGCGCTTTTTGTGGCCTTTTTTATAACGCCGCATGTGTTTTTTGCGGCGCTTAAAAATGCCGCTATAGGTAAAAAAACGCCGCAAAAAGCCAGTTTTGCTGTAGTGGTGGTGGCATGTTTCACCACCTATAGGATAAAAAGATAGAAATCATTGTTGCTCCTTGTATGAAATGATCTTGAGTATCTTACATGAGAAATCAATCACTCAACCATTAAACTAAACTAATCATTTAGGTAAATTTCACCACATTTTGTATTTAACTTATATAACGATATCACCAAAAAATCAATATTTTTCGATGATTATAAGATTCAAATATGGGACACTTTAAATTAATCATCAAAAGCTTAGTCACTCAACTATAGTGTGAATTTGTTTTTATTATACTGAACTTAATACTTACTTATATCATTATTAAATTAAAAGTTATTTTTTTACTTTATTTAGAAATAAAAAACAATTAAATAATTTATATACTTTTATAAATAAAAATTATATTTATAATATTAAAAAATAATTAAGTATATTTTTCACTATTTAATTGGTTGAATAAAATTAACTAAAAAATACTGACAAAAAATAGAAAATGATGTAGAAATTAAAAAAATAAAAGAAATTGACATCTCATTTTAAAATAAAGTTTTGGTATTAAAACGGAATAAAAATATAGAGTAAATATTAAACGTATAAATTACCATTTTAATATTTATTTAATAAAAACATTTTAATTAGTAGTATGTTTCGATACATGACCTTATTAATATGTTACGATATGTGACGTGCGCCGTAGACTCATCATAGAAAGATATATACTTCAAGGCATAAATTTCGTATTAGGCCTTAGAGAATGTTATAAATGAAAGGATAATTAATTAGGAAGGAAATATGACTTTCATTAGTTGAAAATTAAATGACACTGTAAAAGGAACTGTAAGAAGGAAGAAAGAAAAAAAAAACAAGTTGAGTGGTTGGGAGTAACCCAAGTTTTCCAATGTCACACTTTCCAATAAAAATTAAACACAAAACATTGTCGTTTAGTTTTTTGATATATATTGATATTTGATTAAAACAACAAGAAATTACAAGATCGAAATTCAAACTCTCAGTCATTAAAATTTTTAGAGATACATTCGAAGGTTAGACAAAATCGTAAAGAATCAATACTATATGAAATTTTTATATACTTTTATTCAATCTTGACCAATGTATTAACATGAAATTAAATATAATGGAATGTTAATTATGTGTTTGCATGTAATATATTTTATTGAGGTTATGTAATAGGGTTTCGATACGTGCAAACTCACGTCCCCATATTAAATTGAGTTTATTGCATTACATGTTCATAGACCATGGAACGGACCCTATACATTTATTCATTTAATATAGTGGAACATTGAACTCAACAAACCTTAATTATTATGTATAGCTTACAGCTATAGAAATCTTTAATGGTCCTCTTCAACGGGTGTTTTAGAGTCCCTAGGGGAGCAAAAAAAACTAAGGGCAGATGGGCTTGGAGTTGTTCATGTAACAAGTGCATTCAAGCTTGTTCCCATTTCTCCATACCTTTGAGCACACCGCCCTGCACTTGCAACAGCAGAAACCTGCCATCGATGCATCAAACCACAAGCTCAACCGTTATATTATTCACAATTAGTAAGAAAAAAAAACAATCAAAGTCTGAGTTTTTGTTTTGTTGCTCTTGTATAACCTGCCACTGCCACCGCAAAGAGAGAGGAACCTAGGATAAGAGAAACAACCAGGCCTGTGACCAAGACAAGCTTCATTTTCTTTGCTTTATGGGAGCAATAAGAAGCTCAAAGCAAGTTTAATATTGCTTGCGTTTTGTTACAAAATGAGCCTCCAAGGGGGGTTTATTTATATAGTCTGCTGGGGTTACTTGCCTACACAAGTAAGTAACATGGATCAACGTAGCATGAATCGCTTTCCGTGAGACAACTTGAAAAAAAGCCGACAGTAGCCTGAAATTCAATAACTTTTAGACAAAAAAGTAGCTAAAATGGTGTGAAGTACTTGTTGCATGATTAGCAGTTATAACCATAGGCATAAGCTATAACATTTATAACGGAATTGAAATCCGTAAAGCTAAAGAAGACTCTTTCTTCATGTTAAATGAATGATCCACCTCCGTGCATGAAAATGGCAACCCATGTGAATAATTAATTACCATCCAACGTTATCTTTGCCATGAAAAACATTTTTTTACATAAAAAGCCATACAAGCACAGTTCTTAAGGGGTCTCGTCCACAATTATTTATGTTTGGATTAGGTGTAATTTATACATGATATTAATATACTTCACCTTTGGTTAAGTCTAGTTCAGTTCGAAATATGAATTTCAAATTAAAATTTATCCATATTTATAAATGACTAATACAATTGAGTTTTTTACCCTCTCATTTTATTATTTATTTTTCAATATTTACTTTTATATAATTTTTTGCTTCAATAAAATTATTTATTTTATACATGGATAATTTATTTTTTTGATATTTATATTATAGAATTATATGTTATAAATTTAATTCTTATGTGATAAAAAATATATTATAAGGGTAAACTTATGATCAAAATGAAAAAAATAATAAACTGAAACCAAAAAAGAAAACGATAATGATTCATTTTATTATTTATTTTTCAATATTTACTTTTATAATTTTTGCTTCAATAAAATTATTTATTTATACATGGATAATTTATTTTTTTGATATTTATATTATAGAATTATATGTTATAAATTTAATTCTTATGTGATAAAAAATATATTATAAGGGTAAACTTATGATCAAAATGAAAAAATAATAAACTGAAACCAAAAAGAAAACGATAATGATTTGATGATTAATAGTGTAATTTATCTTAAAGGTAATTAAACTAATAAAATGAATTAGTGCTAAACTAAAAGTGTCAAAAAGATTACTCCAAGACCAATCCCTGATTTGGATAATTTATTAAACTAATTAGCTTATAAAATAATATTTATTTTAAATATTTTTGCTCATTTAATAAACGCTCAATCACCTCACCTCTATAGTTATTGGTTGTGATTTGAATTTTAATGTTCTAGATTAGGTATATATTGTGAATGACTTTTTAGGGAACTATAAATTATAGAAAATTATTTAGAAAAATAAAGTAAATGTAATATTATATGGTAAAGTCATTTACAGCTGAAAATAATTTTGGTAAAATGCATAGCTGTCGATGATTTTATTTCAATATCTTTTTCACAATTTTAGAATTAAATTATACGGATATGGATTTTCAAAAATTATCTCTTTAAAATTAAACAATGGATTTAACTTAATTAATTGAATTTGTTGTTTGAACTACCATTATATTATAAAATTTTGAAAAGTTATAATTATATATTTGTGATCGACTAAAATAATGTTTTTTAATACATTTTTTATATGCATTCTGATAAAGAGTCTACGACATCTTATCATTTTCTTCTTCTTGAAAATTATTATTTTTGCTTTAATTTTAATATTTTATTAATTTTACTTTTCTGATTTTTTTAATCCATCAGAATTAGAAATTTTGATTATTATGTATAGAAAATATATCATTATTCGTAAAGATTTGATATGTTTAATTTTAATTTAAAATCACTTAAAATTTTTATTATAATCCCTGTAATTTTAGTTTTCTTTTGCTTTGGTTCTTAGGGTGTGTTTGGTTCACGGAATGTAAGATTGCCAGTGAGACTAAAAGATTACCAGGGTATAAAATTACTGTGAATGTTGTATTTTGTGTTTGGTTGGTTTAACAGGAATGTAAGATTACCGTGTTTGATTAAAGGAATAAAAGATTATTGGAATGTATATTTGACCAAATTGTCCTTATTATATATTTGTATAATATTACAAGTTCTTTAAAAAAAATTAAATTCATAATATTTATATAATTTTTTTACAAAATTAAAAATATAAAAAAGGTTTAATGAAAGGGTAAAATTTTATTTTAACCCATGAACTTCATATAAAATTTTAATTATAGACTTTTTTTTGTAAATCTAAAATAATTTAAGAATAAATTTGTAATTTAACATTCGTAGAATTTTTACATTCAATGACAGAAGAATGATATTTTTGAAAAAAAATAAAAATTTAAGGTTATTTTAGTCCAAAACGCCGGTAATGTTACAATACCTAAGGGAATGGAGGTAATGACATTCCCAATAATATAACCCAAAAAATCCACTATTGGTAATAAAACATTACCGAAAATGACATTCCCGGCCAAACCAAACAGGGGAATGTGGATTCCATTCCCCGGGGAATCCCACATTCCCCCATCCAAACGCCCCCTTAGGGTATAAAATAAAGGGTAAACTACTTGAAATATCACTGACTTTTAAGAGCGAGCTTGAAAATGCCACTAACATTTCAATTTTGTCAATTTTAGAACTGATGTTTATGTTTTACTCCAATTAAGCCACCCCGTTATTTGTTAACGGGACACTGACATGGCATGGACAAGCCATGACGGTGGTGACATGGACGTTCCATTAAAGACATTTAATCCAAGTAAGATCCTATTTGGTATTTTAAGAATAATTTATTTGATATAAACCCCTAACCCTAATTCCCAAATTCATTTGTTTCATTCTCTTCTCTTCTAATCAGTGGCAGAAATCAAAAAACACAAAGGGGAAGTTTGACGGTTGAAGAAGCAGAAAAATGGTGGAATGGAGCAACCCATTGCATATTCGTTCTGTGGGAGTGGATATCCGGCTCAACTAAGAACATCATGGTCCAGTGATAATCCGGGAAGAAAGTTTTTTTGCTGTAAAAAAATAGGAGTTTGATTCAACCAGCTTGTTGATTTTTCTTTTGGTTTATCCTTTAATGACTCCACGAGCATGCGTTGTTCTTGTGGGATTGTTGAAGAAAATCAAAGCAAATAAAATTACAAGAAGAGAGAATTACTTGGATTGTGATTTTTGTTTTTATGGTTTGTATTGGTATGGTAGTACATAAACCATTGATGTTACAACAATGGTGAATAAATTTTAGGCTGGAATTTTTGGATTGTACTTTTTGTTTGTAATGGGATGAAATTTGATGGTGAAAATTTGAAGATTAATGGTTGGATTTGGCTTAGGTTTTAGATGACTTTGTAACATTTTTTTGAATGATTTAATGGATGTAAAATGACACCATGACATTGAAGAAGACAAGAAAACATGAATGGTAAACAAAATAAATGTCATTCAATTAGAGTTTTGATTGATAATAAACACATGTGTACAAAACTGGTTGTGCACATAAGCACTTAAGTTGAAACACTTTCAACCTATAAAACCCACCAAAATATGAAACAAAATATCAAAGCCAGTAAACACATGTGTTCAAACAACCATAGTTCATTAACTTAAGTATTCAACCCAAAATATCTAAGTTCTCAAACTATATCAACCTACATCATCCTTGGTCGTTCTGTAAAAACATAGGGACAGTCTTCTTGGGAAGTTTGGGTTATAGTGCTTGACTAGCTTAAATATTGGTTGGTAGTGACATCTTCTTGTGAGGTTGACATCTATCTAATTATCATTACATTTCCTTCTTGTTGGTTGGTTGGATAAGATGAGTTGCTTGGAGTAAAGACAAAGACAAATGGACTAGCTTGTGATGTTGTAGCCCTTGATGATGTTGTGATCCTGACGTAATTCTTCTCCTAACCTATATTGACATGTGTATCACAATGAGAAACATAATTATGATATAAGGTTAAATTATCAAAAGAAAATAAAAAACTTATACTTGTAGTTTTATCCTGCTTTGTTTAGATTAAACCCTTTGTTGAAAACATTTTGATATTTCGATATAAAAACTAAGTTTAAATGAATTTTAAGATTTTACAAATAATTTTCTAAAATATATTCGATTTAATTACTCGAATATCAAGCCATTACTCCAAGTCTTTCAAGATCAATTTAATGTGTAAATTTGTGTTTTAAACAAATTTTCACAAAGTATTTTGAACCAAAATCAAGCCTAAAATCAATTTTTCAAGGGCATGCACCGATGCACCAATCCATGCATCGATGCATCAATTAATTTCTTGAACATCGAATGCATTTTATGCATCGATGCACAAGACCATGCATCGATGCACTCAGGCTATTTCAAAACATCGAATGCATTTCATGCATCGATGTACTCTTAGTGAGTGCATCGATGCACTGAGAGTCCAACGGTCAAAATATTTGAATTTTACACTGATGCACTGATGCACCTAGGGTATGCATCGATGCACAGACGCTCCCATCTACTTTCATTAATTGTTTTCACACTTAAACGGCTCTATTGACTCCACTAATCATCCCCAATGTTCAGAATCATTTGAAGATGTACTTAAACAAGCTTAGAAGCCATTGATCAAAAACAAGAAACATCAAGCAACTATCAAGAGAGAATCAAAGAGAAAGCATCAAACCTCAAGTTTGAGCATTTCAAGCCTATTTTTCATTCAATATTCATTTTGCTTTCTAGAACACTTATTGTGCTCAATTATATTTATTCTTAAGTGTTCTTTCTTTAATCTAGAATTGTGCAAACATATTTGCCTTGTGAGGTTTTTCTTGTAAGTTTGCAAATTTGTAATCTTCTCTTTGAGAAAAGAGTGTTCTCAAGAATTGGGGTATATTCTTGAGGGAGTTGTAAGGTTAACTCTTTGGCCTCAAAAGAAAGAACAAATTAGTGAATTTGTTGGAAAATCCTTAGTGTGGATAGTTAAGGTAGTGGACGTAGACTTTGGTTGACAAATTTGAACCACTGTAAAGCGTTGTGCAATTACTTTCAATTTTCTGCAAAAGCTTCCACCAAAATTTTTATTGCCAATTCACCCCCTCTTGACTGATTCCATCGATCGATTAACTCAACAATTGGCATCAGAGCCTCACTCATTTGAAGGTTTAATCGCCTCTTGAGTCGATTCGGGAAGAGTTGCATCGATTATCAAGTCATCAATGGCCTTCGCTTCAAATTACGACTCCCGTCTAGATTCGATGACTGTCAACAAGTCTCCTTTCTTCAATAGAGCTAACTATGCCTATTGGAAAAATAGGATGATGTAATTTATTCAAGCAAGTGACATGGGAGCATGGAATTCCATAGAAGAATGATACATCAAGCCTCTCACTCATCCAAGGTTGTGGAGTGAATGAGAGACAAGAATGTTCCAGCTCAACTCCAAAGCCATCCATATCATATTTTATGCTCTTGGACCAGATGAATACAGAAGAGTTTCATCTTGTACAACCACCAAAGAAATATGGGACAAGCTTCAAGTCACTCATGAAGGTACCTATGAGGTAAAGAAATCTAAAATTAGCATTCTAACGCATAGCTGTGAAAATTTCAGGATGAAATCAAATGAAGATATCAAAGTTATGACGAATATATTTTCAACGATTGTCAATGGTCTCAAATCATATGGAGAGATCATTTCAAATGAAAAGCTTGTGAGGAAGTTAGTCTACTCTCTTCCAAAATCGTGGCAATCAAAGAAGACGGCAATCATCGAGTCAAAGGACCTAACGTCCTTAACTCTTGAAGAGCTAATCGGTTCCCTTCTCACTCATGAAATGATGCTTGAAGATTAAGTGGACCTCGATAAGATTGACGAGACACCAAAGGAGAATGAGAAGAAGAAAAACATTGGAGTTGCTCTCAAATCTACAAAAGATGAGAGTGATTCGAATGACGATGATGATGACGAGGAAATAGCATTATTTTCCAAACGATTCAGAAAGTTGATGCTCAACCGAGAAAGAAAATTCAAACGCAATGAAGGCTTCAAAACTGAGTCGAAGGAGAAAGACTCGATCATTTGCTATGAATGCAAAAAGCCGGGGCATGTCAAATATGACTGCCCATAATTGAAGAAAAAGGGTCAATCCAAAAAGAAGCACAAGGCTCATGTAGCTACATGGAGCGATGAAGAAGGTTCCGATGAAGAGGAATAAGAAGTTGCAAACTTGTGCTTAATGGCTATCGGGGAAGATTCTAAGGTAACCTCTAACTCATTCGATTCGGATCAATTATCTTATTATTATTATATGAGGCTTCGGATTATAAGACTCTAGTTTCAAAATACAAAAATGATATTTCAAAATTGAAAAACAAAAATAGTCTTTTATCCAAGACCAACAATGAGCTTGAAAGTAAGATCAAAGAATTGCAAATCAAAATTAATGATTTGAAAAGAAAATCCCGATTTGCATAACTTACTTTCAAAAGTTCATGATGATCTTAAACTTCTTTAATAAGGTTGGTACAAAAGTTTTGAAAAGGAATTCAAATCCAACTTTGTTAAGAAAAGTTTTAGAAACTACAATCATAGAAGTCCTCAAAGAACTCAAATGGTAAAATCATTAGAAGTATATGGGTTCCAAATGGATACCTAAGGGGACAAGGATTTTAGAAACTAATGAATATGGACCCAAAAGAATTTGGGTACCAAAAATTAGAAATTAATCTATGTTTGTAAGAAAAGGATCATTGCTACAAGGCACGAGAAACAAATCCAAATTCATGGTACCTTGATAGTGGATGCTCGAGACACATGACCGGAGACAAAAGCCGGTTCATAGAGCTTAACGTCAAAAATAGAGGAGAAGTGACTTTTGGTGATAATTCAAAAGGTCACATTGAAGGTATTGGTACTATAGGTAATATCTCTTCCACACAAATTAAAAATGTATTATATGTGAATGTATTAAAGCATAATCTATTGAGTATTAGTCAATTATGCGATAAGGGATTCAATGTCACGTTTGAAATTAATGGTTGTAAAGTCATTGTCATTGCATCTAATCGGATTATGCTTGTTGGTCATAGAATAGGAAACATATACATGGTTCATTTAGACTCTATTGATATGACTACTTTGTGTCTAGTTGCTAAGGATGAACATGATAGTTGGTTATGGCATAGGAGACTAGGACATGCTAGTATGAGTGTTTTGCAACGGCTAATTCAAGGAGACTTAGTAAGAGGGTTGCCTAAGCTTAAATTTGATAATGATAAAATATGTGATGCTTGTACCAAAGGAAAACAAAAGCGAATTTCTTTTAAATCCATTAATGATGTATCAACTAGTAGAGTATTACAATTGATCCATATAGATCTTTTTGGGCCAACTAGGACTACTAGCTTAGGTGGAAAATAATATGCATTTGTCTTGGTAGATGACTATTCTAGATATACCTGGGTTCTATTCTTAAGTACTAAAGATGAAGCATTAGAAAATTTTATCACATTTTCAAAAGTAATCCAAAACGAAAAAGGTTACTCTATCATTAGTGTTAGAAGTAATCATGGCACTGAATTTGAAAATCTTGGATTTAATGAATTTTTTAATTCTAATGGTATTAGCCATAACTTTTCAGCACCTAGAACCCCTCAACAAAATGGAGTTGTTGAGAGGAAAATCGAACTTTAGAAGAAATGGCTAGAACCATGCTTTGTGAAAAAAATTTGCCAAAATATTTTTGGGCGGAAGCCACAAATACCGCTTGTTATGTTATAAATCGAGTAATGATTAGGCCAATTTTAAAGAAAACTCCATATGAAATTTTCAAAAATAAAAAGCCTAACATTAGCTATTTTCATCCTTTTGGATGTAAATGTTTTGTTTTAAACAACGGTAAAGAAAACCTTGGCAAATTTGATGCTAAAAGTGATGAAGGAATTTTTCTGGGTTATTCCTTAAATTCTAAAGCTTATCGAGTATTTAATAAAAGAACTTTGGTTGTAGAAGAGTCTATACATATTGTTTTCGATGATAATCTTCTTCCGAGGAAGGATTCTTGTTTGAATGATGATATAGGTGTTATAAATACAAATAACATTAGACAAGACGTTGGAGAATCATCATCAAAGGAAGAAACGAAAAATGAGGAAACTCATGATCCTCTCGAGAATCCAACCATTGAAGAAATAGAAGTATCTTATCCAAGAGAGTACAACTATGTCAAGGATGGTGAGATTATAGGTGATCCATCCAAAGGGGTAACAACTCGATCTTCTCTTAGAAATATTTGTAATTATGTTGCATTTATCTCATGCATAGAGCCTAAGAATATTAAAGAAGCATTAAAAGATGAACATTGGATTATGGCTATGCAAGAAGAATTAAATCAATTTGAGAGAAGTAAAGTATGGACATTAGTTGAAAGGCATAGTAATAAATCTACTATAGGTACTAAATGGGTATTTAGGAATAAGCTTGATGAAAGTGGTAATATTGTGAGAAACAAGGCTAGACTTGTTGCTCAAGGGTATACTCAAGAAGAGGGCATAGATTATGATGAAACATACGCTCCCGTAGTTGGGATGGAAGCAATTAGAATGTTATTAGCATTTGCATGTTTTCATGAATTTAAATTATATCAAATGGATGTTAAAAGTGCATTTTTAAATGGTTTTATAAAGGAAGAAGTGTATGTGGAACAACCTCCAGGTTTTGAAGATTTAAAATTTCCAAATCATGTTCTTAAATTGACAAAAACACTTTATGGTTTAAAATAAGCTCCTATAGCTTGGTATGAAAAATTGTCAAACTTTTTAGTTGAAAAATGTTTTTCAAAAGGGAAGGTTAACACTACATTGTTTTTAAAGCATAAAGGTAAAGATTTATTAGTAGTTCAAATTTACGTTGATGATATAATATTTGGTTCTACTAATGATGTTCTTTGCCAAGAATTTTCTAAGCTAATGCAAAGTGAATTTGAGATGAGCATGACGGGGGAGCTCTCATTTTTCTTGGGACTCTAAATCAAGCAAAGAAAAGATGGAACCTTCATCAATCAAGCTAAGTATGTCAAAGATATGCTCAAGAAATTTGGACTGGAAAATGGCAAGCCTCATGACACTCTAATGAGCTCTTCAACAAAGCTTGACTTAGATGAAGGAGGTAAATATGTATATGTTAAATTATATAGGTCAATGATTGGTTCTTTGCTCTATTTAACTGCAAGTAGACCAGACATTATGTTTAGTGTTTGCTTATGTGCTAGATTTCAATCATGTCCTAAGGAATCACATTTACTAGCTGTTAAGAGGATCTTTAGATACCTTAAGGACACTCCTAATTTAGGACTTTGGTATCCTAGAGACTCTAGCTTTAGCTTGCATGCCTTTTCAGATGCGGATTATGGAGGATGCAAATTAGATAGGAAAAACACCTCCGGTACTTGCCAATTCTTTGGAAATATGTTGATTTCGTGGTTTTCAAAGAAACAAAATTGTATTGCATTATCTACCACTGAAGCGGAATACATTTTAGCCGGTAGTTGTTGTGCACAAGTTTTATGGATGAAACAACAACTTTTTGATTATGGAATTGAAGTAGGTACTATTCCTAACAAGTGTGACAATACTAGTGTTATTTGTCTCACTAAAAAATCTCATCCAATACTCTAGAACTAAACATATTGAAATTAGACATCACTTCATTAGAGACCATGTCGCTAAGGAAGATGTAGTTCTAGAATTTGTTGATACTTTGCACCAATTAGCGGATATTTTTACAAAACCCTTAGATAAGGAAAGATTTTGGACACTTAGGAGAGAATTAGGTTTAACTGACCTATCTTCACTTAGTGTTTAAAATAATTTTAGCACTTTTAAGAATAAATGAAAAATGCTTATAATAATAATTTTTGATTGCATTCTTTGCTATTAGTTAGGGGAGTTTATGTTCTTTGGTGAAAATTAATTTTATGTTCAAATAAAGTTTAAAGATTAATTTGATTGATTGAACATAATTAAATTTTTATATATGAGTTGCCAATACCACTAGAGCCAATTAATTTAGCATTTTGAGTGTTTAAAATAGATTTTTGACATTTTTGTGCTTAATGCATCGATACACTTAACAGTGCATCGATGCATCCCTTTGATTGTGCATCGATACATCAACTGATGCACCGATGCACGCCCTTGAATGTGCATCGATGCAGAAGAGCCATGCATCGATGCATCCGTCGGGTTTTGGGTTAAAATGCTCATTTTCTTCATTTTTCTCAAACCCTAAAACTAAAAACTCTCCCACCATTCATCCCTCTGTCACTCTAAATCCTACTCTTGCTCAAAATAATCGAAAAATAATTGGTTTCTTCATGATTTTCATCTTCAAAACATGTTTATATCATTAAATCGTGAAAAACAACTCTTCATCCCTCTCAATCGAATTTTCAAGGTAATATTTCAAAAACCACTATTTTATTGATTTTTTGATTTTAGAACTAGTTTTGATTAGTTCTAGGATGAACATTATATCGGGCATTGATTGTTTGTTGGTTCTAAACTAGATTTTACTACCAATTTCTTCAAAAACAAACAATTTTTCAAGATATTTTTTGAATTTCAAACTTAAAAAAAATTATGATTTCGAAAATTGGTAATATTTTTTATTTAATTGTGTTGTTTTCATGAAAACTATATTAAGATTATCAAATATTATTAAATAGTTTTCAAAACATGCCCATTAGGATATGTTTTAGAGAATCTTGAATTATTGAGGACTCATTTGAGTTTTGGGATTGATTGTGCATACATGTGTTTCAAATTGAAGGTGGTATTCTTCCAATTTCCTTTAATCATGTCAAACCCTAAATGACCTAGGTCATCTTCGAGCCAGTCAAACCAAAACCGTCCTCCTGTTCCTCAACCTCCTAATAGCCTATTAGGATCTTGCTTTAATATGCCTAAACATCGGAGATAAGAATTTAACATAGGTACATGAATTTTTTCCAATCTTATAGAATTAGGGAAGAACATATTCCATCCCTACAAGCCATGATAGACTTTAAATTTGAATACCTCTCGATTCTTAGAACGTGGAAGTTTGATAAACTGTTCTCTCTTAAACCTGTCGTCTTTCATCAATTAGTCTGCATTTTCTATTCTAATACGGTCTGTATTCAAAACGAAACTCAATGTGGAACTATAGGAATTAGATCCTACCTTTTAGGACAATATATTCTTATTGATTCCGCAACTATAGCTTCAAAATTTGGGTTAGATGACGATGGTGTCTATGACGAAAAAGAAACTATGGATTATCCATATCTCCCAAACGGTAGTGTTAGTACCCTTCGATCTCATCACGATCGTTTTCTTCATTTCATGATCTCATGGTGGTTTCTACCATCAGCGGGTAGGTATTCCACACTACGTATTAGGGATTTATAGTGGATGCACTGTATAAAGAATAAGAAGAAAATAAATTTTCCACATATTGTGTTCAGCGAGCTTGTCGATACCATAAACATTATCTCGTCCAAACATGTCGAAACCTTAGTTTATGGTTATCTTATAAGTAATCTCTTTATCAAACTGGGTATAGATGTCTCCCTTGACAATCCTATACCACTTCAAAACCCTATCAATATCACATCCTTGAAGAAATCAGATTAGAAATCGGATGAGGTAACTGGTTTATGGGATTTTAAACCCGGTAAACAAACTCCGGGAGCTAGTTCCTCACGAGCTGCTCCTAGCTTCTCTCGTGCTCCTCCTCCTGCTCTGGCTTCTGACGATGATCCTGAATTTCAACAGCTTATGCAAGACATCGATGATCACGTACCCAATGACGAGCCTGCACCGGAACCAGCTCCACAAGAAGATCAAATGCCTCCATATTTTCGTTCGTTTTTGGAGACATTTGATTTACGGTATGCTTCCATGGATTCATGCTTCACATTCATTGAGTCCCAGCTCTCTACCTTGGGAGCTCGACAACAAGATATGAATGATCGTTTGAATGCACTCACGCTTGAGATGAGAGCTCGTTACCCTCCTCCTCCTCCCGATCCTTCGATGGATGAATAGACTTATCTGCTTTGATTGTTTTTGGGTTTGAACTTGATTTAAATTGTTAAACATTTTGGATTGTCTTTCTTTGATTGTTGGATGTTGTTTGATGGATATTTGAACTTTTTTTCATATATATTTGGTTTGTTTCAATATATGCATCATTTACTTTTTAGTTGAAATATGACCAATTTACCGTTTCACATGAATATTGATTTATGATGGATAATCTCTCTTTTGATTGTGATCTTAGCAGCTTAAGATTTATATTAATCGATTGGCTTATGTTTTTCAAAATTCTTGTTTAAAAACATTTTATAGAGTCTTTTTGATTTAACAAAAAGGGGGATGTGGTAAGGGGAGTATAGTAATTTGATTTCAAAAATAATTTTCTTAAAGAAATCTTAAAATTACCCAAGTGTTTTGTTATATCAAAAGGGGATATTGTTGAAAACATTTGATATTTTGATATAACAAACTAAGTTTAAATGAATTCACAAAGTATTTGAACCAAAATCAAGCCTAAAATCAATTTTCAAGGGCATGCACCGATGCACCAATCCATGCATCGATGCATCAACTAATTTCTTGAACATCGAATGCATTTTATGCATCGATGCACATACCATGCATCGATGCACTCAGTGCATTTGATGCATCGATGCACAAGACCATGCATTGATGCACTCAGGCTATTTCAAAACATCGAATGCATTTCAGCATCGATGCACTCTTAGGTACCGATGCATGAGAGTCCAACGATCAAAATATTTGAATTTTACACTGATACACCGATGCACCTAGGGTATGCATCGATGCACAGACACTCCCATCCACTTTCATTAATTATTTTCACACTTAAACGGCTCTATTGACTCCATTAATCATCTCCAACATTCAGAATCATTTGAAGGTGTATTTAAACAAGCTTAGAAGACATTGATCAAAAATAAGAAACATCAAGCAACTAGAATCAAGAGAGAATCAAAGAGAAAGCATCAAACCTCAAGTTTGAGCATTTCAGCTATTTTTCATTCATATTCATTTTGCTTTAAGAAACACTTATTGTGCTCAATTATATTTATTCTTAAGTGTTCTTTCTTTGTTCTAGAATTGTGCAACATATTTTCCTTGTGAGGTTTTCTTGTAAGTTTGCAAATTTGTAATCTCTCTTGAGAAAAGAGTGTTCTCAAGAATTGGGGTATTCTTGAGGGAGTTGTAAGGTTATCTCTTTGGCCTCAAAAGAAAGAACAAATTAGTGAATTTGTTGGAAAATCCTTAGTGTGGATAGCTAAGGTAGTGGACGTAGACTTTGGTTGATAAAGTCGAACCACTATAAATCGTTGTGCAATTACTTTCAATTTTCTGCAAAAGCTTCCACCAAAATTTTTATTGCCAATTCACCCCCCTCTTGGCCGATTCCATCGATCGATTAACTCAACGTCCTTGTTTGTTTGGTATGTCTTGATGTGTTGAAATTAGGTCGCTTATAGGACATGTTGCCTCTAACTATCCCTTTGCAAGTCTTTTGGTTGTGTCTTGGTTGACCACACTTGGAGTAGTATATTATCAGACCTTTCTTGGTAATAATAGCATGGGACTTTGATGTTTCATATGTTTTTTAAATACTACTCAACAATAGGCTAGTAGACTTGGCATCAAGAGGATCGACTATTCTCTGTTTTGTATCACATTATATTTCTATACGTCTTTTCAATTATATTTTGGTGACACATGTTTTACTACCACTTATGTATTTATATTACCGATATTTTGTTTTCTGATGTTGATATCCTTGTATATTCACCGCATGGACTTTTCTGATCGTTATATCAACATTTTATTGTTACTTGGATTTTATTACTAAAATATATTTGGACTGCATTTTAAATATGAAAAGGATTTTTGTATACGACATGTAATCTTCTAGATTCAATCGAAACTCCCAGGTCGGGTCTAGGGGGTTACACTTGGTGGTATTAGAGCTTTTGGTTTTAAACACATGGCCTGTGGATGAGTCATAAATACTTTATTTTTAAATATTTTTTGATAATTTCAAATATTGTCTCACCTTATATAGAGAGTTTTAAATAAATACAATATTTATTATGCCAGTCTAATCTAGGTTTAAATATTTCTATAAAGCATCGTAGATCTGATCCGATTACCACTTGTGGTTCTAGCTTTTAGTCATTGTAGTTCTTCAAGAGTAATGCAGATGCCCACTTGTGAGTATTATGGGAGACATAATTTTGGAGAGTGCAGGAAAAGGATGGGGATTTGTTTCAGGTATGGGTCTGGTGACCATTTCTTGAGGGATTGTCCAGAGTCGGTTCCTACCACCTAGACATCAATTCAGACTCCTGATCGTACTCATAGTACAGTTCAGACTCCAACTGGGGATCGTAGTCAGTCGAGAGGGTCTGAGTCTACTAATAGAGGCTGGCATTCTTAAAGTATGGTTACATATCAGACTGAGGCTAGACAGTATGCATTGGTGTATGTTGCTAGAAGTCGACAAGATTGTGATGAGCCTGATATGACTGCATGCACTATTACTATTCATTCAGTTACATACTTTTCTTTATTTGATCCTAGATCTACCCGTTCTTATGTATCGCGTTCTGTATATAGGGGTCTTGATATCCCAGTTACAAATACTGTAGTCTTGTGATAGTTTTAAGCCTCATAGGTCAGTTCATTGACATAGACCGAATTTTTAGAGGGTGCCCTATAGAGATCTTTGGGGAGGTATTTTTTGCAGATCTGATGGATTTGCCATTAGAAGAGTTAGACTTGATTCTCGACATGAATTAGCTGGATGAGCATCGAGTTAATCTCGACTGACCAAGAGAGTTGTTCTGAAGACACATGATAATAGGAGGATAATAATGATCGGGGAACATCGTGGGTTACTAACGAATGTCGTATCAGCCTTGACACATGAAAGGATAATAATGAAAGGTTCTAAGGCATTCCTTGCTTTTATTTTTTATACCAGGGTTCCCGATCAGACTTAGAAAGAATCTAGACCTTTAAAGAATTTTCTGATGTATTTCCCTAGGAGTTGTTTGGATTGCCACTGGATAGAGAAGTTGAGTTTGAGATTGAAGTTTATTCCAGTTAGTTATGGCTCCTTACTGTATGACCCCTGAGGAGTTTAAGAATGAAGTTCTAACTCCATGAGTTGTTGGATAGGGGTTTTATTCGTTTCACTGTGTAGTGTTTCACTTCTCGTTGTCAAGAAAAATATAGGACATTGAAACTTTGTATTGATTATAGAATGCTGAACAATATCACAGTTAAAAACAAATATCCTCTACCCATGATCAATGATTTGTTTGACCAATTCTGAGGAGCTATTATCTTTTTAAAGATAGACTTGAGATCTAGTTATTACCAACTCAAGGTGAAAGATTCTAACGTCCATATGAACATTTTTCGTACTCGATATGGGCATTATGAGTTATTGATTATGTCATTCGGGTTAACCAATACCCCTTCAACTTTTATGGATATGATGAATGGAGCTTATCTGGACCAGTTTTTGGTCGTTTTTATAGACGACATAATGGTGTATTCTCGGACTGAAGCAGAGCATGATGAGCATTTAAGGATCGTTCTACAAACCTTGAGGGAGAATAAATTGTTTTCCTTGTTGAGAAAGTCTGAGTTATGGCTCAGTGAGGTGGCTTTTCTAGGTTATATCTGAGGGTATTTGGGTGAGGGTATTTGGGTGGATCCGAGTAAAGTAAAGGCTATTCTGAGTTGGAAGTAACTCAAGAACATCTCAGATTTGTAGCTTCTTGGGTTTAGCTGGTTATTGCCGTTGTTTTTTTTAGGGTTTCTCCATCATTGTAGTCCTTTAACGAAACTGTTGAGGAAGGATGTCTCGTTCGTCTGGTCTAAAGCTCAGCAGTCTAGCTTTGAGAAACTGAAGAAGATTTTAACTAAAGACTCAATGTTAATTCAGCCTGAGTCTGGGAAAGATTTTTCAGTTTACAGTGATGCTTCTCACTTTAGATTGAGATGTTGTTGAACTATGCTTTGGTATAACAAATTATGTCAAAATGTTTGTGGACTTGAATTGAATTTATTCAAAGTTTTCAAAGTTTAAAAAATAATTCAAAGTCCATTTAATTTGGAATTGATCACAAAAATGTTTTTATGAATAATATTGTACTATATGAATAGTACTAATACTGTATGAATAGTATAGATACTGTATGAATAGTACATATACTATATGAATAGTACAGATACTGTATGAACAGTACCGATGCTAAAAAACATTGAATAAGATGGGTATTGTTATTGCTATACCGATACACCCTGTTATGGGCAGCCTATTTTTGCAGAAAATGAATCCCCAACGGCTCCAAAACATCCCCAACGGCTATATACAACTTCAAACTCATTCTAACATATAAATACATGTTCAAGACACTTGAAAACATAGAGAACACCTATCCAAGCAATCAAACACAAGAGAAGGTTTTTCATTCTTATTTTTCCTCTCTCTTGTAAATATTGTGTTCTTGTGAGCTTAAATTTTGTAAACACCTACCTTTGAGAGGTTTTCTTATTTACATTTCCTTTCATTGTAAAGGGGTTTTGGTTCTAGCTAAGCCTTGAAAATTAGGGATAAGGTTCTAGTTTAGCCCGTGAAAAACTATGGAGTTATAAGGGTTATCTCTATGTCCTTGAAAAAGAATGAACAAATTAGTGAATTTGTTGGAAAATCCTTAGTGAGGAGCTAAGGTAGTGGATGTAGACTTGGTTGAGAAGTCGAACCACTATAAATCATTGTGCAAATTTTCTATCTTTCAATCTCCTTACTCTCTAAACACAAAAACCATCCCGACCCCTCTTGGCGAACATTTTCGTTTATCGATTCGAGCTTTCGCAAATCCCAACAGATGTGCTCTGATGCAGGATGAGAGAAGGTTGTAGCTTATGCAACCCGTTAGTTAAATTTGCATAAGCACAACTACCCCACCCATGATTTGGAGTTAGTTGCAATAGTATTTTCTCTGAAAATCTAGATACACTATCTCTATGGAGAGAAGTGTTATATCTACACCAACTATAAGGTTTTAAAGTATCTACTTACTCAGAAGGAGTTGAATATGAGGCAACATCAATGGTTGGAGCTTTTGAAGGATTATAATTGTGAGATAGAGTATCATCCAGGCAAGACAATATGGTGGTCGATGCCTTGAGCCATAAGACAGTATCTAATCTTAGAGTTTTGTTTGACATGTTGATCTTGTATAATGATGGCAGTTTATTAGTAGAGTTGTGGGTTAAGTAACCTTAGCATACGAGATTAGGGCTAAGCAATTCCTAGATAGCTCCTTGTTTTCACTATTAAATAAGTTGAGCATGGATCGAGTTTGAGTATACTCTTGATCGAGATGGTTTTTTGTGCTTCCATGGTCGTTACTGTGTTCCTAAGGATGATGATTTGAGATATACCATCCTTCAGGAGGCTCATAGCAGCCCTTATGCTATGCATCCTTGTGGAGACAAGATGTATAAGAATATCAAGGAGCGTTACTACTGGGTTGGTATAAAGAAATATATTTCTAATTACGTGATGAGTTGTCTGACTTGTTAGCAGGTCAAGATAGAACATCAACATATGTCTGGTTTATTGTAGCCTATTATGATTCCAGAGTGGAAATGGGAGCGTATCACAATGAATTTTGTGATTGGGTTACCTTTGACTCCTTCTAAAAAGGATTATATCTGGTTGATTGTTGATTGACTCACCAAGTCAGCTCACTTTATTCATGTTCGAGTTAATTATTCATTGAATAAGTTGGCGAGATTATATATCTTGAGATTGTCAAACTTCATGGTATTCTGTTGTCTATCATTTCTAATCGAGACCCGAGATTCACTTCTAGATTCTGGAAGGCTCTACATGAGGCTCTGGGTACTCGTTCGAACTTTAGTAAAGCTTTCCAACCACATACTGATGGTTAGTTTGAGAAAGTGATTCATGTTCTTGAAGATATGCTACGAGGTTGAGTGATTGACTTCCGTGGTAGTTGGGAGGACTTTTGCCTTTAGCTGAGTTCCCTTACAACAACAGTTATCAGGCTAGCATCCGTATGGCACCGTATGAGGCCCTATATGGACGTAAATCCATACTCCTATATGTTGGACTAAGTTGCATGATAGGAGGACGTTGGGTCCAGATTTAGTCTAGGAGACATAGGATACTGTCAGATTGATCCGTGATCACCTCAGAGAGGCTTTTGATAAACCAAAATCTTATGTTAACCAGAGGAGGAAGGATATTGACGAGAGAGGATATTGTCAGATTGATCCATGATTGCTGAAGTATTTTATTTGTATGCTTTTATACACTGTAAGGAGCATACTGGGATTTTAGCTCATTCTTCAATTCTTTTAACTTTTCTGATACTACTCCACAGTAGGTTAGCAGACTTGGCATCATGATGATTGATTATTCTCAGTTTTGTATCATTGTATATTTCTATACGCCTTTTTTGTTATATTTTGGTGACACATGATTTACTAACACTTATGTATATGTATTATCGCTATTTTGTTTTCTGATGTTGATATCCATGTATATTTACCGCATGGACTTTTCTGATTATTATATCAGCATTTTACCGTTACTTGGATTTTATTTTTTAAAATGGAATTGGATTGCGTTTTAAATATGAAAAGGATTTCTATGTACGACAATGGTAAGTGCGTCATGCTTTTCCCTCTTCGCTTGAGCTTTCAAAAAGTAGAAAAGCCAATACAATCGTGGACAGCGTTCCATTTTTCATTTGTCTGTTTGAAATTGTTAGATCAGGAGCTTTGCGGCCATGTATGTAGCCAAGGGTTTATTCCCTATTTAATCAATAAATCTTCCTGCTTAGCGGGGAAAAAAGATACAGCATCCATCGATGATTGTGGGCAATTATATGATACGCTAAAAAAGTTATTCAAGAATAATTTTGATGATTGTGGGCAATTATATAATAAAAGGGAAGAAAACTAAATTCTGATAATTTTCATTGGAATTTCAGGTCGGTAGAGCTTTCTTCTTCCTCATGATTATTTATGCTAAATCCTGGCCATGTTCGTTATAAAAAAAATGTATTGAAAACTTGGAAGTTTTGTTATTAACGTGGTTATAAAAATCGGCCGATCAAGTTTGCAGCAATCGATAAACGTGAGATATCGTTGTCTTTTATCAATACATACATGCATGCATTTCATTTCCATCAACAATTAACTACTTCTATTCTTCAAATAATAAAAGCTTTATCAAATATATGCTTCACATGTAGGTCTGTTTCTGAGATTTATGTGGCCCTATGACAAATAAAAAAATTGTGTATTTATTCTATTTTGTTCATTTAACTATTTTTTTTCTAAAACTATAACTAATGTTACATTTTAGTTTCATTTTAATCCATATCGTATAAAATTTATCAAAACCATTGATGTGATATTTTTAAATTTTATTCAATGATGATGAATTATTATATTATAGTGACACGTAAGTATCACTGTTGATTTTTCAATGGATGGTGCCCAAAATAAAACAAAAATTAAAATTAAATATGATTTTATAAAAAAATAATTAAGTCACCAAAATAAAATAAAGATATAATTGAAATATTAAACATAATATAATTTACCTATTTTAAATTGGGGCCTTGGACAGGTGTCCCTCCTGTTGAAGGTCGTGACTCCCCTATTCACATGGAAGTAATGGAGATCAACGGGAAATATTTGATTCATATGGAAGCCACCAAGGTGGAGTTGGTTGGACTAGAATCAGGGATGTTCATTTCAAAACCAAATCTATAAATTTAAAAGTAGGTTTAAATTTTATTTATTTTTTAAATTTAAATTTTATATTTTAACTCAAATATTTATTTTATTAAATATATATATATATATTTGTCGAGTCGAATCAAATACTAGTATAAATTTTTATTTTAAAAATTACATTTGATTTCATATGAGTATAATCTCTTTAAACCTAAACTGAATTAAATAACAAATGAAAAAATATATTAATATTCAAATCAAATTTAGATGAAAAAATCCAACAACCATATCCATAACCATCCCAATCTAGAACTCTTCTTGGCCGCTCATGGTCGTGTATTTGTTACGTGGATTGATATGATCAAAGCTTTTAATTTAACCAAGAATATCACGTGAATGTTCACGTAAAACAAGTTATGTCTTATAGGATTTTATACCATTTGCTATTATCCACAAATACACAAGTATTTGTTTGGTCAGTAACCTAGAAAAAAAGTTGAAACCAATGTCAGGGTTAGACAATCGTCCTCTTAAAAATTAAAAAAATATTATGATTTTAAAATTTTTTGTATATATTTTTATTTAAAATCTGTTTTTATTTTTAGATTTTTATAAATTCATCTATTCTTAAAATTTTAGAAATACATATATTTTGTATAAAAGTTTACGCCTGTCCTTACTTCGGATTAGTCTAACAATTCATCACCAGAGAAATTCAAGGTCGGCGATAGGGACGAAGATGGCAGCATCAACGTTGGTAAATAATTTGGCATGCAGTGGAATTTTTCTCAATGTCGAAGGTGCAAGGGTGGTTTAGAAGAAAGGACAAGAACATGGTGATGAATAATAAAAGAACAAAAGCATTCTTTTGGGTCAATTTATGGTTTTAGTCCCTAACTTTGACCAAAAAGAACTTAAGAGCTAATGCGGAAATTCAAGTATAAACTAGGAGTTAAGCCTAATTTTTATAATTAGTAATTTTATTATGTATAAATTATGGATTTAATTCATATATTTTAGGCTTCATACCAAAATAAATGCATAAACTGTACCACTTTTCACGAATAGGTATCTAAAGTGTTTTTTGACTCATCACGGTGTCTAACGTTAAAATGTTATCATTTTAAGTGTTCGGACTATCAACGACGTTAATTTCTTATGTTAAGTGAAACGTATCATAATTTGGTGATTTTTTTGTAATTTATTTTTTAAAAATTATTAAAAATATTATTATATTTATAAAAAATATTTTCTCTTAAATTATTAAAAAATTCAAAATCCTAATTTTATCCCGCCAGGCCGCCACTGTCACCCTTTTCGGCCACGATCTCCACCACCGATATAACCCTTGCCATCCTCCAAGTTTTACGCCACTGTATTTGTCACCGATTGGTCGTCGGAATCGCATAGGATCGCGATTTTCATCCTAGTGTTTACGGAGTATAAAACGTCGACTTGCCGTCGATCAATCATAATTTCATAGGAATTTTGGTCGTCAGGGGAGGTTAGGTTGGGTGGAGGTTCATCAACGACAAAGGGTGATGGTCGACGTAGGTTTAGGAGTTGAAATGGTTTATAAAGTTTTGGGTTATTTCAAAGTGGTTATTTTTAAATATATATATATATATAATTTTAACTTTTTGATCTTAAATAAAATTTTAAAATTATTAAATTGTGACATGTATTATTTAATGGAAAAATTAAAATCGTTGATGGTCCGGACACTTAAAGTGGTAACGTTTGTAACATTAGACATCTATTTCTGAAAAACAATATATTTAGACACTTATTTTGATATTAAGCCTACATTTTAATTTAGTTATTCTTAATTCTTATTCTTTTAAGATCTTGAAATTTTACTTCTGGTCTAGAATATATTATGAAATCTATTAAATTAAATTTTATTAATCTTTATATTATATGTTAGTATTAGAATTAATTCTTATTTTAAAATATTATAATTTGAAGTATGTAATTTAATTATATTAATTTTATATCATTTAAATGAATATTAAAATTTCATTGAAAAATATAACATTAAATTATCAAATTAAAATATAAATATTAATTACATAATTTATACATAACATAAAAACTAATCATAGAATTGGACTACAAAGAATGTAATTAGTATTAAAGAAATAAAAGAAAGAAGTAATATCGATAAATAGATGGGCCATAATTGAATCATATCTGGAGGCCTGGTCTCAGAAAGAGAGAAAAGGGGTAAAATAGTCATAGCAATTACTCCAGACTGTCGCTTCTATATATATCTTCATCTACAAAATCTAGGGTATAAAAAGCCCCCAAATCGTCTCCGCCCAAAAGAAACATAATTTTCCCCTTTCACCATAATTGAACGTTGAACTTCTGAAAATTCTTCAAAGCCACAACATATCCAGACATCCGCAGTCCCTTTGACTCCATTTTATTTTGTAATTTCTTTCTTCAAAATTCATATCCGTAATTGATTTTATCATTGTTTTTCTTTAACTTTTTCGATATCGAGATTCGAGACTTACAATTTTTTTTAAAAAAAATTGCGCAGATCGGGTGAATAATGGCGACGTTTGAGCTTTACCGGAGGTCAACGATCGGGATGTGTTTGACGGAGACTTTAGATGAGATGGTTTCAAGCAGTACTCTAAGCCCTGAGCTCGCTATTCAGGTTCTCGTCCAGTTCGATAAGGTACTGTTACAACCTTGTTCCGATTTTCTCTTTTTTCCATGGATGATTTATTCATTCATTTTCTTGCATTTTTGTTAGTCTATGACTGAAGCCCTTGAAAGTCAAGTGAAGAGCAAAGTTTCTATTAAGGTACATTCTTTTTTACTTAAATAGAAAACGGTGATTCTTGTGTTTTATTTATGTGGTGATCTGATGTTTCTATGAACAACTGGGGTGAAATATTTTTGTTTTAGATCTGATAGTTAAGGGTAGGGGTGTTAAAAAAAGACCCGAAACCCCGTAACTGTTAACTGGTATAATAGTTATATTTAACAGGCTAACCGAACCGTTAATACTAAACGGTTTTGGTTTAACCGAACGCTAAAAATAATAGCTAAGGTTATAGTACGAATTTTGATAAACAGATATATTTCTAATTTATTATATTTTTACATAAATAACTTAATATAAGTTTCTATTAGTTACAATTTATATATATTTTTAATAAAACTTTGTATACAAATAACTTAATATATATTTTTTATTTTTTTAATTTTTTTTATTTCTTTGAAAATATAGAAACATACTTACACCAATATAATTATATGTTTATTGATAGGTAGTAAGATATTAGGAGATGTACGTTCTTACATCGGTGTAAGTATGTGTTAAGTGCTACACTTTTTTATTTTATTCACTTACATCGTGTAAGTATGTGTTAAGTGCTACACTTTTTTGTTTTATTCACTTACACCGGTGTAAGTATGTATTAAGTGTTACACTTGTTTATTTTATTCACTTACATCGGTGTATGTATGTGTTAAGTGCTACATTTTTTTGTAGTATGAATTATGAAAAAAAATTGACAAATAATTGTAATAGGTTAACCTGTAACCGAACCGTTAATAACAGTTAACCATTAGCGGTTAACCGTTTCTTAATGGTTAGGTTACGGTTAGAAGAATCTCATAATCGTTATAACTGTTAACCGACCGTTAAACGGTACGGTTAACCGTCCATGAACAGCCCTAGTTAAGGGCAATGTTTGACCTTCCCATCCTGAAGACAGATCATTCACCATTCATGAATGATGAAATATCCCTGTATTTTATTTTACAAGTATTTGCAGGGATCAAAATCTAGCTACGGTGTCAATTGTAATGGTACCAAATTTGCATATATGGTCCCTGATTGTGGTAGTAATTGGTTTTTTTTTTTCAGTATGTGTGTTTTGCACTTATCCGATGGGAGTGCTAGCAAGCGGAACACATGATTATTTGTATGACATGCATTTCATCATGTCAGATCCTGCTTCATAGCCCTCTTTTTCCAAAATGTTTCCTAGGATCAATATTGATGATTTGAAATTTTGAAGTGCAGGGTGAACACATCTTAATTATATATTCAAGGCTTCAATTATGCCAAAAAAATTGGGTTATTTTAGTATTATGCTAGAGAAACATTTTCTGGGGACCTGAAATAATAGTCCTGTGGAAAGCTTACTTGTTTGATAAAGTTCCTTTTCTATCATACATAATAATGTATTTTCGTTTTGGTACATGTCAAAAACTGTAGTTGGTTGGTAATCATCATTATGTTCTTTTCTTTTCTTTTGTAGCTAAACTCTTAGCTTTCTTCTGCTAGGTTGCTTCGACATTAATTTCTTTAAAGTACCCATGTTTGAAGTATATCCGGATATAGATATGCCCCTCAAAGGACTCCAACTACTTTAAAATTTCAAAAAACAATCGAGCTTGTTCAAGTTGGATATGTACCTGTATCTGGGTTTCACACTAGAGTTTGAGCAAATATAGGGTTTTTGCCACTTGTTTTGACCCTTCACCATTTATAAATATTTTATTTGGGGGCTTTCGTGCTCTCTAGTGACACATTTAAATCAACATACAATCTAGCATTGCCATGCAAAAGGCTTCCTGTAATTTAAATTTGGATGCTGATTGTCTTGTATGTTTGTGCTACAGGGACATCTGCACACCTATAGATTCTGCGACAATGTTTGGACTTTCATTTTACAGGATGCTTTGTTTAAGAACGAAGATTCTCAGGAAAATGTTGGTCGAGTCAAAATAGTAGCATGCGACTCAAAGCTGCTCTCGCAATGAAATGCCAAATCAGTGTTGGCTCTGATGGTGGTTTAAGGAGATGGTTGACTGGATTGAACGACATATATATTAAAGATATGTTAATTGTAAGCCATCAACCTTTATGGATGAATTTTTCTTTCTTCATTTTATTTTTCTATTCGATAACGTTATGGAGGTGAAAAATTTTAGAACAAAAAAGATGAAACCTATTTATATATGACAAGAATGGTTTATATCTATGTTATTCAGACTTGGTGTCTTTTTTTATCCGTGCGTGTGTAGATGACAGTGCATTTATTTTTAAAAAAAGTTTTCATGTATTAGATAAATCTTTGAAGGTATCTTTGTACTGAGGTTCGAGCATTGTGATATTATATCAATGTTAGGCCTGTCACCTATTTACTACCTAATCCCATGCGAAATTGAGTACCGTTAGTGAAGTTGTGCATGTGTTGGTTTGTATATTACTACATGGTAGGGGAGTGTCGATTGGTGTTGTCTCACGTACGTTACGTATCGGGTTTTTTGTGGTGTGATATTAAAATAGGGTTGTTGATTGCTTTGAGGTTGGATGCTTACAAATTCTGAGCATATCTAGGTTTTACAAGTAATGTAATTGTGGAAACACAACGAAGAGTCCCTAGTGTGATGGTTAGGTTGAGTAGTTCATCCAATAGAGTGAAGATTCTTTTTAGTTGAATTAAATGTATCGTCAAATTTAATTGTGGTCGATGAGTAGCAGTAGTCGTACACATTAATAGAGCATATGAAATGGTGTACAATATGTGAATCCAATTTAGAAGTCTAAAATGCTACAATATCAAAATATAGAACTTTTAGAAAAGAATGTGAACTTGTAGTTGAATGATTTTCCATGGCTGTGACCTTTGACTCCCTTGGATTGGATTACTTCACTCCATCAAAACATAAAACTTTAACAAAGTAAAAATAATCTGAGCATTTTGTTTGTTTGTTTTATTATAAATGTGGACTGGCAACTGGAATCTAAACATAATCATCCCTAACATAAAATTTAACTGGATCTAAATATTAAAATTTATGATTAATTAATTAAAATATTTGACTAAGTACTCCAAAGCTCCCCTGATTAGGGATCATCAAAATACCCGATCCAATATGATCCTATGGGAACGGTGTTCCTTAATTTCGGGGATCAGGGTAGGACAAGGTTGGGTTTAAGGTGAAAATCACCGATCTGGTCCGACCCGATTACTTTATATATATATATATATATATATATATATATATATATATATATATATTTAATATCTTTATTATTAAATATGTTATTTATTAAAATATGTTATTTAATTATTAAAAATATAGAAATTATAAAATATATTAATTTAACTGTTTAAAATATGAAAATAATTATAAATATATTTTTATAAAATACATTATTTTAATTATTTTAAAAATAATATATTCAAATCGAGTCAAAATCACAGTTTTAATCTAAAATTCGGGGTTAGTCCGGGTGGGAAAAAACCATCCCGCCCCGCCCCGAGCCTATTGCTATTTTATAGGCAACAAACTTGTTATAATAACATCCTAGCACTCCCAAGAACCAACATAAAGCCCAATAAATGAAACAGAGAAGGGAACAGATTCCAGGCATTAAAACATTGCAAATTACAAGCACAAGAACCAGAACAACCCAGCAGGCCAACAAAAAGCCCATTAAAACATAAGATAAATAATCAAGATCAATGCATTGATTGTTAAACCCCATCGAAAGTAGCCCTTACCTCTTACTATCGTGACCAATGGGGAAAAAATAAAATATATCTGTAATTGGAAGTGAAGTTTTGCTTAACGGTTCTTTGAACATCCATGTTGTAATCTTTCAATCCAACTCGAAAGTTTAAAAGATAAATTGATTTTTCTGTTAAATTAAATTGTGTTCACCTCATTAATTATAAGATCAGGATATATCTCGTACCACTCAATTACGAGTGCAATTATAAATGATAATATCTTAAAGGTTTTAATTTAATCGCTCAATTATATTACAAAATGTCATTTGTCTAATATTAAACGTAATAATGATATAATAATCTGGTATAATAATAGTTTTAATTCTTAAAATTTATATATTCTATCAATTTGATCTTAAGTTAAAATAATTCATTAAATTTAATAATTCAGCTTAAAAAATCTCATCAATATAGTCTTTGTTCTTCTCCTAAGTCGCTCGTGCATCTTCCATAAATATTATATTACTTTTTCTTTGCTTAAAATTACTCTTAATCTTTTCTATGGCGTTGAATTTTACTAATAGAAGATCTGTGTTTATTATTCTGTATAAGACACTAAGTAGGGAAGGCAAAATATTTTCTATGGAATCCATTTTATTGTACACTTGGGATGATAATTTAACTCGAAATCGACAGATTTTAACTCGACTTGATTTGATAGGGTTAAATTTAAAAAAGGGCTTGGGTCAAGTGTTAAAAATTTTTGATATTTCGATATAACAAATTAAGTTAAATGAATTTTAAGATTTTCCAAAAAGATTTTCTAAGTATATTCGATATAATTATTCGAATATCAAAATATTACTCAAAGTATTTCAAAGTTCATTTTAAATCCTTACTCAAGTGTAAAATTAAGTTTTAATCTTAAAATAATTTCAAAACGATTTTACAAAATATTTCGAACCATTTCAAAGTCAAAAATTCCAGATTGCTCAGAGGAAACCGATTCCCCCTGAATGGTTTGGCTCTGAGAATTCCAGTATGCTCGGAGGGAACCGATTCCCCCCAGGGGTACCGATTCCCCCCACGCTCCAAGCAGAAATATTAATTGTTTTCACACTTAAACGGCTCCAAAAACTTCATTAATGATCCCCCAACGTTCAGAAGTGATTCAAGGTGTATTTAAGCAAGCTTAGAAGCCATTGATCAACAACAAGAAACATCAAGCAACTAGAATCAAGAGAGAATCAAAGAGAAAGCATCAAACCTCAAGTTTGAGCATTTCAAGCCTATTTTCATTCAATATTCATTTTGCTTTCAAGAACACTTATTGTGCTCAATTGTATTCATTCTTGAGTGTTCTTTTTTTTGTTCTAGAATTGTGCAAACAATCTACCTTGTGAGGATTTCCTTGGAAGTTTGCAAATTTGTATTGTTCTCTTTGGGAGAGAGTGTTCTCAAGAATTTGGGGTATAATTCTTGAGGGTTTGTAAGGTTACTCTTTGTCCTCAAAAGAAAGACAAATTAGTGAATTTGTGGAAAATCCTTAGTGTGGATAGCTAAGGTAGTGGACGTAGACTTTGGTTGAGAAAGTCGAACCACTCTAAATCGATGTGCAAATTTCTTTCAATTTTCTGCAAAAGCTTCACCAAAAATTTTAATTGCCAATTCACCCCCTCTTGGCCATATTCACCAATCTATTAACTCAACAATTGATATCAGAGCCTAACTCATTTAAAGATTTAATCACCTCTTGAGTCGATTCGAGAAGAGTTACATCGATAATCAAAGTCATCAATGACTTCTACTTCAAACTTCGACTCCGGTCTCGATTCGATGCTTGTCAACAAGCCTCATTTCTTCAATGGGGCTAACTATGCCTATTAGAAAAATAGAATGGTGTACTTCATTCAAGCAAGTGACATGGGAGCATGGAATGTCGTAGAAGAATGATACTTCAAGCCTCTCACTCATCCAAGATTATGGAGTGAAGGAGAGACAAAAATGTTCCAACTCAACTCCAAAGCCATCCATATTATATTTTTGCTCTTGGACCAGATGAATACGGAAGAGTTTCATCTTGTACAATCGCCAAAGAAATATGGGACAAACTTCAAGTCACTCATGAAGGTACCGATGAGGTAAAGAAATCTAAAATTAGTATTCTAACGCATAGCTATGAAAATTTCATGATGAAACCAAATGAATATATCAAAGCTATGACGGATAGATTCTCAACGATTGTCAATGGTCTCAAATCATATGGAGAGATCATTTCAAATGAAAAGCTTGTGAGGAAGCTAGTTTACTCCTTTCCAAAATCGTGGCAATCAAAGAAGACGACAATCATCAAGTCTAAGGATCTAACGTCCTTAACTCTTGAAGAGCTAATCGGTTTACTCCTCACTTATGAAATGATGCTTGAAGATGAGATGGACCTCGATAAGATTAAAGAGACACCAAAGGAGAAAAGAAAAACATTAGAGTTGCTCTCAAATCCACAAAAGATGAGAATGATTCAGATGAAGATGACGATGACGAGGAAATGGCATTGTTTGCCAAACGGTTCAGAAAAATGATGAGACCTTACCGAGGAAGAAAATTCAAACGAAATGACGGCCTCAAAAATGAACCAAAAGAGAAAGACCCAATCATTTGCTATGAATGCAAAAAGCCGGGGCATGTCAAATATGTTTGCCCACAATTGAAGAGAAAGGGTCAATCAAAGAATAAGCACAAGGCTCATGTGGCTACATGGAGCGATGAAGAATGTTCTGATGAAGAGGAACAAGAAGTAGCAAACTTGTGCTTGATGGTGTTCGGGGAAGATTCTGATTTTGATGATTTATCCTATGATGAGTTATTAGAGGAATATAATGGGTTGGCTTCGGATGATGAGAAATTGTTTTTAAAATATAAAAATGATATTTCAAAATTGAAAAATGAAAATAAACTCATATCCAAAACCAACAACGATCTTGAAAGTAAAATCAAAGATTTACAAATCAAACTAGAAGAGTTTGAAAAGAAAATTTTGGATTTGCAAAATTTAGTTTCAAAGGAAAATGATGATCATCAAAAGAAAATTGATGATCTTAAAGCCTCTTTTGATAAAGTTGGAACAAAACGTTTTGAAAATGGAGAAAATTCAAAATCCAACTTTGTTATAAAAAGTTTTAAAAACTACGATCATAGAGGTCCCCAAAGAACCTCTAATGGAAAAATCGTTAAAAGTATATGGGTTCCTAAAGAGCTCATACTACAAAAGATAAGGATATCCTACACAAATGGATACCTAAGGGGACTAGGATTCTGGAAACTAATGAATATGAACCCAAAAGAATTTGGGTACCAAAAATTAGAAATTAATATATGTTTGTAGGAAAATGAGCATTGCTACAAGGCAGGGGAAACAAATCCAAATTCATGGTACCTTGATAGTGGATGCTCAAGATACATATCATTGAGCTTAACGCCAAAAATGGAGGAGAAGTGACTTTTGGTGATGATTCAAAAGGTCACATTGAAGTTATTGGTACTATTGATAATACCTCTTCCATACAAATTAAGAATGTTTTATATGTGAATGGATTAAAGCATAATCTATTGAGTATTAGTCAATTTTGTGATAAGGGATTCAATGGCATGCTTGATATTAATGGTTGTAAAGTCATTGACATTGCATCTAATCAGATTATGCTTGTTGGTCATAGAATAGAAAACATATACATGGTGCATTTAGATTCTATTGATATGACTAATTTGTGCCTAGTTGCTAAGGATGAACATGATATTTGGTTATGGCATAGGAGACTAGGACATACTAGTATGAGTGTTTTGCAACAGCTAATTCAAGGTGATTTAGTTCGAGGGTTGCCTAAGCTTAAATTTGATAATGATAAAATCTGTGATGCTTGTGCTAAAGGAAAAAAAAGCGAGCTTCTTTTAAATCCATTAATGATGTATCAACTAGTAGAGTATTACAATTAATCCATATAGATTTTTTTGGGCCAACTAGGACTATTAGCTTGGGTGGAAAACAATATGCATTTGTCTTGGTAGATGACTATTCTAGATATACTTGGGTTCTATTCTTAAGTACTAAAGATGAAGCATTAGAAAATTTCATCACATTTTCAAAAGTAATCCAAAACGAAAAAGGTTAATCTATCACTAGTGTTAGAAGTGATCATGGCACTGAATTTGAAAATCTTGGATTTAATGAGTTTTGTAATTCTAATGATATTAGCCATAATTTTTCAGCACCTAGAACCCCACAACAAAATGGAGTTGTTGAGAGGAAAAATTAAACTTTAGAAGAAATGGCTAGAACTATGCTTTGTGAAAATAATTTGCCAAAATATTTTTGGGCGGAAGCCACAAATACCGCTTGTTATGTTGTAAATCGAGTAATGATTAGGCCTATTTTAAAGAAAACTCCATATGAAATTTTCAAAAATAAAAAGCCTAACATTAGCTATTTTCATCTTTTGGATGTAAATGTTTTGTTTTAAATAACGGTAAAGAAAACCTTGGCAAATTTGATGCTAAAAGTGATGAAGGAATTTTTCTGGGTTATTCCTTAAATTCTAAAGCTTATCGAGTATTTAATAAAAGAACTTTAGTTGTAGAAAAGTCTATACATGTTGTTTTCGATGATAATCCCCTTCCGAGGAAGGATTCTTGTGTGAATGATGATGTAGGTATTATAAATACAAATGAAGTTAGACATGACGTTGAAGAACCATCATCAAAGGAAGAAACAAAAGATGAGGTAGCTCATGATCCTCTTGAGAATCCAACCATTGAAGAAAGGGAAGTATCTTATCAAAGAGAGTACAACTATGTCAAGGATGGTAAGATTATAGGTGATCCATCCAAAGGGGTAACAACTCGATCTTCTCTTGGAAATATTTGTAATTATATTGCATTTATTTCATGCATGGAGCCTAAGAATATTAAAGAATCATTAAAAGATGAACATTGGATTATGGCTATGCAAGAAGAATTAAATCAATTTGAGAGAAGTAAAGTATGAACATTAGTTGAAAGGCCTAGTAATAAATCTACTGTAGGCACTAGATGGGTATTTAGGAATAAGCTTGATGAGAGTGGTAATATAGTGAGAAATAAGGCTAGACTTGTTGCTCAAGGGTATACTCAAGAAGAGGGCATAGACTATGATGAAACATACGCTCCCGTGGCTAGGATGGAAGCAATTAGAATGTTATTAGCATTTGCATGTTTTCATGAATTTAAATTATATCAAATGGATGTTAAAAGTGCATTTTAAATGGTTTTATAAAGGAAGAAGTGTATGTGGAACAACCTCCAGGTTTTTGAAGATTCAAAATTTTCGAATCATATTCTTAAATTGACAAAAGCGCTTTATGGTTTAAAACAAGCTCCTAGAGCTTGGTATGAAAGATTGTCAAACTTTTTAATTGAAAAAGGTTTTTCAAAAGGGAAGGTTGACACTACATTGTTTTTAAAGCATAAAGGTAAAGATTTATTAGTAGTTCAAATTTATGTTGATGATATAATATTTGGTTCTACTAATGATGTTATTTGCCAAGAATTTTCTAAGCTAATGCAAAGTGAGTTTGAGATGAGCATGATGGGGGAGCTCTCATTTTTCTTGGGACTCCAAATCAAGCAAAGAAAAGATGGTATCTTCATCAATCAAGCTAAGTACGTCAAAGATATGCTCAAAAAGTTTGGACTGGAAAATGGCAAACCTCACGACACTCCAATGAGCTCTTCAACAAAGCTTGACTTAGATGAAGGAGGTAAATGTGTAGTTGTTAAATTATATAGGTCAATGATTGGCTATTTGCTTTATCTAACTGCAAGTAGACTGGACATTATGTTTAGTGTTTGCTTATGTGCTAGATTTCAATCATGTCCTAAGGAATCACATTTACTAGCTGTTAAGAGAATCTTTAGATACCTTAAGGACACTCCTAGTTTAGGACTTTGGTATCCTAGAGACTCTAGCTTTAGCTTGCATGCCTTTTCTGATGCGGATTATGGAGGATGCAAATTAGATAGGAAAAGCACCTCCGGTACTTGCCAATTCCTTGGAAATATGCTGATTTCTTGGTTTTCAAAGAAATAAAATTGTGTTGCATTATCTACCACTGAAGCCGAATACATTTCAGCTGGTAGTTGTTGTGCACAAGTTTTATGGATGAAACAACAACTTTTTGATTATGGAATTGAAGTAGGTACCATTCCTATCAAGTGTAACAATACTAGTCTATTTGTCTCACTAAAAATCTCATCCAACACTCTAGAACTAAGCACATTGAAATAAGACATCACTTCATTAGAGACCATGTCACTAAGGAAGATGTAGTTCTAGAATTTGTTGATACTTTGCACCAATTAGCGGATATTTACAAAACCTTTAGACAAGGAAAGATTTTGGACACTTAGGAGAGAATTAGGTTTGACCAACCTATCTTCACTTAGTGTTTAAAATAATTTTAGCACTTTTAAGACTAAATGAAAAATGCTTAGAATAGTAATTTTTGATTGCATTCATTGCTATTAGTTAGGGGGAGTTTATGATTATTGATGAAAATTAACTTTATGTTCAAATATAGTTTAAAGATTAATTTGGTTGTTTGAACGTGATTAATTTTCAATGTATGAGTTGCCAATACCACTAGAGAAAATTAATTTAGCATTTTGTGTGTTTAAAATCGGATTTTAGCATTTTGGTGCAGAGGGAATCGATACCCCCATGAGGGAACCGATTCCCCCTTTGAAGGGAACCGATTTCCCCTAGGGGAATCGATACCCCCTGGGGTTCTGGATTTTAACACGGGAAGAACACCCAAAAATCCTAAACCCTCTTTTTCTTCCCTGCCACTGTTTCCCCTCTCTACTCTCCCTATCTCCATTCTTGCCTCAAATCAACGTTTTTAATCGGAATTCACTTCAAATATCATCTTCTAAACCTGCTAGCATCATTAAAATCATGCAAACAACATAAAAATCCACTCAATCTCATCTTTCAAGGTAAATTTTTCTAAACTCTCTATTTCATTAATTTTGAACATAGGACTAGTTTTAAATAGAAATAGTGATCAGGCATTGCTTATTAGTGTTTAGAAACTAAATTTTTACAACTAATCAAAAACACAAGATTTTTCCAAAATTTTTAAAATTTTCAAAATAAAAAAATTGTTTTTCAAATTATTGTGTTTTGATTGAATTATGTTGTTGTTATGAAAACTATACATATATTGTTTTTCAAAATCTTATTTTTCAATAGTTTTAAAAAACTTTGCCCATTAAGATTGGTTTAGAGAACCCTGAAATATTGAGGACTCAATTGAGTTTTGGGATTGATTGAATTACATATATGTGTTTTATAAATTGCAGGTTATCCATTCTATTCCGACTTCCTAAACCATGTTAATCCTAAACGTGCTAGGTCATCATCTAGTCGCTCACAGCGTCAACCAAATCCACCTCCAAATCCTCCTCCTATTCCTGAAATTCCAATTCCTAATCCTAATCCTATTGATCCTAATATACTATCCAAAACTCGTGCTTCAATCATCCTGATCCTAGAAATCATCGTTTTTGGTATTATCAATATTTTGACTCTTACAAAATTAGAGAAGAACGTATCCCTTCTCGTCAAGCTATGTTAGATGTCGATTTTAGATATCTTCCTCTTTTACAAGAGTGGAAATTTGATAAACTTTGTGACTTTGAACCTATAGTTTACCATCAACTTGTTCTTATCTTTTATTCTAATGTCATTTGTGTCAAAAACCGAGCTCAAACTGAGACCATAGAAGTTCGTTCCTACCTCCTAGGACAATTCTTACATATTAACTCGGCTTATATAGGCAAAGCATTAGGATTAGATAATGATGGTATATCAAATGAAAAATAGGTTTTAGGTTCTCGTTATAAAAGAAGAGATAATGCAAGTGTCTTAGACCTTCATGATCGTTTTCTTCATTTAATGATTTCTTGGTGGTTTTGACCATCCGAGGTCGTTACTCTACTCTTCGTACTTTAGATTTTTGGTGGTTACATTGTTTCCAAAACAATATTAAAATAAACATACCTCAGATTATTTTGCTAAAATCGTTGAAACCGTAAATCTTGTTCCTAACAAGAAACTCTGTTCATCTCTAGTTTACGGTTGCATTCTGGGTAATCTTTTTTCTAAAGCCGGGCTTAGAGTAGGTCTATATGTCATCTTTCCTCTAAAGAAATAAATTAATCTTCTTTCCTTAACGAGAGCGGGATGGATAAAGGATAAGGAAACCGGTGAATGGGATCGATCTTCTGAAAATACTCCAGGAGCTAGTTCTTCACGAGCTCCACCAAAAGCTGACGACGATCCCGAGCTTGAACAATTAATGCGAGACATCGATGAAACCGAAGATGAGTCTGAGCAGCCCGAGGAGTAGCCCGAGGAGCAAGCACAACAAACAAATCAAATGCCTCATATTTTCAATCTTTTATGGAGACATTCGATTTCCGATATGCTACAATAGATTCGCGCTTTACTTCTATAGAGTCCCATTTATCCACAATGGGAGCTCAACAATTGGAAATTCTCCAGGAGATGCGTGCAAACAATGAAGCAACCAACGCTCGTATTAATGACTCACTCATGAAATGGCCGCTATACGAGCTCGTTTTCCTCCTCCCGATCCTCCTACGGATGCTTGATTCTTTTTTTGCTTTAGTACTTTGAACTTAAAGCTTATTGTTTCAACATTTTGAATATTTTGGAATGTTTGATTTTTGTGGATTGTTAAACTTTGGATTTGTTTGGATGTTTGAATATTTGGTTTAGTTAAATTTATTGCATCATTTACATCATTTTAGCAATATGACCAATTTTGCCATATCACATTATTTGAATATTGATTATGAAACTAATGGCTAACGTTTCTCTTGATTGTGATCTTAGAAGCTTAAACTATATATATAATCAATTGGTCAAATGATTTCAAAACCTTGTTTAAATTCTTTTACGAATCTTTTTGATTTAACAAAAGGGGATAAATGTTATTAAATTAAAAAAAAAAGAGTTTTTGAAGAGGAGAAGTGTTAGAGTAAGGGGAGTAATTTCAAAACTTGATTTCAAAATCTTAAAATTACTAAAATGTTTATTATATCAAAAAGGGGGAGATTGTTGAAAACATTTTGATATTTCGATATAACAAATTAAGTTAAATGAATTTTAAGATTTTCCAAAAAGATTTTCTAAGTTTATTCTATATAATTATTCAAATATCAAAATATTACTCAAAGTATTTCAAAGTTCATTTTAAATCCTTACTCAAGTGTAAAATTAAGTTTTAATCTTAAAATAATTTCAAAACGATTTTACAAAATATTTCGAATCATTTCAAAGCCAAAAATTCCAGATTGCTCAGAGGGAACCGATTCCCCCCAAGGGGGTACCGATTCCCCACTGAATGGTTTGGCTCCGAGAATTCCAGTATGCTCGGAGGGAACCGATTCCCCCCACTGTTCAACGGTCAAAATATTTGAATTTTACACTTAGGGAACCGATTCCCCATTAGGGGTACCGATTCCCCCCACGCTCCAAGCAGAAATATTAATTATTTTCACACTTAAACGGCTCCAAAAACTTCATTAATGATCCCCAACGTTCAGAAGTGATTCAAGTTGTATTTAAGTAAGCTTAGAAGCCATTGATCAATAACAAGAAACATCAAGCAACTAGAATCAAGAGAGAATCAAAGAGAAAGCATCAAACCTCAAGTTTGAGCATTTCAAGCCTATTTTTCATTCAATATTCATTTTGCTTTCAAGAACACTTATTGTGCTCAATTGTATTCATTCTTGAGTGTTCTTTTTTTTGTTCTAGAATTGTGAAAACAATCTACCTTGTGAGGATTTCCTTGGAAGTTTGCAAATTTGTATTGTTCTCTTTGGGAGAGAGTGTTCTCAAGAATTTGGGGTATAATTCTTGAGGGTTTGTAAGGTTACTCTTTGTCCTCAAAAGAAAGACAAATTAGTGAATTTGTGGAAAACCCTTAGTGTGGATAGCTAAGGTAATGGACGTAGACTTTGGTTGAGAAAGTCGAACCACTCTAAATCGCTGTGCAAATTTCTTTCAATTTTCTGCAAAAGCTTCCACCAAAAATTTTAATTGCCAATTCACCCCCTCTTGGCCATATTCGTCAATCGATTAACTCAACATCAGGTTTAGGTGAAGGGTAACAAACTCTAATCCGATCTGATCGGGGTAATAGTGAAATTTCTTCAAATAAAATTATGGATAATTGTTATAATATTCTCTCTATCTATTTTTAAATTAAGTCCTTAATTTATATTAGGTCAAGTTGGATCATATTTTTACTCTAAAATTCAGGTCGGGTTGGAGTAAGGTGGAGGGTATAAATTTTTTGGGTTGGGTCAAGTCGAGTGGAGGATATATATTTTTAGGTAGAATCAAATTCAGGTGTAGGATATATATTTTTTAGGTTAGGTCGGTTTGACAAAAACCCGACCCGTTGCCATCCCTATGTACATTTAGAGATACTCTCTTTCATGTTTTGTTATGAAAACACTAAATGCATGTTGTACTTAGGGTGAACATTCGATCGAGTTGAGTTAAAAAATTTCGAGTTATTTGAGTTGACGAGTGTATTTTATAACTCAAACTTAACTTGAATTTTTTTCGAGTCAAGTCGAATCGAGTTTAAGAAATTTGAGTTGAGTTATGTGAGTCAAGCTATTCGAGTTTCTATACTAATTTTATTATAATTATTTATAGTATCATGACAAATATTTGTTCCAATTTTTCGACTTTCTCTAATCATATAAGATATATATATTTTATATTCTTTTCACATTAAAATGTTATTCAATATATCAAATACAATATAAAATTATGAAATATATTCATAATATTATATTTTAAAGAAAGCATTTTGAGGGTAAAATATTTATGAGAGTATAAAGGAGTCAATGAATTGATGGGAAGAAAGAATTTACAAACAATTGTAGTCAAAAGACCAAATTGAGTAAAATGTAAAGTTAAAAGACTAAATAAAGAGAGAGTATTATTTTTAGTAAAAAAAATAAGAATTGGAGTTACATTACATAGGTATTCTTAAAACCCTTTTAGGAGCATGTAGTTTAAATTTGGTAAAAAAAAGGACTTAAAATAAAGGATGAATTGAGGAAATAAGGAAATTATGAAAAATTGAGGGACTAAATTTAAAAGTATAAAATTTGCTATAAAAAAGAGTAATTGAAATTATATATGTATTCTACAATGGTTCAAGATCATGTGGTTCAAATTTGATAAAAAAACGTACTTAAAATAAATGATGAATTGAAAAAAATAAGGAAATTATAAAAAATTGAGGGACTAAATTGAAAATTAGAAAATTTATTATAAAAAATAGGAATTGAAAGTACATATGTATTCTACTATGTTTAGGAGCATTTGGTTCAAACTTGGTAAAAAACGGACTTAAAATAAATGATGAATTTAATGAATAATGAAATCAATGACTAAATCGTAAAACTGTCAAAATACTTAGTCAAATTTTTGGTTTTTTTGAGAAACTCGAAATTTCAAAATTTCAATTCGACTTGAACTCGAAAACCGAATTGATAATTCGAGCTGACTCGAATAACTCAAAATTGAAAAAAAAATGATTTTTCGAGTCGAGTCGAGTTTTACTCACCTCTAATTGTATTGATTGTCGACCAATCTTATCTTTAGGTCATAGATTTTGTTACATACTTTGTGAGATTGCATGTTGAGTTCGCTTAACCATACAATTGACTCATATTCATCAATGAAAGTATCTTATCAATAATTTTTGTTATTCTATAGTAGAATGTAGCTATCCAAACGTTGCTTTGTTTCAATATGTTCATTTGGTTTGACAATATCACAAAAAATGACTAAATTGATCTATATTTTTAATACAAGATGTTAAAATTATTGAATTATTTTAAATTAGGATTAAATTGACAGAATGTATAGATTTTGGAGACTAAACTTATTGTTATTATACTAGACACATTAGACTTTTTTTTTAAATTTTAACATAGAGTAATCAATTTCTAATGATATTTTAATGGAGTAGTTAAATTGTAAATTTTAGGAAAAAGTAAACCTATTTGTAACTGAACTAACAATTGAGTGACTTGAAATGTAGTTTACCCAAATGTTATTTATTATATCCGGAAGTTTGAGTTTCTGTTCTTCGGTTAAGGCACTTGAAGACAACTTTCTGCGAACTTTCTAGAAAATAAAAAAAGGTTGTGTTGGCTTGAATTTTTACACCTTTCTTTTGTTTGCTTCATAGACAGGGACTTGTCCTTTTCCTTCTTTTTCATATGAAAATTCATAAGTCTAAATAATATTTATCCTAATTATACTTGAGTGCCTGATTTAATCGTACAAGAAGATTTTATCTGAATTGGGCCTTGGTCAGGTCTCTCTTCAGGGAAGACCCCAGTTAAGAGAATCCCCGTGGTCCTTATAAATTAGGTTAATATAAAAATAAGTATTAAATTATGTTCAAAATTAAAATTTTTGTGTCTAAATTTTTTTTATTAAAAATAGGTATATAATGTTTTTTTATTATACTTTTAGATGTTTGGATCGTAACTGTTATTTTTTTTTGTTATTTGGCACATGTCAGTCATATAAATTTTAAATTTAAAAAAAACTTAAAATTAGTGTTTTATAAAAAAAACCCAAAATGTTTTGAAATTACAAAAAAAATACTTAAATCCGGTCACCACAACCGTCACCAATCGATCAAAATATCAATGGCACTTGACCGCCCGAACACCCAACGGTTGAAACCCCATGATTCAAGAAATAATTGCAAAAAAAAAAGAGTCATTGCAGTGACTCCACGATTTTTTCCGCCGTTGACGATTCTGACGGTTTTTTACCTGTCTGTCATCGGGGAGGGGAACGGGAAGAAGAGATGAGAGGGAGAAAAAACAGGGGACAAGGGAAGGGATGGTAGAAGGTGGGGGGAGTAGGACACGATTGAGGGAGTTTCTAATTTTTTTTTATAAAAAAACTACTTTTTTAATTTTAAGAAATTTTTTTTTAAAAATATAAATGTGACACGTGTCTGTTAATATATATTTTTAATAGTAGACACCTAATAAAAAATTCGTTAGGAACCAAAAATCAATTTTAAATACAATTTAATCGCTTATTTTTATGTTCATCTTATAAATGATAGTAAGATTATAATTGTAGTGTGGAAAATAGAATTTCTTCTATAACATTTTGCATAATTATTTATTTTGTATAAATTTAATTAGCATAATTTGAGTATGATAAAATTTATTTTTATACTTTTTCGTTTTACTCAAATTGTTATTTATTGATTTTTTCTATGATGATTATTATAATTTTGACTTATTATTATTTAAAACTTATTATTGATAAAAATAAATAAATATATATATATATATATATTCTAAAAAGCCTTCAATCAAGTAGTATTGAAATATATATTTTATAAAATTCAAATTTAAAATATTTAAAATAATCTTGACAAATTTTTTTAAAATTTTGACTTTTAAAAGTCAATAAAATATAATTTTAATGAGACAGAGAGAGTATAATTTAATGAGTATTGGTACAAGTGTTGAAATTCAAGAATTTAAGCTTGTAAGGCCAAGTTCGAATTCTACCACCGTAACTCTTGATGGGCAATCTGTAAGTTCCTATATAAATCCCAATTAATTTAAGTATACCCTGGCTGGACGGGAAAACCACTCTTGACCTCAACTTTATTTTACCATAAAAAAATTAACAAATAAATTTAATATATTTATATGTTTTCTCAATGATTTGGGATGATTACATGATAATAATTGTCTAAGATATTTTTTTAACTATTAATAACACATATACATCTTACAAACAACTATTCGAACTTAATACCTTTGAAAATAATAGCATTTCTTTTGACAATTAAGACCACTTGATATATTTATATTATATTCATTTTATTTCATATTATGTTGTAGTGTCATTTTTTTCCATTTTCAAAGTTGTATTTGAGATTAGATATAATTGTATAGGGGTACCTAAGTTATGACTTTCTTCTAAATTGATTCTTAAACTTTAAAATATTTTTTATTAGACCTTAAATTATGACTATTTTAAATTAATTTGTAATTTTAAAATACTTTAAATTAAAATGTCATTTAGTTTGATCATTCTGTTAACATATCATTAACTCTATTAATTAAAAAATAACTCATTTTTAAAAATTACGAGCATGAAATATGTAACCTTTTGGACATAATTTTAAGACTTTCCTCCAAATATATGAACAGAAAAAGACATGAACCATTTAGGCTTTTATTTCGTTGATTAGGTGCAAGATTTGTGAGTTTATTTATTTATTCATTTTCGTAGTTTGCTATCGTTAATTTTTGTGTATCCTTCTCTTCATGTTTTCTCTTTTTAAATTTTTTCGGTTCTTAGTTCTTGTCTATTGCATGAATTTATTTGCAGGATTACTTCCCATTTATAGACGTGCATATTGAAGACTGCATTATTAACACTGTTCAACTATGTATTTATTTATTTAACTATACATGCATTGCATTCTATCTTTATTTTTAATTTTCTGACTGTCGGAGGTCTTCCACGGAAGCTGTTCTCAACCTGACGTTGGGGCAGAGAATAGGGTTTTGTAGTTGTTGTTGTATTTGTGAGTTTATTTAAAATTTTAAATTGACATATTATATTACATTTAAAGATCAAAATTATATTCCATTAAGACTTCAATTGTAAAATTAAAAATTAATCTATTTTATTAACTCATCACGTCATCAAATCGATAATATTTAGTATCTCAGGAAAAAAATATTACTCTCTGTCTCACTGAATGTATTTATTTTGATTTTTAAAATTGTCCCATTCAAAATGTACTATTAGAAAAATCAATAAACAACAACATTTATATTTTTTATCCTTATATGTTCTCCTCTCTTACACCATCAAAATAAATCCGTCAAATATATCAATAACCTTTTAGGCATAATTTTATCATTTTCCTTGGTCAAATATATTTCTTAAAACTATATATATATATATATATATATATATATATATCTTAGTTCTTTATTTAAATATTCTATAGAAGCATAAAAGAAATTATTATAATAATATTAATTATAATTAAAAAATATGAGTAATTTAATATTTTTAATTGAATTTATGCCGATTAAATTGTGATATCAAATTCAATTAGAATTGTAATTATTAATATAAATATTTATAATTTATTTTAAACAAAAACTTATTATTAAATAATAATTCGCACTAGGTAGACCTATGTTTTTTAAATCATCATTAAATTTTATCTCTTTATTTTTATATCTAGTAATATAATATTTTAAATTATTTTTGAACAACATTTAAATATAATAATTTGAATATTTTTTAAAAAAAAAAATAAAATGAAAATTTATTTTAAATGTAAGTTTGAAGAATTAATATCAATTTAATGTTTTTAAATTAAGGGATAAGTAGCTAACTACCCACCTATCTAATTTAACACTGTTTTGTTAAAAAATTTATACTAAATAAAAATTTAAAAAGATTAAGAAAAGCAACTAAAACATTAACAATTGAAAGTTTTGTTTTTCAATGAAATGAAAATTTTCCAAGGTTTATTAGCAAGCCCCTAATATTAATAAACTTAATAAGAATTAATTTAATTTTGCTGTAAAATAAAAGGAACAAATTGAAAAAGAAAGAGGGGTGGAAAGAAAAAAGGCATAAAAAGCTAGAATGAAAAATAAAAATAAAAATAGTAAAATAGAAGGGTCAGAAAGCAAAAACCTAGTTACAAAAATGGCCCTGTTGCTTTCTCACCGAAACTTTTACATATTTATATTTCGATCCTTTAACTAATTTTCCTTTCAATTTACGCCTTAGAGACCCTAAAATTTCCCTATTTCTCTGACCCCTTGGCTTTCGGTTTCTTATTTAACAAACATACCATGTAAAGTCACCCACAAAATCAAAACAGCCATAGCATTCGCCCCTCTTATATATTTCCGCTCCCATTTTTCGCTTCTGGGTGTGTTCTCCTTCTGTTTCATCGTTATCTTCGAAATCTCTCTCGAATTATCTTGAATTTCACGCTCTATAATTTGGATGCCTAAGCATCCATCGCTCTTCTCCATCTCCTTTCTCAGGTCCTCTCTTTAGCTCTTTTGGACTATTAGTGTTCTTTTTATTTCATGTAATCTAATATCTGATATGCTTTGAATATTTTCGAATCTTAATCAATCTTTGATTTTCGTAGTTTAGGTAATGATTTTGTGCTTTATTTGTTTCTATTTATTTATTGGGTGTTTCTTTTGTAGTAATTGAATGTAGAGAAGTAGAGGTGAGATGGCGAATATAAGATCGACTTTGCCTTCGAGGCTTCGCCAGCTTTTGTCTGGTGAAACCATCATCACTCCTTCTATCAAAATCGACTCTGAGCCCGTAAGTCATTGTTCTCGTTATTATCATTTTTAATTTTTAGTTGTTTAGTTTTTCCTGACAAATGCTTTCGGGTTAGGGTTATCGGAGTCTACTACTGTTTGGTAGAACCCTTTAGTGTTTTCAATTATTACTCTATTGTCCTAGTAATTAGTATTTCAATAATGTGTTTGTTTCTTTATGCTTCTTCTGTTAGGTTTTGGTTATATTGGAATGCTTAGCACTTTAGCTGCTTCAGTGATTCTACTGATTGTTTCTGTGCTATTGTGCAGACCTAATAATGTTAGACACCAACATGATTACCTGAAAAAATAACTAGTACACAGTGCTTCAAAATCTTTTTATGAATTATAAACGTATCAAAATTGATAAAAACTTAAGGTGCAATATTGGTTGACAGGATGACGTACGTTTACTCATGAAGATCATTCCTACTGAGTAGGAATATGACGCTTTAAATTAAAAGATATTTTTTTAACAATTAATCTTGGATTAGGAAAATTTTGTCACCAACAGTTCTTATTATGTTCTCACACTATACATTTTCTTTCTGGGAAAGAAAGTTAGGTTAGTAAATTGTGCATTTTGTGTTATTTTGCACTTGGTATGAAGTTTTCTTCATGATTCTAAGCTTTCCTTCTTGTTCTTATTTTTTTTGGGTCAATATATGTCCGGATTTACTTGGTTAACAATTTGTATTCTCCCATTCAATGCTTGCTAAATCATTTTCCAGAGTTTTTAGACAGTTTATATTGATCCATACTAGTTCTTTGGCAACCTTTATTATAATATTTTATTATTGTGTGGTTTAGTGTTGGCGTTTGGAATTGAATGTCATTTGTTATTCTGTAATTTTTTATGGTAATAATCTTTTAGTATTATATATGTTATATTCTATCAAAATGGATATGATATATGGTCAGTGTTTAAAAAGGCGCGCCTAGGCGAGGGTGAAGCGCTTAATTAGGTCTAGGCGAGGCGATTTCAATGAAGCGCAGCAAGGCGCAATTTTTTTTATTTTTTATTATATTTTACATAATAACTTATATATCAACAACAAAAAAGAAGTAAAAATGAAATGCCAGTGAAGAAAAGAGTAAAACATGGTGGGGGTGATTAGAAAAGCCAGTTTCATGGGAGACTTATGAAAATTTGGCGTGAAATACAGATAACTGGGGGGGTGCTTTAACTTATATAATTATTGTTTGTCTTGAAGTTTGAAAGAGAGAAACAAAGGGGGATGAATAGAGGCCATATTTGGTGTTAAAGAAGTGTTAAAAAAGACAACCGATTGAGCATGCAAAATGAGAGAGAGGCATGCATGCACGAATTGAGATTCGTGGAGGAAAAGATAGGTTTCAGTGAGTTTTGTTGCATAGTGATGTGTTCTTGAGCAGCACATTTAGCACATGGTGAAATTTGAATCCATGAGAAAGAAAGAAAAGATTGGAAACACAATTTAGAAATACGAAAATGGAGGATTAGGGTGGATAGAGGAGGGGTTTAGGGTGTAGGTGTTAACAAGGAGGAATACACGTTTGTTGAGAGGTGTGAGGTGGAGGGACAAGAAGGAGACAATAAGAAGTTGATGACAACTCGTTATTAGACTTTTATTTATTGTTTCAGTTTCTTATATGGAATTCTGGACCAAGTAAGAAAGGGGGGGGGGTTTGCTTGGTTCTCAAGGTTCAATGGTTGATGGAACAAAAGTGATGTTTAATACATAAAATGTTGATAATAAATACTCTTTGGTATTTATATTTCATGAGCTGTTCTTTTTGTTTGATTATACAACTGTAAAAAACTTGTATATCTTTTATTTTTAAAAATGCGCCTCACTTCAATAAGGCGCGTGCCTTGCGTCTTGCGCCTTGGCTATTAAACCCCTATCGCCTTAGTGTGCCTTGCACCCTTTTTAACACTGTATATGGTACACATACATGTTTGTATGTTTATATGTATTATCTATTTAGAGATGTTAATAGCTTTTATAAGGCTCCTCAATCTATTTTTAGTTAGATGTTTGCTTGTTATGCATTTTGGACATTTGAAAAAGTGCTGCTTATCTCCTTGATAGCATATATTTTCTGTTGCTACTATTTTGTTAGAAGATTGATATAATTTTTTTATTTTTTCTGTGTGAAATTTGAGCATGTTTCATAAAAGGCAATTAGCAACAAATATTCCAATGCAATAGTCTTGTAAATATAATCATGATCCACCAGTTAGCCAAATACTTAGAAAACTTTTTATAAATTAAACACAAGGTATTTCTTGAGTTCCCAACCATTAAATAATTCCATCAGTTTGCTTCACATGATCACATCATAAATCCTCAATGTCTCTTTAATTTTATCCTTTAAAATAAGTTATTTTATTGTTTACTTTATTTCTCATATTGGTTTGACTCCCACTGCCCTTTAGGGAGTAATGAGTCAACACAATTTATTCACATCATTTGGGGAATATATGCGTGTATTGCCGTTTATTAATGGTTGCTGCTAATCTTGCTTAAATGGAATTTATACTGGTTTCAAAGAGCTTGTTGGAGTGGCTTTTAAAGCTTCTTTCCATGCTCCTTTTTTCCTTCAAAAAATATATATTTTTCTGGTAATTAACTTTTACATTACTGTCACTTGCAGCCGCCTCAAATTAAAGCATTTATTGATAATGTGATCCAGAGTCCATTACAGGATATAGCAATACCTCTTTCAGGCTTTCGATGGGAGTACAGTAAGGTGGTTTTTTATATTTATTATCTTTTGTTTATCCTTTATTTTATTTTAAGCCACTCACTTGCTTGTTGCTTTCAATCAGGGGAATTTTCATCATTGGAGGCCACTGTTTCTTCATTTTGATACATATTTCAAGACTTACTTATATTGTAGGAATGATCTTCTACTATCATATAAAAATGTAGAAGATGATAGTCCATTTCCGAAGCATACAGTTCTTCAAATACTACGAGTAATGCAAACAATCTTAGAGAATTGCCACAAGAAGAGCTCATTTGATGGCTTGGAGGTATGCTACGATGGAATCATATTGTTCTTTTAACTACAGTGACTTGCAAACTTGTAAATGTATGGTATGCTCTATGTCTTTCAATGTTGTGTTATCTAATACAACTTACATTCTCCTTTCAGCACTTCAAGCTTCTACTTTCATCCACTGATCCCGAAGTTCTTATAGCTGCATTGGAGACTCTTTCTGCTCTTGTTAAAATAAATCCGTCTAAGGTCCATGGTAGTGGTAAGTTGTTTGGATGTGGCTCAGTAAACAGCTATCTTCTGTCTCTTGCTCAGGGATGGGGAAGCAAGGAGGAGGGATTGGGCCTGTGCACGTGTGTATTGGCAAATGAGAGACCACAGGATGAAGGGCTTAGCTTGTTTCCATCAGACATGGAAAATGATTGTGATAAGTCTCAACATCGGATTGGGTCTAGCCTTTATTTTGAATTGCATGGGCTCAATTCTCAAAGCACCGAAGAAGGCATTGGCAATTTAAGTTCTACGAGAGTTATACACATTCCAGATCTGCATTTGCGGAAGGAGGATGATCTGTTGATAATGAAGCAGTGTATTGAGCAGTATAGTGTACCACATGAGCTCCAGTTTTCATTGCTAACAAGAATTAGATATGCACATGCCTTCCGGTCGCCCAGGATATGCAGGTTGTATAGCAGGATTTGCCTTCTTGCATTTATTGTGCTTGTCAAGTCTAGTGACGCTAATGATGAGCTGACATCATTTTTTGCAAATGAACCAGAGTATACAAATGAATTAGTCAGGATAGTGCGGTCGGAAGAAACTATTCCGGGAGATATTAGAACTCTTGCAATGCTTGCATTGGTTGCTCAGTTAGCTGCATATTCAGCATCTCATGACCGAGCACAAATTTTGAGTGGATCAAGTATTAGTTTTACTGCAGGGAATCGGATGATCCTCCTGAATGTGCTCCAGAAGGCAGTTTTATCACTCAAAGGTTTTAGTGATCCATCATCTCTGTCTTTTATTGAGGCTCTTCTTCAGTTCTATCTGCTTCATATCACATCATCCTCTGCATCAGGGAGTAATATTAGAGGGTCAGTAATGATTCCAACCTTTTTACCTCTTTTGGAGGATTCTGACCCAAATCATATGCATCTCGTCTACTTGGCTGTAAAAGCTCTACAGAAGCTAATGGATTACAGTAGTTCAGCTGTAACATTGCTTAGAGAACTGGGTGGAGTGGAGCTTCTAGCTCAGAGGCTACAGATAGAAGTTCATAGAGCTATTGGTATATCGGGTGGAAACGATAATTCAATGGTATATGGTGAATGCTCTGGATACAGTGATGACCAGTTGTATTCCCAAAAGAGGCTTATCAAGATACTTTTGAAGGCTCTTGGCTCTGCTACATATGCCCCTGCAAACTCCACTAGACTGCAGAATACTAATGAAAATTCACTGCCTGGTACATTGTCGCTCATTTTTGGGAATGCAGATAAATTTGGAGGGGATATTTACTACTCTGCTGTGACTGTTATGAGTGAAATTATTCATAAAGATCCCATATGTCTTCCTGCACTGCTTGATTTGGGTCTTCCGGATGCCTTTTTGTCTTCAGTGTTATCTGGCATACTTCCATCTTCAAAGGCTATAAAATGTCTCCCAAATGGCATTGGTGCCATATGTCTTAATGCCAAAGGCTTGGAGGCCGTGAAAGAAACTTCAGCATTGCGATTCCTTGTTGACATCTTTACTAGCAAGAAGTATGTGCTGCTGATGAATGAAGCAATTGTTCCTTTTGCTAATGCAGTTGAAGAGCTTTTGCGCCATGTAGCTTCATTGAGAAGCAGTGGTGTTGATATCATCATTGAAATTGTAAATAGAATCGATTCCTTTGGGGGCAGTAGTAGTTTCTCTGGGTCATCTGTGGAAAAAGTTAATGAGAGCACTGCAATGGAGACTGATTCTGAAGAAAAAGGAAATGAAGAGCACTGTTCTGTGGTGGATTCTGTAACTGAAGGAATCAGTGACGAGCAATTTCTTCAATTGTGCATTTTGCATCTGATGGTATTGCTTCATAGAACTACAGAGAACTCTGAAACATGTCGGCTGTTTGTGGAGAAATCAGGAATTGATGCTCTACTTAAGCTTCTTTTGAGGCCCAGTATTGTAAAATCATCGGAGGGCATGTCTATTGCTTTACATAGCACCATGGTTTTTAAAGGGTTTACACAGCATCACTCTGCTCCTCTAGCTCGTGCATTTTGTTCTTCTCTTATAGAACATTTGAAGAAAGTTTTGAGTGGATTTGGTTCAGCTTCAGGGTCCTTTTTACTGGATCCTAAGTTGACGCCTGAAGATGGAATCTTTTCTCCCCTTTTCCTCATTGAGTTCCTTCTATTTCTTGCTGCTTCTAAAGACAATCGCTGGGTTAGTGCTTTGCTTGCTGAACTTGGAAATGACAGCAAAGAAGTTCTGGAAGATCTTGGTTGTGTTCATCGTGAAATTTTATGGCAGATCTCTCTCCTTGAAGATGCCAAGCTTGAACTGGATGATGATGATGCTAGTGCTAGTTCTGCTGAGCCTGATTCACAGCAACAGGAATCCAGTGCAACTGATGAGGAAGATCAAAGGTTGAACTCCTTTAGACGGTTCCTTGATCCATTATTAAGGAGGACATCGGGATGGAGTTCTGAATCCCAGTTCTTTGACCTCATAAACCTTTATCGTGACCTTGGACGAACTAGTGGCTTTCATCAGAGATTGGGTATTGATGGTTTAAACACTTGGTTTGGAGCTAATCATTCTACCACATCAAATGCTTCTGGAACTGCCAACAAAAAGGATTATGACAAGCGGAGATCTTATCACACCTCTTGCTGTGATATGATGAGGTCCCTTTCTTTGCACATCACCCATTTATTTCAAGAGTTGGGAAAAGTGATTTTACTTCCTTCTCATCGTCGGGATGATACTGTTAATGCATCCCCTGCATCAAAATTTGTTGCCTTTGGTTTTGCCTCTATTGCATTGAGTCACATGAACTTCGGAGGTTATGTAAATTCTTCAGGTTCAGAAGCATCCATATCAACTAAGTGTCGCTACTTTGGGAAGGTTATTGATTTCATTGATGGTGTTCTCCAGGACAGTCCCGATTCTTGTAATGCTATTATATTAAACTGCTTATATGGATGTGGAGTTGTTCAATCAATTTTGACTACTTTCGAAGCTACCAGCCAATATCTATTTGAAGTTAATAGGGCACCAGCATCTCCAATGGATATGGATGATGGTAATGTAAAGCAGGGTGAAAAGGAACTCGGAGATCATGCTTGGATATATGGTGCATTAGCTAGCTGTGGTAGACTTCTGGCTCACCTGGTGGCATCTTCTTTTATTTTGTCTCCATTCACTAAACACCTGCTGGTGCAACCACTTGGAAGTGGAGAGATACCTTTCCCAAGGGATGCTGAAACTTTTGTAAAGGTTCTTCAATCTATGGTGCTCAAGGCTGTGCTTCCTGTATGGACACATCCACAGTTTACTGATTGCAGCTATGATTTCATCACTGCAGTTATTTCTATCATTAGGCATATTTACTCTGGTGCTGAAGTGAAAGATGTTCCCAGCAGAAATAGTGCTCGTATTACGAGCCCCCCTCCTAATGAAACTGCCATAGCAACAATTGTAGAGATGGGATTTTCCAGGTCTAGGGCAGAAGAAGCTCTGAGGCAAGTTGGATCTAATAGTGTGGAGTTGGCAATGGAGTGGCTATTCTCACATCCAGAGGAAACCCAGGAGGAGGATGAACTTGCTCGTGCACTTGCCATATCTCTTGGGAACTCTGAAACTGACACAAATTTAGATGTTACAAATGAAAGTAACCAGGAACTTGAAGAAGAGATGGTCCAACTTCCTCCTGTTGAGGAATTGTTGGCAACATGTACAAAGCTGCTTCAAATGAAGGAACCTCTAGCCTTCCCAGTTAGAGATCTCCTTGTATTAATATGCTCCCAAAATGATGGCCAATATAGGTCCAGTGTCATTTCCTTTATTCTTGACCAAGTGAGAGATTCTACTTCTGAGGACAGAAACAATTCTCTGCTTCCTGCCCTTTTCCATGTTCTTGCTTTAATTCTTTACGAGGATGTGGGGGCACGGGAAATTGCCTCAAAGGCTGGACTGGTAAAACTTGCGACTGATTTACTTTCTGAGTGGGATTCTGGTTCAATAGACAAGGAGAAGGGTCAAGCTCCAAAGTGGGTAACAACTGCTTTCCTTGCTCTTGATAGGCTACTTCAGGTGGATAAAAAATTGAATACTGAAATTGTTGAACAGTTGAAAAGGGACATTGTTAGTAGTCAGCAGACATCTGTTAGTATTGATGAGTATAAAAATGGTAAGTTGCATTCTTCATTTGCGTCTGCAAGACATATTGATCATCACGAGCAGAAGAGACTGATAGAGATTGCTTGTAGTTGTATAAGAAACCGGTTTCCATCTGAAACAATGCATGCTGTCCTACAACTATGTGCTACTCTTACTAGAACCCATTCTATTGCTGTTTATTTTCTTGATGGCGGGGGTGTAACTTCACTTCTTTCATTGCCAACAAATAGTCTTTTTCCTGGGTTTGATAATGTGGCTGCTACCATTATCCATCATGTCCTTGAAGATCCCCAAACCTTGCAGCAGACAATGGAAACTGAGATAAAGCACAGTCTTTCGGCTATGGCTAACAGGCATTCTAATGGAAGGATCAGTCCATGTAATTTTCTCGCCAACCTAAGTTCTGTCATTTCACGTGACCCAGTTATATTTATGCAGTCTGTTAAGTCTCTCTGTCAAGTTGAGATGGTTGGTGAGAGACCTATGTTGTTCTGATCAAAAACCGTGATAAAGATAAATTGAAGGAAAAAGAAAATGAGAAGGAGAAAGCATCTGACAAAGATAAAACACAACACAGTGATGGAAAGGGTAATTTGTGCTATGTGAATTCAGCAGGTCCTGGTAATGGGCATGGGAAGTCTAATGATTCAAATTCTAAGTCAGTTAAAATGCATAGAAAATCTCCTCAAAGCTTTGTAAATATGATTGAGCTTCTTTTGGATTCAGTTAGTGCATTTGTTCCTCCCTTGACAGATGATATCAGCATAGAGGTGTCTGTTGATGCACCATCATCAACTGATATGGAGATTGATGTTTCTGCCAGCAAGGGTAAAGGAAAAGCCATTGCAACTGTGTCTGAGGAGAATGAAGCTTCTGGGCAAGATGCTTCTGCATCACTTGCGAAGATGGTCTTCATCTTGAAACTTTTGTCTGAGATTATGTTGATGTACGCGTCCTCTGTTCATGTGCTGCTCCGGAGAGAGGGTGAAATTAGTAGCTGCAGGGTCCCTTATCAGAGGAGCTCAGCTGCTTTATCCAGTTGTGGAATATTTCACCACTTCCTTCACAATTTTATTCCATGTTCCCGGAGTTCAAAGAAGGAAAGGAAAATTGATGGTGACTGGAGGCATAAACTAGCAGTCAGGGCCAGTCAATTTCTGGTTGCATCTTGTGTGCGGTCTGCAGAGGCCAGGAAGAGAGTATTTACTGAGATTAATTGCATTTTCAATGACTTTGTTGATTCCTGTGAAGGTTTCAAACCTCCAAGTAGTGATATGCGGACCTTTGTTGATCTATTGAATGATATACTAGTTGCTCGTACACCAATTGGTTCATGCATCTCAGCAGAAGCTTCTGCCACTTTTATTGATGTTGGTTTGGCTGCATCATTAATACGTATGCTTGAAGTGTTGGATTTGGATCATGCTGAGTCATCTAAAGTCGCAACAGGGATCATCAAAGCTTTGGAACTTGCAACCAAGGAATATGTTCATTCTGCTGATTCTTCTGCTGTCAAAGGTGAGAATTCTGTCAAACCTGCTGATCACAATCAGTCCGGGGGAGCAGATAATATTGCTGATGCATCACAGTCCATGGAAATGGCATTTCAGTCCAATCGTGATTCTGTTGCAGCTGACTGCGGTGAACCATTCAATACTGTTCAAAATTATGGTGGGTCTGAAGCTGTTACAGATGATATGGATCATGACCAGGATCTTGATGGAAGTTTTGGTCCTGCTACTGAAGATGGTTATATGCGAGAAACTTCTGAGGATGGAAGGGGTCTTGGAAATGGTGTAGAAAATCTGGGGATTCATTTTGAAATCCAGCCTCATGAGCAAGAAAACCTTGATGATGATGAGGATGAGGATGAGGAGATGTCTGGAGATGAGGGGGATGAAGTGGATGAAGATGATGATGACGAAGATGAGGACCATAATGATTTGGAGGAAGATGATGTACATCACCTGTCTCATCCTGATACAGATCAAGATGATCATGAGATTGATGATGATGAATTTGATGATGCAGTATTGGAGGACGATGATGAGGATGATGGTGATGTTGGTGGAGTTATTCTAAGGCTAGAGGAGGGTCTCAATGGAATGGGTATGTTTGATCAAATTGAGTTGTTTGGCAGAGACCACAGCTTTGCTGTTGAAACTCTTCATGTAATGCCAGTTGAAGTTTTTGGCTCTAGACGTCATGAACGTACAACATCTATTTACAGTCCTTTGGGGCGCAGTGGTGAGAATTCAGGCTCTTCAACACATCCTCTTTTAGTGGGACCTTCATCACTGCACTCAGCCTCTACAAGGCAGTCAGGTTTTTATTTTCCGTATTTTGATATATAGTTTTTGTAATTTACAGTTTAAAGCCTTGTTAATGTGTTCTACATTATATTTTTAACAAACCTCCACCTTTCTCTAGTTTGGTCTTCTCCAGAAAATTCCCGTGATATGATTCATTCAAACAGAAACTCAGACAGCACCTCATCACGGTTGGATACTATTTTCCGCTCTTTAAGGAATGGGCGTAACAACCAGCGTTTCAACTTGTGGGTTGATGAGAGCCAGCAAAGCAATGGGTCAAGTGCAGCCACTGTTCCACAAGGCCTTGAAGAGCTGCTTGTTTCCCAACTCAGGCGGCCTGTCCCTGAGATATCTTCTGATCACAACACAGCTATGATGGAACCTCAGACCCATGATGAAGGTAGTCAGTTACAGGGATCAGGGCCGGCGAAAGACATGAGATACCTGTTGTAAGCAACGAAAGTAGTGAAAATTCTAATGTGGCTCTATCTTCTGTAGCAATTGATAGCTCTCTCCATTCTGATGGGAGACCTGCAGTTACTGCTTCTCTGCCAGGAACAGATGCATCAAACATACATCCACAATCTGTTGAAATGCAATTTGATCAGAATGATGCAGCTGTTCGTGTTATTGAAGCAGCGAGCCAAGAAAGTAGTGGTAGTGGGGCTACTTTAGGGGAAAGCTTGCGCAGCCTTGATGTTGAGATTGGAAGTGCAGATGGCCATGATGATGGTGGAGAAAGGCAAGGTTCTTCTGACAGAATTGCTGATCCACAGGCTGTGCGTGCAAGAAGAACAAATGTGGCTTTTGGGAATTCTACTGCTGTTGATGGGAGAGATGTACCTCTTCATAGTGTTGCTGAGGTTTCAGAGAATTCTAGTCGAGAAACAGATCAGGATTGTACAGCTGCTGAGCAGCAGATGAATAGTGACGGAGGAGTTGCGTAGTGAAGTTCTTTCAGCTGAGCAGGGTCCAGTGGCACAGCCTTCAAATGCTGAACAACAGAATTCTGAGGATATTGATCCTGAATTTCTTGCTGCCCTTCCCCCAGACATCCGAGCTGAAGTCCTCGCACAACAGCAAGCTCAAAGGGTTCATCAATCTCAAGAGCTTGAAGGTCAACCAGTTGAAATGGACACGGTCTCAATAATTGCAACATTTCCTTCTGATTTAAGGGAAGAGGTATGATTCTTGTTATATTGTGGTTAAATCTTAAGTTGAATGTCTAAAAATTTTGTCCTTTTGTTATTTTTTATTCTCAGGTTCTATTAACATCTTCTGATGCTGTTCTTGCTAATCTCACACCTGCCCTTGTGGCCGAGGCAAACATGTTGCGCGAGAGATTTGCACATCGCTATCATAATCGTAACTTGTTTGGGATGTACCCTAGGAATCGCAGAGGTGAATCTTCTAGGAGAGGTGAAGGTATTCGATCCAGCTTTGACAGGATGGGGGGAAGTATTGTGTCGCGCAGATCTGTTTCTGCCAGGCTAATTGAAGCTGAAGGCACCCCTTTAATTGGCGCAGAAGCTCTTCAAGCAATGGTTCGGCTACTTCGCATGGTGCAGGTGCTGTCACAGTAAATTTTTCTTTTTGATGTTTATCTTTGATTTTGATTTATACACTTAACATTTTTGATCTTGCAGCCACTATATAAAGGTTCATTGCAGAAGCTTCTCTTGAATTTATGTACCAATAATGAAACCAGAACAGAGTTGGTTAAAATCTTGATGGGCATGTTGACGCTTGATACAAGAAAGCCCGTCAGTTATTCAAATTCAATTGAACCACCGTACAGGCTTTATGGTTGTCGGAATAATGTGATGTATTCTCGTCCTCAACATTTTGATGGTGAGATATTATATACACATGATTTGAGTTCACGACCCTTGGTGATTCAATGTGGATGCCATCATAACATTTTCATTTTTCTCATCCATTTTTTAGAACAATTTATCCTATCGAGGATGGTTCTTTTACTTCTTAGTCTTAATGAGTTTAATATCTGGAGAAGTTTTGTGGTTTTGTTCATGATATAACCTGTAGTATTTGGGTTCTGAGCGGTTTCTTTAATCCTGTACTTCTCTCCTTGTAGGAGTTCCTCCTTTGGTGTCTAGGCGAGTTCTTGAAACTCTCACTTACTTGACTAGAAACCATCCATATGTTGCTAAGATCTTTCTTCAGCTTAAATTGCCGTTTCCTACCCTGAAGGAGTTAAGAAATAATGATCAGTCACGTGGAAAAGCATTGATGACTGAGGAGCAGGAGGAAGGAAACATGTCCATTGCATTGCTTTTGAGCCTTCTCCATCAACCCCTGTACTTGAGAAGTATAGTGCATCTTGAGCAGGTGATAAGTGATTACCTTGATAAATTAAACAAATTTTCATCTTCGTGTTCATTATTTGCTCATTTATGATTTTGCTCCAGTCGCTTAACCTGTTGGATGTCATCATTGACCATGCGGAAAGGAAACCTCTTTTGAAGGCATCTTCCACAGAACAGACACCTGCTTTGCAAATTTCAATGTCTGATGACATCAATGCCGAGAATCCTGACGCTCCTGTGGCTGCCAAATCACCTTTAAAGCCTGTTGATTCATCCACACCTTCAACATCTTGTGCAAGTAAGGAGTGTGATGCACAGAGTGTACTGACCAATCTCCCACAAATGGAGCTCCGGCTTTTATGTTCATTGCTTGCACGGGAAGGGTAAGTTATATGTCTCTTTATGCCATATATTTTTACAGAAGTCTATGTTCCCACCATTTCTCTTATGCGTCAGTTGTAGATAAGTTGTGTAACTTCTGGATTGAAACTGATGCTGACCCCCCCCCCAAACACCAACAAAAACAAACTTCACCTGCCCACCTACCACCGCACACACACCACGGGAAAATAAAATACATCTTAGAGAATGGGTTTTGCAGTTAGCACCTCTTGATGAATTTCTTTTCTTTGTTAAATCTTGAATATATATATTTTCTTCTATTTGCTTGGATTCATGTGGTCTTTCCTGCCAGTTTGTCAGATAATGCATATAGTCTGGTGGCGGACGTAATGAAAAAGCTGGTTGCTATTGCTCCAAGCCATTGTCATCTTTTTATTTCTGAGCTAGCAGATGCTGTACAAAATTTGATTAAATCTGCCATGGATGAGTTAAAGATGTTCAGTGAAGCTGTGAAAGCTCTACTCAGCACAACATCTTCTGATGGAGCTGCAATTTTAAGGGTTTTACAGGCTCTAAGTTCTCTTGTTACCTCAATAACTGAGAAAGAGAAGGATCTTCAGCTGCTTCCTGAAACAGAGCGTTCTGCTGCTCTTTCTCAGGTGTGTGACATTAATACAGCCTTAGAACCTTTGTGGATAGAGTTGAGCACTTGCATAAGCAAAATTGAGATCTATTCAGATTCTGCACCAGATTTATTAGCTCCATCCAGGACTTCCACTTCAAGACAATCTCGTTTAACATCACCGCTACCTGCAGGCACGCAGAACATCTTACCATATATAGAATCTTTCTTTGTGACGTGCGAGAAATTACATCCTGCACAACCAGGTTCTGGTAGTGATTTTGGCATGGCTGTACTTTCTGATGTTGAGGATGCCAGCACCCCATCTGGTGGCCAGCAGAAAACTACTGCTGTCTCAAAATTCAATGAAAAACATGTTGCCTTTGTGAAGTTCTCAGAGAGGCATAGGAAGTTGTTAAATACTTTCATCCGCCAGAATCCTGGGCTCCTTGAGAAGTCATTTTCACTCCTGCTGAAGGTTCCGCGCTTTGTCGATTTTGATAATAAACGTGCTCACTTCAGGTCCAAAATAAAGCATCAAAAGCATCAACAACGTGATCATCATCACAGTCCTCTAAGGATATCGGTTAGAAGAGCTTACATACTTGAGGATTCATATAACCAACTACGGATGCGGTCAACTCAAGATTTGAAGGGGAGGTTGACTGTTCACTTCCAAGGAGAGGAAGGTATTGATGGTGGTGGGCTTACAAGGGAATGGTACCAGCTGTTGTCCAGGGTTATATTTGACAAAGGTGCATTGCTTTTCACAACAGTGGGCAATGAGTCAACATTCCAGCCTAACCCCAATTCTGTCTACCAAACTGAACATCTTTCATACTTCAAATTTGTTGGGCGAGTTGTTAGTATCTTCTCTTGTTTCCTATTGGATTGACACACTTTTTTCGTTGGAACTTTTTATTCACTTGTAACTGAAATTTTCCAGGTTGGCAAAGCACTTTTTGATGGGCAGCTCTTGGATGTCCACTTTACTCGATCTTTCTATAAGCATATCTTGGGTGCCAAAGTTACTTACCATGACATTGAAGCAATCGATCCTGATTACTTCAAAAACCTAAAGTGGATGCTCGAGGTCTGTCATATGCCAAATTTCTACATTTCCCCCCTTTTTCTTAAGTACAGATCAAGCAATTGAGTTTGTTAGTTTGCTGGCATTTACCTTTCACGGTTCATTTGAGAGTATCATTTTCCAGCTTTTCTTCCCCCTTAACTTTTTTCATTGTTTGTTTTTAGAATGATATTAGTGATGTCCCCGATCTTACATTTAGCATTGATGCTGATGAGGAGAAGCTAATATTATATGAAAGGACAGAGGTACTGATTATTTTCATTGATTCTTTCATGAAGCCCTTTGTGGCAAAACCATTTTCTTGGTCATAAAATCTGCTTTACCATATACGATGCAGGTGACTGACTATGAACTGATTCCTGGCGGCCGGAACATCAAAGTTACTGAGGAGAATAAACACCAGTACGTTGATTTAGTTGCTGAGCATCGTTTGACCACTGCTATTCGTCCTCAAATAAATGCATTTTTGGAAGGCTTCAATGAATTAATTCCCAGGGTATTAATATCCATTTTTAACGATAAGGAGCTCGAGTTACTGATAAGTGGTCTTCCAGAAATAGATTGTAAGCCAATAAATTTAATGTTAGAATGCTTTATTTTGCCACCATCTTCTGAATATTGACCTGATTTGTGATTCATCTTTCCTAGTGGATGATATGAGGGCAAACACCGAGTACTCTGGTTATAGTACTGCATCACCTGTTATACAGTGGTTTTGGGAGGTTGTTCAAGGGTTCAGTAAGGAGGACAAAGCTCGGCTTCTACAGTTTGTGACGGGCACCTCAAAGGTATTTCAACACCGAAATTGTCAGATAAATACTATTTGTATTTGTCATTTAAAGTGATTAACTGTAGTTAAATCTAAAGGTTGACTATTTAGTACTTGAATTAGGATTCAGGTATTAAAAATAACCTGTCTATTTCTTTCAAGTTTGTAGAGAAATATATTAGTTTAGAAGATTACTTTTGTTTCATAACAGATCTCAAATACCAATTCTCGATATCTGTAATTTCACAGGTGCCTTTCAACCACTTGCCTCTGCTCACACCTGGTAATCAATCAGCCCTGTCATCTCTATGTTATTTCTCCATATATAATACTTAGCTCGTTAATTGTGCTACTCTGCTTTTTCGGCCCCTAAGAAGCGTATCAGCTAATGGTTTCCTTCTTTTCAGGTTTTCTGCAATTTGCATTGTGTTACACTTATAGACCTTTGTTTGTGATTAATGCAGTTTCAATCAATTGGATTTACCCGAGTATCCATCGAAGGAACATCTAGAAGAGAGATTGTTGCTCGCAATTCACGAAGCCAATGAAGGGTTTGGATTTGGTTAAGATTAATTATAATGTAGATAGCCATCGGACGGGATTGGGATCTTGTTATGGGGGTTTAAAGGGGACTTGAGAGCCGACTTTTGAACTGATACATATTTATATTTTCTATAGTCACATATCAACTATTCGAATGGCTCTGGCAGTTTTAAATTTGCCATCATTTTCCTTCATTTCTCTCTTTCAGGTTCAGAAGAACAAACGAAGGTCGAAGAGGCTCACTTTTGATATAAACTTGAGTAAGGTTAAAACGGTTTAAATGCCAAAATGATAGTATTGGGAAATGATTTGTTCTAAAATGATCTTATATGAAACATCGACCTGCTTAAATGGTGGTTAGTTTTTATTCTCAAGTATGAAAAAAAATTATAATTGAATTATGTTTTAACAAAATAAAATTTCATTAATAGGAATGAAATTCATAAGCAATCATAGTATACTTATATGATACATGTGAGATAAAGTACAAAAAGAATTTGAATGGCCATTCATTCTTTATTGCAAGGAAAGAGATAATTTAGCACAAACTACAATATTAGAAGAGTTTAACATGAAATAGTGAGACATTATACTGGTCAAATCCACTCATCACATTGTTAACATTTGCCCAATACTTGTCAAATTTAATTCTTCATTTGGCGTGCCATACTCTGAAGCCTAACATTTGAGTCATCAAGATAATGATCGTATATCTAATGTCAAATATTTCTTCCACAAAATTATTATCGGTCACATACCTTGATCCAGAGAAGCTCAATGTAGCCTCATAAAAGATCTTAAGAAAAGGCAAGAAAGCAGTGACTTGTCCCAATTCTCATTTTCAGGAGTAAGGAACACACTTCGTTTCATATATTGAATGCATTTCTAAACACTAAAGTACTCTTGAGCATGCAATAGGTGGAATTCCCCTTGTTTCAATGTCCAAGCAAACAAGAGTTTTGTTGTTATATTTTCTTCTTAACACAAGATCGAAACTTTGTAGCCTTACAGGGGAAGACCTCACATATTTCACAACAACACGAACTTTCATATAAAATCATCAACATCCTTCAACCATCTTTAACAACCAAATTCAAAATATGGGCAACACATCTCATATGCAAAAATTGAGCATCCAACAAGCTCATCCCACAAGTTAACAATTTGTTTCAAATACTTGACCACGGATCATTTGAACTGTTATTATCAACGGCAATAAACAAAGCATAGCAATCTCTTGTAATAGTAGTGCGTGAAGGAGGAATAAAATCAGGAATGACTACCTTGCAGAACATACGAAATCCTTCACGTTTAGCAAAGCTAAATGGTAACTCAACAACAATCACCATTTAGTGATTGCTTCTCTAATATTCTCTTGATCAAAACGCCATAATTTAGGAACATTCTGTCTCTATGGTTCCATCAGCGTTGCACTTTGTCTTGGACTCGAAACATTATCTGTCTCTATGGTTCCATCAGCGTTGCACTTTGTCTTGGACTCGAAATCTAAGATTGTTTGTGCTTTTTCAAAGTTAAAGGGGGCTTTGCACCGAGTATGACGCTTCATTGCATTAGTTACATTCACAGCTACAACTTATTTTTCGAGCACAATTAATGCATTCGACATGTTCTTTATCACCATCAAATGCTTTAAAATGATCCCAAACAAAAGAAGTTTTTTTTTCTTTTTTGCCTCCTTATCTTCACGTTTCAGCAATCTTTTTCCCTTTCTTTTTGTTTTCGTATTAACTGAGTCTCAACTACATTAATCTTTTCGGATTCCTTAGACGACTTAGCTGATGAGATAATCTCTATATCATAAATATTTTCTCATGTCATCGACATTATCTGGAAAAATAACTCTTTGATGTATTGACCTTCAAAAGAGTTCCCTTCAAATCTCCTATATAAACATTCGACAGACAAATCAAACTGATGAAAAATCTAGGCAAAGTTACCCTACTTGATGTTTGATTAGAACTTATGAAGATATGTTTTGATGAATTACTTACAATGTAGTAGTAAGCTTTGTAATTACCGAAAAATTTGGTATTTTGCTTGTTAATGCATTATCAATATCAGATGCCCACCTAAATTCAACAGAGCTTACCATTGTTATGGTAGGGCAATTTGCAGAACCAGAAGAGAGAAAGGGTAATAATCATAGAGAAGGGACTTCCATACACTGTTCGAAGTTCTTTAAGGTTAGCAAATGTTGAGGGAATCTCACCACTCATCACACATTGTTATGTATCTGCCAAATTCATAAACCAATTTGTTTAATTTCAAGGGTAACCTGTAAACAATCATGAACTCTCCTACAAAGAACTAAAGAAAGTTAGAACTTACATTCTCCAAGTTCGACTAAATCACCAGTTTCAAGAAACATGAAACAAACCCAATTTTATGAGTAACATTTGCTTAACAACAGAACAATTTATACATTATAATGGTGACAAAAAAGAATTTATTGAACTTTCTTCAATTCTTACAGAAGATATAGGTTCTTTGGAATGGGTCCAGTGATTATTTTGTGCAATTGACCTATACAAAGTAAAATAAATACATGAATAATCCAAAGAAAAGTGTATTATTGAATATAAGAAAAAAACATCCTATACATTTTCTGCATTTCTATGATGCTGTTAATTCTTAGGTACAATATTTGGAACGCTTTTAAGGCCTGAAAACCAGCAAAGACAAATAATGTATACAAAAATGACACTAATCAAATTATCACTGCGTGACTGTTCTTAATTCTTACTTGGAGCTGGCTGGAGCCTGAAGCGGTGGAGCCAAGGCCAACTGCCAAGCGACAAGCGTGACTGCGTGAGTAGAGGAAGCCATGAAGGAGCGGTGGAGCGTGCAGCGTGGTTGTGGAGGTCTGTGGTGTGTATCGTGCAACCTTTAGGGATTTCAATTTTCAACCGGGTGGGGTGGCGGTGTATTTTAATAATTAAATATATAAAAAACCGGGTAATCAGGTAACCCGAAAAAATAAATTTTGTGACCCGGGCCCAACCCGGAAAGTGTCGGGTTGGATATTCGACCGGGCCCAACCCAAATGTGTCGGTTGGATACCCAACCCGATCAGGTAATTTTTTAGAAAATTACCTGATTTTCAGATCTGGTCGATAAGTCGGGTTAATTGGGTCGGATATTTTGTACACCCCTAATACTTAGATATCTTAAGATTAGATTGACTGCCTCCATGTGTTCTTCTCTTGGATCATTCTGTATTGACTAACAATGCTAACAGAAAAGCAATGTCAGGTCTAGTTAAGATTAGATAAATGAGTTTACCCACTAACCTCTCTAATGTTCCTTGTTTACCGGGTTTCCATCTTTACTCAAATTTAAGTTACTTCCATAAGAGTTTCCGAGGCTTATAATTAGTCATTCAATTTCAGAAAGTAAGTCTAGAATATGCTTCTTTAATTTATGATAATTTTTCTCGTGATCTTGCTACCTCCATGCCTAGGAAATATTTTAGAGTTCCCAAGTCTTTGTTTCAAACTCCTTTTCTAGTAAGTCTTCAACTTTTCAATTTCTACTAAGTCATCACCACTGATGATGAATCATCAACGTAGACAATCAAGATAACTTCTTATCTGGAGCATTTTTTACAAACAAAGTGTGATCGTATGCATTGTTTGTAGTTGTCTTATAATATTACCTTCGTGAATCTGTCAAACCAAGCTATAGTGATTGTTTTAGACCATATGTAGACACCCGTTTTGTCTGGGTCTACAAAAATATTTTATATATTTATTATATTATATTTTATTATTATTATTATATTATATTTTATTAATTAATTTTTTTTTTTGCATGCACCCACCATTATCTCAACTACCCAACAACCACCACTATCTCCACCATTACTACCCCACACTTAAGCTAATAAACTTGATTACACGAAGCACAAGCCTTCCAAATACTCCTATAAAAAAGGAAACATTTTAGAGAAAAGGGGTTTTTTGCACTCTCTCTGGACCTTAATTTTCAACTCTGCTTCAACCATGACCCAATGCAAAGCTCTGGGGAAATGAAGTGGCGGTGGGCCTGCACAAACGAAAATAAAAAGGGGGAAACAAAAGAGTTGCAGTATAGAGAGCATAAGCTGAAGCCCATGAAAGGGTAGTACTGAGGCTAGGAAAGATCGCTGCTTCTGCGAGGGCAAGCCAGCAAAAGAAGATGACGATCTCGAATCCTTTTTTATGGGTTCTCGACCCAGCAGTGCTCCAAGGCCAAGAGCTAACAATTGGATCCCATGTTTTGATGGACAAAACAAGAGAGGACTGAAGTAGCATCTAGTGTGAAGAAGCTTCCTCAACTGTAAACATTGTTGATGATATCAGTTCTATTTTTGGAGCTGATGCATCTTCGTCTGGAGAATTCGATAAGGAAGTTAAGGAAACAGAGTAGAAATGGGAATCACCTCAAGTATATTTTTCATCCAAGTGGGCCACAGTATGGGCAGCATGCTTCTTGGCAACGACATGTGATGTACTACCAACCGGAAATGCAATACAAAGGAAGGGAATATAAACCATTTGCGGTCTTTACCAGAGGTTACTACTTCATTGATCTTACGGTTGCAACAGGCATACATGTACACTTTAATTTTTTTACTGTCATGACATATATCTTTAATGAATATGCTTTAATGAGCCAGTTTGAGGCGAGCATTTACCATCAGAACTTGTGTTCTTTATGGATATGGTGCAATTTTCAATTTCCGGCCATCTTGGAACTGCATTTTTTTAAAGGTTTTGTCTTTTTCGTGTTTTTAAATTTAAATTTTTATTTTTTTATTGTTTTTTTTTCCCTTTGATTTTTTAATATTCATTATATTTATTATCTAACATATTTTTAACTTTTTCAGTAGTAATTTCAATCGATCAAAGGTAATTAATTCAAATTGAATTTTAGTTTAATTTAAATTTAAATTTTTGTAATTAAAGGCAACCGATAAATTAATTGGTACTGAAATGGTGGTTCAAGGTATTAATCCTCATTGACCTAATCGACTCCCGAACCCGACACATTTATGGTAAAACGCAGATCAGGATAAAAATCGAGGTATCTGATCAACCCTTTTTATTCTTAAAATAAATGATCGGTGGCGACTCCCAATTCGTTTAATCCAAGTCGAAGCCCAATTTCGGGTCCAGCTTGGCGACTCCACTGGGGACAGGTAAGTAAGTCAGGCCAGAATTAATTTTCGGTTGTCTTTTTAGGCTAAAATAGTAAATTTTAATTTAATTTATTTATTGATTCCAATTATTTACCTTTGATTATTTTTCCAATAAATAGTTGTTCTGACATTTTTTTCAATGATTTCATATTTTTGAAAAGTTTTTATCTCTAGCTCTATACCCGAACTCCAAACTCGTCTTAAGTGGGGGTGAGCCTAGCAAGTAACCTTCGGGATTCATATACCTTATGTTTTCGTGTGAATTTATTCTCCATATGGGCATAAGAGAATGTATCATCTCGAGTTTAACTTAGTCTATACAAGCTTGTATGGGCTTAGGACAAAGGGTTGGCAGCCCAAGGGTGCACCAGCAAGAACTCGAGTACCTTTTTTAGAACCTAAACCGGGAGAGTACAAGGAATTAGAGCCCACCCCAAAACCTCATCCAAACCCTAGACTGCTTTGTTTCCTGCTTTACTTTTTGTTCAAAGCATGTGAACTAGACAAATATACGGTTAGGATTTGTTTGAAATTAGCATGCGGGATAGAGATCATGTCCGGATAGGAATAGTAAGCATGTGGAGTAGATATCATGGGTAGGACTTTATTTCATGATCGTTTTTTATCTTTACCTCACTAACTCTTTTCATTTTTATTCTCTTTTATTTTTTTCATCTTTTGCATCATCATTCAAAAGAGATGTTGATCCACCTGAAACGTGTTCATTAAACCTAAATAATTTGCATTAATGAACAAAAGGGTTTTAATACAAGAGGTGAAAAACCAGAGGTACGGCTATGGTCAGAGAGACAATTTGCAAGACAATTCAACCAAAAGGCGTGGTACCAGCAATAAAAATATGCGACTATGTTGCATTGCAAAGGACTCAAAACACACACCAGGAATTACACCGAGCACATCAAAAGTTGACTTTTGAGTTGGCAAAATTTGCAGGGGCAAGACGCGAAAAAGGCTATTAACTTGGAGAGTCCCTTTAAAGACAACAAGAGCAGGGTGACAAACGACAGCTGAAATTATAGGTAATTGTTGAGGAATTCAAGAAGCAAGCAAGTAAACTTCAAATAGTTTTCTTTCGATGGAGGGCTCCAATGACGTACTCGTCGAGAACCGGTTCAACAAGAGATGAAAGCCAGATATGCAGTCATTTGAGACTCCTGAAACAAGTACAAAAGGCAACTCAACACTTGCACGGTTCAGCCAGAGAACCAGAGCGGTTCGACAGGGTATTCAACCGATAACAGACAAAGGCAAAGGACTAGTCAATCTGTTAGAAACCGTTCAGGGTCTAGAAGATTTAATCAGAATATATTTTGTCTCTTAAAAGATAAAACACTTTTGTCCCAATAAAGATTATTTATAATAACATACATGTTTTCGGATCAATGCCTCGAACATTTCATGCATTTTTGCATTTTGCATCTACATTTCATTTTTAAGCATTTTCATAAACATGAAATTTCTTCATGGAGGATTTGATGAAGTGTTCTTAACCATATGACACCACATAAAAGCAAGATTTTAACAATTAAAGAAAAAAATTGAAATCAGTACAGTAGGAGCCTGATCAACTGATTGTAGGACAGCCTGCCAGGATGATATGAGAAAAGAGTCCCCATATCCTAAGGGCTATGATGTTGAATCTTTGTGGGAAACTCTAGACATTCCTCTGATAACTGTAAGATACTGAAGCACAAGATTCAAAACCTGATGGATTCAGGAGCATGGACAATCAAAGAAGGGGGCATTGCATCTACCATTTACATTGGGGAGCATTGTCTTGTTTGAACACGTTTTTGATCTTTCATATTTTCTTAATCTTTTAAATGATTGAAGTTATGCTACCTTTTAAGGTGGAATAATTGAACGAGTTTTAATCTTTAGTTCTTTGAATATTAAATGAATTGAGGATTCTTTTAATTCTTCAAGAATTATAGATTTTTGACATATGACAAGAGTATACCTATCTTATCCTGCCTAAAAACCCCAAAATAAAGTATCTTGATTCTTTACCCAATATAACTCATGGTCATTACCAAAAGAGCAGATTTTGATATTATAACCCTTTGAAACTTTTGAACATTGCCTTTATCTTTTCGATGCACAAAGAGTCATACCCATACCTTTCTTTGAGTCAATAAAATAACACCATTGTCTTTTTAGACTCAAAATTGACATTTTTATATCATTAAAACCTAAGGCATTGAGTTGTTCATTTGAACATGAGCATTCTTCTAAGACACAACTTGGGGCATCTCGCAGGGAGCCTGAACATTGAGACATGTTGAGCAGAAGAAAAAGAAGAACTTGTTCTAAATAATTCTATCATGCATTAATTACATTGTTTTCATGTGAAAAATTAATCCTGAAAATCTATCCCCCTGGGGATACCTATTCTGTGAAGACTTCCATGTATGAAATGATGAACGTCTTTATTTCTTTATCGCTTCACAACAGGAGAAAATATATATCCCTTGTGTCCCCTTTTGAGCCTATAGTATTTTTCTCTGATTCAACCCTAACCAAGGATCACCCTCCACACTCGGGGGCAATGTGGAAGAAATCTGCTCACATGAGTGAAGACATCAATCTAAGGAGATGCCAAAAGGTGAACCAAGTGCCAAGTGCGGAGATCAAATCAAGAACAAAAAGAGAAGAAGAAAAAAGAGAAAAACAAAGAAATAAAATTAAATAAAAAAAACAAAAACAAAAACAAAAACAAAGGAAAAATAAAGAAAAAAGAAAACAATACACATATGCAAAGATTCTCTCGATTCAAATGACGCATCGAGATTCAAATTATGAGATTGATCAAGCACAATCATTCCAGAATCACTTCACTCGAAGTTCATGTAGCATCCAGAGAAAATCAAGAGAAACACATATGAGCAGATTCAAATTGAGCAAGACAGGATTGAAGGCATCAAAATGAATTGATCATTGGTTCAATACCCTGGAACACTTGTTTGGGTCTATTTATCCTTTTCTTTCATAACCATGAACCATGGCCTATGTTACGTGCCTTAAAAGTCTCTTCCAATCATACATGGACTTCTGAACAGAAGAGATTATCTTCAGATTTCATCCCACCCATCAGGATTAATCTTTATTTGCAAAAAGTTTTCTAAAATCTTTAATGCATGATAGAGGAAAAAAATAAAGGGGGTTCAAGACGTGGATTCTAATTACGCCTTGAAACCAAAGGAGAATTCGAGTTGAAAACCTAAAAAGGTAGCTCGAATATACAAATTCCTTGATAAAGCATCGCACAATCTGAGTGTGACCATGAAAGCTGGGAGTTAGAGAACACTTCCAATAAAGGAGCATGCGAGCTACCCCATGAAACCATTGAGAATCAAATAAAAAAATACCAAATCATTGACCAAACACAATAACCTGAGACTTTTTTCCCTTGTTTAACCATTTCCCAAAGATAGCTTTGATCTTAGCACTTGTCAAACAACTATAATTTATTGAAGGATTAACAATGTAATTAATTCTTTGATATCCAATGAACTCTAGTTTTATGATTCGTCTCAATTGTAAAATCGTGAAAGGGACAATATTTTCAAAACTTTTGGTTAAACATTTTTTGAAACTCTTTTAATTGACATTTTTAGAACTTTGAAAATAAAAGAGAAAGAAAAAAAAGTAAACAAGACAATCTTTATAGAGTGGATCTTGGTAAATGTCATGTGGCTCTTAGACACAAAACTCATGCTTAGAATCAATGTTGAAGCAAGAAATGAGGAACAATGAGGGCATCTTTGAAGATTCAATATCGAATATTAGGGCATCTTTGAGGATTCAACATCCTGATGCGAATTATCAGATCTTCTGAATGCCTTTCCTCCACATGCAGGAACAAGAAGACAAAGAATGAGGCTCCATCCAGGAGATAAAAAGAATTAATTCATGTTGCATGCATCTTAGACATCACACTTATCATTTTTATCATACATAATTTTTTGCAGCTTTTTGAGTCAAGTGTCAACTTCAAGACGAAATATACTTGATTCAAAAGCACATTCAAAAGTTGAGGGTGGTTGCTCAACCTCACAGCGAAGGGGCGACTGTCTGACGACAAACAACTTTTCGAGTCTCTCTCAGAGTCAATTTTAACTTCACAGTGAAGGATGTTGGACTCAAAGTGACACAATTTGCTCGAGATTGGATTTCAACTTCACGACGAAGGATATCCAACTCCAAACAACATTCAATACTTGGATTTCAACTTCACGACAAAGAATATTCAAGTCAAGGCTCAACTTCATAACGAACGGGCCATCCACGATTTCAACTTCACAATGAAAGATATCATTCCAACTCTAGATTGGATTTCAATTTCACGACGAAGGATATCCAATTCAAATCTCAACTTCACGGAGAAGGGGCTTCCCAGTTTCATTCAGAGCCAATTTCAACTTCACGGCGAAGAATATTGGACTCAAAATAGTACAAGCTTGGATTTCAACTTCACGACGAAGGATATTCAAGTTAAGGATCAACTTCACGACGAAGGGGTTATCCATGGTTTTAACTTCATGACAAAGGATATCCAATTCAAGGCTCAACTTCACAATGAATGGGCCACCACAGTTTCAACGTCACGATGAAGGGAATTGTACCCACCAGCAACATTCATCTTCAGGAACAAGTAGATTATCGATCGCCTTTGAGATTGTTTCTCTCGAAACAAGGGGTCGTCTCGCTTGAGACTAATTTACTCAAAACAAAGTTTTGTCTCTCTTGAGACAATTTCTCTTGAAACAAATTTTATCTGTCTAGAGACAGTTTCCCTTGAAACAACTTTTTTCTCTCTCGAGACAGTTTCCTTTGAAACAAAATCTTTGAATATGTTTTACATTAAACAAATTTCGTCTCCGCTGAGATAGTTTCTCTTGAAACAAATTTTGTCTCTCTTGAGACAGTTTCCCTTGAAACAAATTTTTTCTCTCTTGAGACAGTTTCCCTTGAAACAAAATCTTTGAATATGTTTTTCTTGAAACAAATTTCGTCTCCCTTGAGACAGTTTCTTTCGGAACTAAGTTTTGTCTCTCTTGAGATAGTTTCTCTTGAAACAAATTTTGTCTCTCTTGAGACAGTTTCCCTTGAAACAAAGTTTTGTCTCTCTTGAGACAGTTTCTCTTGAAACACCAATCTTTGAATATGTTTCTATTGAAACAAAATTTTGCCTCCCTTGAGACAGTTTCTCTTGAAACACAAAAAAAAACCTTTGAAAATGTTTCTCGTGAAACACCAAACCTTCGATTTCGAATACGCTCAACTCCAAGGCACATCATTTGCAGCATAGCTTAAGTCGAGAAGGGCTATATGCCAACCAAAGACTTGACGTGTTCGATTTCATTCAGCTCGATGACAACGATGAACTACTTTCTGGAAGAAATTTTCAAGCCAAAATCTTTAAACCGAGAATAAGACAAAGGCCCAATTCCAGGAAGCCCAATCACATTTAAGAACACCAGACAAAAACTGATTGTCTTTTTTCGTCTTTACCCTATTCTTGTTAACGCAAAAATATGCAAAGAGGGGCAGTTGTAGACACCCATTTTTGTCTGGTCTACAAAATATTTTATTATATTATTTATTTATTATTATTATTATTATTTATTTATTATTATTATTATATTATTATTATTATTATTTTATTTTTTTGCAGGCACCCACTATTATCTCAACTACCCAACAACTCCCACTATCTCCACCATTTCACTACCCCACACACTAAGCTAATAAACTTGATTACACGAAGCACAAAGCCTTCCAAAATACTCCTATAAAAAAGAGAAACATTTTAGAGAAAATGGGGCTTTTCGCACTCTCTCTGGACCTTACTTTTCAACTCTGCTTCAACCAACGACCCAATGCAAAGCTCTGGGGCAATGAAGTGGCGGTGGGGCCTGTAAAAATGAAAATAAAAAGGGGGAAACAAAAGAGCTGCAATGCAGAAAGCATAAGCTAAAGCCCGTGAAAGGGCAGTATTTGAGGCTAGGGAAATATCAGCTGCTTCTGCGAGGGTAAGCCAACAAAAGAATGATGACGATCTCGAATCCTTTTTTGTGGGTTCTCGACCCAGCAGTTCTCCAAGCCCAAGAGATAACAATTTGGATCTCATGTTTGATGGACAAAACAAGAGAGGACCTGAAGTAGCATCTAGTGTGAAGAAAGCTTCCTCAACTGTAAACATTGTTGATGATATCAGTTTTATTTTTGGAGTTGTTGCATCTTCGTCTGGAGAATTCGATAAGGAAGTTAAGGAAACAGAGAGTAGAAATGATGCAATCACCTCAAGTATATTTTCATCCAAGTGGGCCATAGTATGGGCAGCATATGCTTCTTGGGCAACGACCTGTGATGTACTACCAACCGTAAATGTAATACAAAGGAAGGGAATATAAACCAGTTGTGGTCTTTACCAGAGGTTACTACTTTATTTGATCTTCCAGTTGCAACAGGCGCATACATGTACACTCTAATTTTTTTATTGTCCCATCAATGACATCTATCTTTAATGAATATGCTTTAAAGAGCCAGTTTGATACGAGCATTTACCACCAGAACTTGTTTATTTATAGATATGGTACAATTTTCAATTTCCTGGCCATCTTGGAACTGCACTTTTTAAAGGTTTTTTATCTTTTCGTGTTTTTAAATTTTAATTTTTTTTATAGTTTTATTTTTCCCTTTGATTTTTTAATATTCATTTATTATTTATTATCTAACATATTTTTAAATTTTTTCAGTAGTAATTTAAATCGATCAAAGTTAATTAATTCGAATTGAATTTTAAGTTTTAATTTTAATTTTAATTTTCGTAATTAAAGGCAACCAATAAATTAATTAGTACCGAAAGGGTTGTTCAATAGTGCTAATCCTTCCTTGACCGTAACCAACTCCCAAACCCGACACATTTATAGTAAAATACAGATCAGGTAAAAATCGAGGTATCCGATCAACCTGTTTTATTCTTAAAATAAATGATCGGTGGTGACTCCTAATTCGTTTAATCCAAGTCGAATCCCAATTCTGGGTCCAACCGAAAGACGGCTGCGACACCATATAATGATTTTAGTAGTTTACATATCCGGTTATTCCCAGAATGAATTCCTGGTGGAACTTGCATATAGACTTCTTCTTCAAGATTTCCATTGAGAAATGCATTTTTCACATCTAGTTGGTGAAGTATCCAATCCTTGTTTACTGCCAAGGATAATAGAACTCGAACAGTGTTGAGTTTTGCAATTGGAGCAAAGGTCCTCCTGATAGTCAACTCCATAAGTCTGAGTGATAACCCATTTGTAGCCGACAAGTTTCTTGTCCTTAGGTAGATCAATGATGACCCAGGTTTTTGTTGTTTTCTAGAGCTGAAATTTCTCTTTCAACTTCCTTATTCCACTCAGGGCTTTTTAATGTCTCCTCTATGGTTTCTGGAATGTGAATATGATCAACCTGAGCTGTGAAAGTCTTAAAACCAAACATTAGTTTCCCATATCAATAAATTTACCAATCGAATGAGTTGTACATCATCTAACTCCCTTTCTTTGAGCAATTGGTAACTCACTAGTATCAATTACCACATCCAACTTACTTTGGTCATCATCTCCTTTGTCTATCGATGGATTTAAACTTAGTTCAGGCTATTGACAATGTATTAGCTACAGTGTAGAAGGTAGGTCTTGTTTGGGTCATCTTGTATAGGTGAGAATATCGGTAGATGGCCTGGGTGTTTTATGAGAGTCGATGGGATTAATGGATTGGTTTTCATTATCAGATGTGGTGGTGTTAAGAGGTTGTGGAGTGGTAGTTTTTCCATTAGAAGATGGGTAACTCAGTAATAATTGGTAAAAATTGAAATTCAGATTCACTCTCCCCCTGGATTTCGATTTTTGAGAAGAATGGTTTATGCTCATGAAAAGTGACATCCATAGATGTGAAGAACCATTTGTAGAAAGAGAGTGATCGCTTGTGAATGTATATGCTAAGGCAAGCTAATTTGTGCAAGTATACACAATCGATGCAAGTAATATAGCAATGAGTGAGTATCGTCTCCACAGGGATTAGATTAGAAATATCTTTTCACCACAACTAGAATTAATGCCACAAAATAATCCTACTAAGTATTAAAGCTAAGAACTAATATTAAGAAGCTAAGAATAATGATTTAATGATTTCAGACAAGTGTGGTCGAGACAAAGAAAATATGCAGACATATAAAACCAAACAAAACAAGTATTAGATTAAATATAATGCGATCAGCCTCACATATTCAGACGTGTCACAGAGCACTGATGCTAAATCATTGTCTCGACAACAATTATTTTAAGCCCAAAATGAATTATTATGACTCACTAAATTTCATGACAGGATTACTAGGTATTCTTAGACGGTTGTTATGGCAATACCTCTCGGCGTTAACTATAGACGTTGTCTTAACCTACTCTAGCCTTTATCCCTTTTAGTCGTTTGAAACTCACTCCTTATCTCTAAGGTAGACAAATTAGAACTTCACCATCTCGGATTCATTCCTTTGCTCACGTTGATCTCTCTTAATTCTCTCAAATTCAAGAATCACTTTCTAGACAAAATGATATCTCTCGATGCTCTTACAATGCCCAGACATGTTTTACTGAAACCCCAGGCGATCTCTCGACGCTCTTACAGTGTTAAGGTAAAATATTTAAACTATGAGCAAAACAGTCATAAGCAAACATAATTCATCATTCATAAACATAAAATATTGTTCAGGAAAAAAAAAGTTTAACACCAAGTAAAGCATTCATGGTATTATCAAAGATCATCCAAGATTAAATTATTTAATATAACCCCAAATAAAATAAGAGTTTAAGAACAAAGGAAGAACGACTCCCAAAACCGGGGGCTCTGTCGTGACAATCCTGATCAGCACCACGCCTGCCTTGGTGATCACCCTCTCTCAAGGCCTGATCACTGCTCTGCTATCGTCTGGCTATGGATGACACCAAGGAAGACTGGGGGGTAGACGAAGGGAAAGCACTATAGTTTCTTGCTCACACCTAAGGTAAAACTCTTCTTTTTTCTTCCTTGCCCCCTTCTTTTTACGGCTACAGCTGGTAATTATAAGGAGAATCTCATAGGGCTTTGCATGCTTTTGGAGTTTCCTTAATTAGCCGTTATTAATTTCCCAAACTTAAAAAGGAAATGCAGCTGGCGGTTGTCAGGATATTCAAGGCTTGCTTGCACGTGAAGGAGGTTATCCAGCTGGCATATGACATAGGCGGTTTTACCACATTTGCTTCAGACTTCTTCAGATAAATCTTGCCTCGGCGAGATAAATCTGCTCCTCACGTTCTCATCTGCTCCATTGGCCTTTACAATGTTTCATTGTCACGACTGAATTGTTCTTCCTCTGTAGAATTCCTACACAAACACAACTCAAACAACCCCTTCTCCTCAGTAGCATCAGTTAAACCAAATAAATATTGCCTAGGCAAAACTTATCCACCATAACCTATATGTAACTAAATGCAACTAAAAATGGAGTGCATACTTTGTTTAGACGAGCAATAACTTAAGTGGAAAGACTAGAATTTAAGTCTTTTTATGGAGTTATCACACCCCCCAAACTTAAGCTATTGGTTGTCCTTAAGCAATGGATAATAACTAGAAGAAAATCAAAATTGTCATGACAAAGCAGTATCATGAACATCATCAAGTTTGAGATTTCAACCCTCAGCAAAAATATGTGGCCTCAACATGTTCGACAGTCATATTAGTCAAGTCCCTTCCCTAGTCAGGATCCTTTGCTATTATGTGTGCGTGATTGTAACCATACTATGCATAGAGGTAATTAGAAAACTTAAAGTAAGCACTTCTAGGTTGTCAAGGCAATAAATTATTCATTAGGCTTAGTTTATACTCCTAGTTATTTACCAAATTTTATTCTCTTTATTCAAACTTTTTTTATAGGGGAGTCGACTCATCACAACTACTGTTCTATACTCTAGGTGAAAGGGAGCATACCTTCCACCCCCAAGCTAGTCGGGCAGAGTCATCATGTGACTACTTTTATTCACTCATATGCCTTAGCTACTCTTAATTTCTTTTGGAGTTTTTATTATTCATGCCTTTGCACATAAGAGTGTCAATTTGTATTTTTCGAGTTTTCAAGTTTTTAAACACTAGAGAGTTTTTACCTTACCCTTAGAATATTTTTGAAGTCTCGGCAATTAGAAAGTTATTTCCTAAAAATTTTACAGATTACCTAGAGTAAAGATAGCCTACAATTGTGTTTATAAGTTTCAAAGGATCAAGCCTAGGGTTGGTTCTCTTCTTCAGACAGTCTTTACAATAATTCTGGCCTAGGCAATAAAATTTTGCATTCATCATTAGGCATCCCTAATTCATTCCTAACAATAATCCTAACTTGCTTATGTCATGACAACCAAAATTTTCAACCAATTAACATCAATTACTATTTAACAAAGTATGGCAGAATGGAAAACACCTCCCCCAAACTTAAGGGATACATTGTCCTCAATGCATGAAAACTAAACTAAATGATGTTATATGCAAATGCGAAAAAAAATGAAAACTACAAAAACTTACTGTAGTGGTGTGGCTTGACTGGACGCCCTCGTGCGACATCGTTTGGGAGGGGAAGGGCTCTCGGATCCCGAGTCTACTACTTCTGGCTTATAAGGATACGGTTTAAGTATACGCCTTGTCGTTCTATTGTATCGCTTCTTGCTGGTCGGCTGGAGTGGATTGCTCGGTCACGGGAGTCGGTTGTGCTAGAACTGGTAGTGGACTAGGAGCTGCTCTTGGGGCTGGTGGTGTTAATAGAACTGGGGATGGAATATGATCCTACTCAGGCTGCTTCGGTGCTGGCGTGAAATCTTCATCAGTGAAGAAATGGGGTGGAATATCACTGCTACTTTCGGTGGTGGAGAAGGATGAGGAACTCATCGGTGTCTCCTTGGCGTTCTTCTGGTACGGGTGGGACATGAGTTGAAAATGGTGGCACATCGCTGGGCACCTCTGGTGGAACACCTGGAGGGATATAAAAGGTCGAGGCATGAAATGTGATGCCGCCCGCATTGTAGTTGAGGATGACATTGGGGAAGATTGGCAGTTTGATCATTGTGGTTGGGAGCAACTCCTTGATGAAGACGTTGATTTTCATGTCCCTTGCCTTGGCGTATTCAAAGTCAATTTTCATTTGGTCCTCCAAGCGCCCGATCTTTTCACACGTCTCACGCGTGTGCTTGACCATAACGACCATTCTAGTCGCGGCAACCGATTTTGCTCCTCGCTCCAGACCCTCCTTTGGGTCGTCATCACTGAAACTCATCAACTCGGGGACCTTTTTCTTTGTAATACCCTCATTGGGTTTGATGAAGTCTTCGAATGGTTCCTTAGGAACCTTTTTCTTTCTGCACAGCGCGGTTGTTTGGGAATAGTAGGTTACCACGGTTCTTCTTGGCACAGTCATGGATCTGCTCAAAGATGATCTCACCAACATCGATCGTCCTACCGTATATGATCGAGTGCAACAGCATTAGCCGCTTAACGAGGACAATGGTATTGTGGGACGTTGGCATCAGCTTGCCTTTAAGAAAATGGTTCCATAGTTTCTCGTGTGGTTTGAGGGCTCGACGATCTACTCGCTTTCTTATGAGGGCATTCCCTTCGAACTTGGCCCACCCAAAACATAAATCCTGTAGAACTCCACTGTACATTTCTTCATCTGCCTCAGCCACAAATCTCTTGTGCTGGTCATCCACTTTCCCCAACTTAAAGTATTTGTTAAGTACAGAAGGGGAAAAGCGAATGAGTTTTCCTCCAACATATATCGTGTGGTTGGATATGTCTGCGAGGTGGGCATAGAACTCCCTCACCATTTTTGGTACTACGACGTTAGGATTACGAGCAAACTTCTCTCAGTTATGCTTCTTTATGACGTCTATCACCTCAGGGCCAAACTGCTCTTCTCACTCGGCTGGAAAAACGAATGCATCTTCCAAATAGACTTGGCATTGCTGAATGGTTTTGAAGCGTGCCTCTGCTTCGGCTGTTTAGAAACGTTCGAAACTCTGTCTAGGGTTGGGGCCGTTCTCGATCTCACCATTTTTCTTGGTTGATTTTAGTGGTGGCGATGGGGAGGTATTTTGAGAGAAAGAAAGGAAATTTTCTAGTTTGTAAAGAAAGAAGGAAACACGATGAAGAAGAAGAAGAGTGGGTAGTTTTTCTTGGAAAGTGATGGGTAGTTTCGGGGTATTTTGGTCTTTACACGGTGGGGAAGAGATTTCTCATTAAATGAGAAATATTTGATAAGACATAAAAGGGAAGAAAGAATTTCTTTCCCTCTTTATTTTTTCGCCAAATCACGTACCCTAGGCCTTTTTTTCATGCATGCTTCAACTCCCCATGCTGCCACGTGTTCCTTGCTCGCATACAATATGAAAGAAGAAAATAATAAAATAAAACGGATTAAAACATAAAATAACTTAACTTATTTATGTACAAAATTTAGATTTTCGTTGCCTAGGCAACTAATATTTGCTCAATTAAGAAAAGCAAACTCTTAGGCATCATGTGACAACGATGTCGGTTTGTCGCGCATGATTGGGGCTCCTTTGTACTCCTTGAGTCTCTGCCCGTTCACTTTGAAGATAGAACCATCGTTTTGGTTCTAAATTTCAATTGCTCTATTGTCATGGACTTGGTGTACGATGAATGGTCCTGACCATCGTGATTTTAGCTTACCTGGGAATAACTTAAGGCGTGAATTGTAGAGCAGTACTTGTTGTGCAGAATAAAATTGCCTCAGCAATATTTTTCTATCATGCCATTGTTTTGTTTTCTCCTTGTAAAGGCGGGCATTCTCGTATGAATGCGCTCTAAATTCATCAATCTCGTTCAGTTCCAATAGTCTTCTTTCTCCAGCAAGCTGAGCATCCATGTTTATCTTTTTGATGGCTCAATAAGCTTTGTGTTCGAGTTCAACTGGTAGATGACATTCCTTTCCATAGACTAGCTTAAACGGGGACATTCCCAGCGGTGTCTTGAATGCTATGCGATAAGCCTATAGTGCTTCATCTAGCTTCGGCGACCAATCTTTTCGACTTAGGTTGACCACTTTTAAGAGGACCGGTTTGATTTCTCGGTTATATAATTCAGCTTGTCCATTCGTCTGAGCGTGATACGCCATAGCAATTCTATGTTGTACTTCATATCTTTTCAGTACCTTGGCAATCAATTTATTATCAAAATGTGTCCCTTCATTGCTAATGAGAGCTCGTGGTGTTCCAAAGCGATTGAATATATTTTTGTGCAAAAACTTCAACACCGGCTTGGAATCGTTCTTAGGTGTTGCAATGGTTTCAACCCATTTTGATACGTAATCCACTGCCAAGAGAATGTACATATCTCTGAATGATGTTGGAAAAGGTCCCATGAAATCTATACCCCATACGTCGAAAAGTTTAATCTCCAGAATGTGTTGACATGACATCTCATGCCGTTTTGAGATGTTTCTTGTACGTTGACATCTATCATATGACTTGTAGAATTCATGCGTGTCTTTGAATAGGGTTGGCCAATAAAATCCTGACTGAAGCACTTTTGTTGTTGTTCTCATCCCACCAAAATGCCCTTCATATGGTGAAGAGTGGCATTGGAGTAGGATATCTTGTTGTTCTTCTTCTGGAATGCACATTCAGATTATTTGGTCTCCACACTGCTTGAATAGAAATGGTTTGTCCCAATAGTAATGTCGCACATCATGTTGAAATTTCCGTTTGCCCTGGCTAGATAAATCAAGAAGAACAATACCACTAACAAGAAAATTAACGATGTCAGCATACCACGATGCAGCCGTGACAAATAATATTTTCTCATCAGGGAAATCCTCTTTAATATCTTTGATGTCAGAACAATCAGGTTTGTTATCTAGCCTAGACAAATGGTCCGTCACTTGATTTTCTATGCCTTTTCTATCATTGATCTCTAAATCAAATTCTTGCAGTAATAATATCCACCGAATTAGTCTAGGCTTTGCATCTTTTTTATTAATCAGATATTTAATAGCTGAGTGATCTGTGTGCACAATTACCTTAGTGCCTATTAGATATGGCCTAAACTTATCGAATGCAAATACTGTTGCTAAGAGTTCCTTTTCAGTGGTGGTATAGTTCACTTGAGCATCATTAAGTGTTCGACTTGCATAGTAGATAACATGAAAAATTTTACTTTTACGTTGCCCTAGCACTGCTCCAACTGCATAGTCACTAGCGTCGCACATAAGCTCAAATGGTTCGTTCTAGTTTGGTGGGATAACTATTGGCGTTGTTGAAAGCTTTTTCTTTAAATCTGTGAAGGCATTCAAACAATCATTAGTAAACTTAAATGGATGATTTTGTTGAAGCAAAAGAAATAAGGGTTTAGAGATTTGAGAAAAGTCTTTTATGAACCGCCTATAGAATCCTGCATGGTGGGGAAGATTTGCAATTGCATCCACCTTGGCTTTGTCGACTTCGATGCCATGGCATGAAATTTTGTGTCACAACACTATTCCTTCAGTTACCATAAAATGGCATTTTTCCCAATTCAGTTTTAGGTTGGCTTCTTCACAACGTTTCAATACCTTGGATAAATTGTCGAGGCATCGGTTAAAGTTATCACCTGAAAGGGAGAAGTCGTCCTTAAATATTTCCATGCACTCTTCCACCATATCTGGAAAGATTACCATCATGCATCGTTGGAATGTAGCTGGAGCGTTACACAGTCCAAATGACATTCGCCTAAATGCATAGGTACCATACGGGTATGTGAACGTTGTTTTCTCTTGGTCTTCGGGTGCGATGGCAATTTGGTTATACCCCGAGTATCCATCGAGGAAGCAATAAAATGCCTTTCCCGCAAATCTATCCAACATTTGATCAATGAAAGGGAGAGGAAAATGATCATTCTTTGTGGCTTTGTTGAGCTTCCTATAAGCCATGCATATATGCCAGCCCGTGACTGTTCTCGTGGTGAGTAACTCATCATGCTTGCTTTTAACCACGATTACACCACCTTTCTTTGGCACGCATTGGACTGGACTAACCCATGAACTATCGGATATAGGACTGGACTACTTTCTTTATGATCGGGTTGAGCTGTCTTTGGGGTTCCACCGAGGTGTTGTGGCTATCTTCAAGATTGATTTTGCGCATGCATATGGTTGGAGTGATTCCTTTCAAGTCTGTCATCGTATATCCTATAGCTTTTCTGTGATGTGACAAAACATTCAACAAACTCTTCTCCTGTTCGGAGGTTAGGTTGGCAGAGATTATCACTGGTAAAGTTTCATCAACTCCTAGATAAGCATATTTCAAATGTCATTGTAAAGTCCTAAGCTCCAATTTCGGTGCATGTTCTGAAGATGACTCTTGAGATTTAACTTCAACATAATCTAAAGGTTCGAATTTCATACCTGGCCTATGAAGAAATCTCAATTGGTTCTTTGTCTTTTCTTCGCATCTTGCCTTGGTATCGCTTTCAGGGTATTCAGTGTGTAGATTTTCATTGTCGTGGCCATGATTGTCAGAACCGTCTTCTAAAAATATTTCGTCAGGGCCAAAGTTTTCTGCTTTATATATTTCAGTTGTAGGTTCATGGTACAAATTGATGTACTCATCGAGCCTTAGGGATTTACCTCGTCCCAGGATTGCCTTTTCTTCAATCTTATTAATGCATTGGCATTCCTTTGGATCGTCTGCGTATTTCATAGAGTTGAATACATTGATCGTGACACTTTGCTCACCAACTCTCATGGTGAATTATCCTTTTTCACAGTCTATTATGATTCTGCCTGTTGCTAAGAATGGGTGTCCCAGAATAATTGGTGTGTTTTCATCAGCTTCACAATCCAGAATGAAAAAATCCACTGGAAATATGATGAATTTATCTACCTTTACTATGACGTCTTCAATTGTACCCTCGGGTCGCACATAAGACCGATCAATCAACTGTAGAATGACCGAGGTGGGATGGGCGTGATACCTGTCTAGTTTCATGAGTATCGATTTTGGTATCAAGTTTACACTTGATCCCAAGTCAATAAGAGCTCGTCCGATGAAATCATTACCAATGGAATATGGTATTACAAAGCTGCCATGGTCTTTTTTCTTTTGTGGGAGTTTGATCACTGCCGAGCAGATTTCTGTTGTCGTGGTGATACGTTCTACCTTTCTTTTCTTTGTAACAATTTCCTTCAGATACTTGGCATAGGAAGGCATTTGCTCGATGGCTTCGAGTAGGGGCACATTGATACACAACTGGTCCAGAACATCAACGAATTTCTTGAACTGGATGTCATCATCATGTTTCTTCAACCGTTGAGGGAACGGTGGTGGAGGTCTCACATCGACTACTGATGGTGCAGGGAAATTACTGGCCTTGACCATGAATTTCTTGTTATCCGGTTGATGCTTTTCTGAGCCTTCACTTCTTTCCTTCTCTTCATGCGCTTTTTCTTTTTCAGCATTCTCAGATTCCTCATCCGATTGTGTTAAGCCTTGGCGAGAATTGTTCAGTTATTCTCCCCCAAACTTGTCATCTTGATCAACTTGTTTTCCACTCCTTAGCGTAAGTACATTGCATTGCTCCTTCCCATGATGCTTAGTGACTTCAGTATCACTAGGGAGATTTCCGTGTGGGCGAGAATGTAATGTCGTGGCAATCTGTCCCACTTGATTCTCCAATGGTCTGAGAGTTGAACTGTGGCTTTGCAAAAGTGTTGCCTGGCTTTGTAACAAATTTCCTTGATTTTTTATTGTTGCAGAATGTTCGTGCATCAAGGTTTTTTGTAGACGCCATAAAATATTTTGTCGAGACCATGAATTCCTACAAGGATAATTCCAAGGAGTTAGTATTGGAATGAGTGTTAGAGGAAGAAGATATACCTTTGTTGTTCTGTCAGGGCTGCTGATGCTGATTCTGAATATGCTAATGGTCAGAATTATTTTGTTGTGGCCTGTAATTTATGGCTTGATTATTGTTGTTCCCTTGATTATTCCACAAAAAATTTGGGTGTTGTCTCTAACCAGGGTTGTACGTGTTCGAATAGGGATTATTGTTGTTCTGATTGTAGTTGCCAACAAAATTAGTTGACTCATGGTTTTCAGGACATTCACTCTCATGATGGTTTTTTTGACAGAATATGCATACATTATTGGTCGCCTTGACTTCTCTTACCTCATTAGGACGTTGCAAATTTTTCAACATATTGGTTATGGCATAAAGTTGGGCTGCTACCGAATCTTTGCTTTCTAATTCATATGCTCTAGAGGTTTTTCTGCTAGTTCCCAATCTTGCACTTGGAAATTGATAGTCATTATTTGTTATCCTGTTGAGGATGTTAAAAGTTTCCTTGGGTGATTTGTCTAGTAGGGTGACATTTTCTGAGGCATCTAACATCATTCGAGTTAGTGTGTTGACTCCATTGTAAAACATCACCACTTGCGTCCAATCATGAAATCCATGATTAACACATTTGCAAAGTAAAATTTTATACATATCCCAAAATTCGCACATTAATTCATCATTGCCTTGGCGAAAACTCGCAATGTCGTTCCGAAGCTGTGTATTCATATTAGGCGGGTTATATCGGAGTAGGAAACTCTTGCATAAATTTGCCATGACTCCATTGATCCGGAAGGAACTCCGCTGAGCCAAACTCTTGCTCTATCACGTAAGGAGTAAGGAAAAAGCTTCAATTTGAGCACATATTCATGTACTCTTTGTTGTCTAAATGAATCGCATACTTCAAGGAAAGCACGCATATATTGTCTAGCGTCTTCATTGGGTGTACCACCAAATTGGTCGATAGAGTTCAGCATATTAAACATCACCGATTTGAGTTCAAAATGAGTGGCTTGTATCTCAAGTGCCACTATGCCAGGATTGAGGTCATCGAGAATTGGGTTTAAATGATCTCGTATCGCTCTTGGCCTTGCAACTTGATCTCCTAAATCTCCCATGTCGTTTTGCATTTGATTCAATTGTTCTCTGATTCTTTGGGCACGCAACCTTTATCTGAACGATTGCTCAACTTCGGGGTCGAATGGTTCCAAAGGCTTACCAACAGATCTCAAGGTCATGTAATAATAAAAACCTATAAAAGAAAATAATAAACTACATTAGCCTAAATAATTATAAAGTGACACAAAGAACTTGTTATGGCTAGAAATTTCGTCAGTTGCCAATCCCCGGCAACGGCGCCAAAAACTTGATCGCTTGTGAATGTATATGCTAAGGCAAGCTAATATGTGCAAGTATACACAATCGATGCAAGTAATATAATAGTGAGTGAGTATCGTCTCCACAGGGATTTGATTAGAAATATATTTTCACCACAACTAGAACTAATGCCACAAATTAATCCTACTAAGTATTAAAGCTAAGAACTAATATTAAGGAGCTAAGAATAATGATTCAATGATTTCAGAAAGTGTGGTCGAGACAAAGAAAATATGCAGACAGATAAAACAAAACAAGTATTGGATTAAAAATAATGCAAACAACCTCACATATTCAGACGTGTCACAGAGCACTGATGTTAAACCATTGTCTCGGCGACAATTATTTTAAGCCCAGAATGAATTATTATGACTCGCTAAACTGCCCGACAGGATTACTAGGTATTCTTAGACCGTTTCTATGGCAATACCTCTCGGCGTTAATTAGAGACGTTGTCTTAACCTACTCTAGCCTTTATCCCTTTTAGTCGTTTGAAACTCACTCCTTATCTCTAAGGTAGACAAGTTAGAACTTCACCATCCCAGATTCATTCCTTTGCTCACGTTGATCTCTCTTAATTCTCTCGAATTCAAGAATCACTTTCTAGACAAAAGGTTATCTCTCGATGCTCTTACAATGCCCAGACATGTTTGACCGAAACCCCAGGCGATCTCTTGATGCTCTTACAAAATATTTAAACTATGAGCAAAACAGTCATAAGCAAACATAATTCATCATTCATAAACATAAAATATTGTTCAGGCAAAACAAAGTTTAACACCAAGTAAAGTATTCATGGAGTTATCAAAGATCATCCAATATTAAACCATTTAATACAACCCCAAATAAAATAAGAGTTTAAAAACAAAGGAAGAACGACTCCCAAAACCGAGGGCTCTGTCGCGACAATCTTGATCAGCACCACGCCTACCTTGGTGATCACCCTCTCTCGAGGCCTGATCACCGCTCTGCTATCGTTTGGCTATAGAGGACACCAAGGAAGACTGGTGGTAGACGGAGGGAAAGCACTGCAGTTGCTTGCTCACGCCAAAGGTAAAGCTCTTCTTTCTTCTTCCTTGCCCCCTTCTTTTTGCGGTTACGGCTGGTAATTATAAGGAGAATCTCCTAGGGCTTTGCATACTTTTGGAGTTTCCTTAATTAGCATTTATTAATTTCCCAAACTTAAAAAGGAAATGTGGCTGACAGTTGTCAGGATATTCAAGGCTTGCTTGCACGTGAAGCATGTCATCCAGTTGGCATGTGACATAGGCGGTTTCGCCACATTTGCTTCAGAATTCTTCAGATAAATCTTACCTCGGCGAGATAAATCTGCTCCTCACGTTCTCATATGCTCCATTGGCCTTTGCAACTTTTCATTATCACGACTGAATTGTTCTTCCTCTGTAGAATTCCTGCACAAACACAACTCAAACAACCCCTTCTCCTCAGCAGCATCAGTTAAGCCAAATAAATCTTGCCTAGGCAAAACTTATCCACCACAACCTATATATAACTAAATGCAACTAAAAATGAAGTGCATACTTTGTTTAGACGAGCAATAACTTAAGTGGAAATAGTATAATTTAAGTCTTTTTACGAAGTTATCAGAGAGTAACAATGATAACATTTCTAATAGGAAGAATAACCAACAAAGACACACTAAATTGCCTGAGGATCAAGTTTATATTTATGAGGATTATGGTCATGGACAAAGGCATTACAAGTAAAGACACGTAGTGGAACATAAGAGGCAAAAGGTTTGAAATGAGGGAATTTAGAGGAGATGATATCTCATGGACACTTAAAGACAAGAATCTTACTAGGCAAATGATTGATTAGAAAAGTAGATGTTAAGAGAGCCTCATCCCAAAGGTATTTTGAAATATTAGAAGAAAAAAAGAAAGTGCTCGCGTTACCTCAAGAAGATGACGATTTTTATGTTTAGCGACCTCAATTTCTTGTGGAGTGTCGACACAGGAAGTGAGGTGGATTATTTCATTTTCCTGGAAGAAAGATCCCAACGAATAAGAGAGGCATTCCCACCATTATCATATTTAAGGATGCCAATGAACTTTGGAATTATGTTTCAACCATTTTGTGGAAGCGTTTAAAGATGATAGAAGACTCAAATTTATCCTTCATAAGAAAAGTCCAAGTGATACAAGAGTGATCATCAATAAAGGTAATAAACCAAAATATTCCATGTAAACCCGTAACCCGTGAAGGTCCCCAGATGTCACTATGAATTAAAGAAAAAGGTTTAGGTGAGCGGGAGAGAGAAGGAGGATAAGAGCTCCGAATGTGTTTTGCAAGAGAACAAATTTCACAATAAAATGATGCGGGATTTTTATTAGTACATAATTTGGGAAACAATTTTGTAAGATGAGGAAAACTTGGGTGACCTAACCTAAAATGCCATAACACAATGTCGGTAGCCGCATCTGTAGGAGAAACTGAAACAAAGGAAGAAATAAATGGTGCGAGTGAGTGGTTTGGAATGGGAGCATAAGGAGGAACTTCAAGGATGTAGAGTCCACCACGACGCCTAACATTGCCAATCACCATTCCTGATGTCAAATCCTGAAATTCACAATGATCACTAGTAAAATGAGAAGTACAACCCAAATCGGTAGATAATTTTCTAATCGAAAGAAGATTACAAGTCAAACTTGGAACAATTAAAACATTAGACAGAATAATTCGACTATTAATGCAACCCGGAGCCATTGCACTTAATCGGTGATAGGGAGTCATCATCAGTACAAACACTGCATGAGATATCATTTTTGTGAAAGGTTGAAAATAAACTGAAGTTGTTTGTCATATGATCACTTGCTCCGGAATCAACAATCCAAGAGACACATCCGGATGAAGGGGATAAGAAGGCAAAAGGAAAACTACCTTCCCTAACAGTGCAGGCAGACTTAGGCTCAATAGTAGGTGGAATCTGTAAATGACCAAACATCTGTCGTAGATCATCCAGCTGTTGACGAGAAAAGGAACCACATTCCAATGTTGTTACAGTAGAGTTATCGTGGGGATAGATGTGAGGAGGATTTCGATGGAGTCCAATTGGCCGAAAAACCATGTAGCTTCTAGCATTTATCACGAACATGACCAGGTTTCCGGTAGTGATTGCACCAGGGAGGACCTTTCTTGACACGGGTGTCACCGGAGGAATGGGTATTCAAGACAAAACTTTCAACGGATGGAGAAAGCATCAGAGAGCGGCGGCTTTCTTCGCGGCAGACCTCAGAGAACACCTCGCGAAGAGACAGAAGAGGCCTGATGCCCAGCCCCGACAGGAATTGAAAAATACGTCATTTTTCAAGCAGCCCTTTATAGAGTTTGGCATCAACACCAGTTTGCCAAGCAAGAGTTTCGAATAGATCAATTTGCTGCCATAAGCGAGACAGCTGAGTGAAGTATTCCGTAATAGTGAGATTTCCATACTTCAAGTCATTGATCTAGCATTCAATGGAAAATAGAGCGAACGAGTTTTCCTGATTGGAGTATGTCTCCTTGGCAGCATTCCATATTTCGAAGGCAGTGGTATAGAGCATGATATCCACGCTAATGTCAGGCAACATATAGTTGAGGAGCCACGACATGATTATGGTGTTCTCGGTGAGCCAAGTGTCGTATTGGGGATCAGAGGGATCGGGGATCGACATATTATCAGGGAGATATTGGTGTTTTCGAAGACTGATAATCAACAGACGCATGGATTAAGACCAGGCAATGTAATTCTCACCATTTAGACGATGAAAAGTAATAGACGAGGAAATCAAGTCGGAAGGAGACGACTGGATAATGAAATTTTCAGTCTCGGATGGAAGATTAGATGAAGAAGGAAATGCCATAACTGTCGAGAAAAGAAATTGAAGGCTGTGTTACGGTGAGACCGGGCTGGCCAAACAGTGACCAAACAGCGGGAAGGACTGTCGCTGTGATGAGGGCAGCACTGGACCAACAATGTGATGAGAGCAGTACATCGAGGAGAGCAGTGGTGCGACAGAAGCGGCATTGTGAGGAGAGCAGTACTTGGAGAAGAGCAGTGATGTGATTGCACAACAAGGACGATGAGTTTGCGACGGGGTTGTGCTGCGATGCGAAGAGAATGACACTGCGATAAGGATAGCACTGCGAAGGGTGTGACAATTCAATGGAGCAACGCTACGGTGGTGTAGCAAGGAGGACGACACTGCGAAGGTACTATGTTGTGAAAAGGGTGGCGCTGCCAGAAAAGATGGTGTTGTGAAGGGTTTGTTGTTGTGATGGGTACGACGTGTTGATGGGATTTTATGATTGGGAGGACGGGAGTGCACTGAAAGCACACTGCTGATCGGAAGAATTACAAACGGCGACGACAGCAAGGCTGAGATCGATTCCGGCAACTGATACCATGTAAATAACCAGATTTTTCCGATAGTGAAAGAATTGAAATACTTCTATTCAAAGGAAAATTACATCTTACACAAGAGGGTATATGGGATATTTATATACATGAATTAGAGACCTAGATAAAATAGGAGTCATATTTTCTACATATTAAGAGATAGTTTTAGAGATAAATTAGGATTAAGAGTTTAACTTAAACACTACTTATAATAGTTTGTGACATTTATTAGAATATTTATTTTTCCCCATTCAAGATTTATAATCGTTTTGACAACACGCCTCATCTGAACCTCTGAATTTCTATACTTCAATGCCCACTTTGGCACCCAATGCCAAATGAACCTAGTCCTATAGTTACTTCTGTCTTATGGTCCTCTGGTTTTTCCATTTATGCAATCTGAAACTTGCCTAGATACATGATCAGTTTCCTCTTGAAATTTTAATCTGTGTGAAGATTTGGATTAGATAACTAAGCTTATTGTCACAATTATTTAGAAAATCATGATACCAACTTTCCTTGTTGCAGAAAAGTGCTGCTTCGTGTTGATGCAATGCAGAGAGCTCCCAGGGGTGGAAATTCTGTTCTGGAGCTTTTACAAGTACAATTCACTTCTTTTCCCCCCCTTTCTTTCCCTTTCGAGTTCATTGTTTACATGCGTTAGTCATTTTATATTTTGACCGACTTCAATACAGAACCATTAGTAGTTTTTATATATTGCTCAGTCCTGCATGAGTTCCCTGATTGCAGTTTGATTGAACCAATGATCTGGTTCATATGTTGTTCTAAGCAAGTTGATTGCTATGGACATATGTATAATCTCCTACATAGTCGATTTTCTCTATGTATTCCCATGAGTTGGTCTTACAGATTAGATGATGAATAATGGAACTAAAAGGCAAGCTAAAAGGTTGTCATAGCTTTGTGAGAAATTATAGCTAGATCAGCGGTGAATATGATTAAATGATTTCATGCAGGAAATAAGATGACATCTGGAATTGATGCCATTAAAAGCAAGAGGAAACAAGAAGCAAGGTCGACCAAAAAGAGACACGGATTTTGCTGATCATGCTTTCGGCCCTTGTTTCCTCAAAACTGAGTTTGACATTGCTTAATGACTAGGGTCTTGTATATTGTCAATTGCAGTGAATGCAATGCAATAGTTTAATGGTATCATGGCTTTAGAAGTGGACCTTGTTGCTTGTGGAGGAGCTTTTCTGATACATAAGTTAGCTCCGAAGTGCTAAGAAAAGTTATGACAAGTTATTGCTTTTGTGCTGTAGGTAGATCTATATCCGCTTAAGATTCATTTGACTGAGGCAATGTAGATTCATTTGACTGAGGCAATGTACAGAATGGTGTGGGCATATCTTTTCCCATTAGAAGACCAACATTCACAAAAACAGAAGGTTAGTTTTGGGCTTCGGGTCTTTGAATCTGTAAGCAAATTTTCAGTGCAATTGGTGATATTCTTTATGCTTGGAACTTGGGATATGCAGGAAGTTTGGAAGGTCTCGACAATCTCTGGTGCAAGAAGGGCAAAGAAAAGCATTGATATCACAACAACATCGGCCTAATATCAAAAGAGCCTGAGGCATCACACACATCAAGTGCGTCTATTACTGATCTGCCGACTGATTCTCCCAAGTAAGCTTCCATATATTTCAGTAACTTGTATTAACACGGAAACTTCTTGATTTGTTTAAGCCACTAGGTTCTATTGAGGCTTTATATCTTTATATTATAATGCAGTAATTTCCATAAACTCTTTCTGAACCCACTTGCAGGCAACAAAATTGCCAGACCTAAAATCTGGCTCCGGGTTGAGGAGAATATCTTCTTTCGACAGAATGGAAGACGTTGTTGCAGAGTCCATAGCAACCGAAATTCTCATGCAAGCTCAATCCTCGAAAATGAACCTTCTTGATCCCATTGAGCAACAGGATAAAATGAGAGACAAAATCTGCTAAAGCCGGTCGACCATCTCAGGTTGTAAAACCCATTGAAGAGAAAAGGCTAGGCCTCCTAAACTGATTAAATTTCGCGATGTCAAGTTAAGTCAGGTGCTTCAACTAACTTAATTGGTTATCTCATGTTTTTTGTTGTCATTATTTGGTTTCTATTGTCATGTATTTCTGTTGTTGTGCATTTGGTTGAGCTATCACTTACGTACGAATGGTCCAGATTTGTTGGAAGTGATCTCTCGAGTTGAGTCGAGTTCATTGGAACATGGAGGAGACTGATCTCTCGAGTTAAGAAGCATGTTACATGGGGAGTCCTAAAGTCTGTAACTGGAATTCAGCTAAGGTATCTTAATGATACTCCTGTAAACCTGCCTTCAAATCTCCGTACTCCGAATCTTCTCCCACTTCAAACTTAACCAGTCTTGTTTCCCTCCTATTTGTTGGGTTAGGATCCGAATAACATACTATATGCAAGTGTGTGAGCTTTTGGAATGTAGATCTGCTGACTCTCCTTTTACATTTTGGTAGGGTAAGAAATTCAAAGACAAGGGAAACAGTCAACAACCAAGTATAACCGCTTCTCCTGATGGTGAATTCAATCTCGGTGACGATGATCAGTCTGATCAGAAAGCAACCTTTCTAAAGCGTCCAACTCATGGATTTGTTACTTCCGTTAAAGGCCTCTTCAACACTCAACGGCGCAAAGGGAAGCAATTTGTGCTTCCAACTATGAGAAATGAAGGGGAGGGCGATCAGCAGGTACAGCTGAGTTAAGGTGAAGCCGAGAAAGGTATGCATCTGTTTCCTTCCTCTCATTTAGCTTTGTTTCAAACGAATGGTGTCTATTTCTTGAAACCAATATCTGAAAGTGCAGACTTGCATTGCTGATCTTGACAATTTGAGCATTGAAAATTGGGTAAATTACGCATTTAGTATCTAAATTATCAAATTTGATCTGTTTTAATACTTAAATTTTCATTTTTTTTCTACATCATACAGAACATTTAGTTTTCATTTCATTTTAATACCCCACCATTAAAAACTTAACGTGTTTAATACCTAAACTATCAATTTTGGTACGTACATAAACTTTCAATTTTTTCAAAACTTAACGTTAAATTTGAATGGGATACTAAAATGAAACAAAAACTGAAATTTTGAAGGGCGAATACTAAAAGGAAACAAAAACTAAACTTTAAGTATGATTTTAAAAAACCTATAAGTTTATGTACTAAAACAAATCAAAATTGATAACTTAAGTATTAAACACGTAATTTACCCTGAAAATTTGAAGGTAGTCCTCAGCTTGGTATAATTGCTATTGGATGATATGCCCTTTATCTAATATTGAATACCTGCCTCGTACACCAAGTGCTTCAAGCATTTCAAATCTGATAATTGTGTAGCTAGAATCAAATAAATTGTATTTTGTAAAATACATTTAAATAATTTATTTTGCAATAAAAAAATAGTTGTCAAAAGTTCCAATATTTTCCCTTTGAGTTCATTTCTAAGACGTGAATCAAATCACATATATGAATTAAAAATGTAAATCATTAAAACGGAGAATCTATCAATACAATCTTATATTATTCAAGTGGCTATTATTAAATTGTTTTAAGTCATGAATTTAAAAGGATGAGAAATTAAATTCAAGAAAAAGATCTAAACATATTTCATCTGCACTGGCACGACGTTATTGAATCCATTCACTTGACATCCTTCAAAGGATTTCCGTGGTATAAACTTCATATCATGTTAGAAGGAAGAAACAAATAACAATCTCAGATTTATAAAAAGCTCGAGTAACTTGAAATTTTTAATTAAAAATATATTTAAAAAAGCAAATAAATTTATGAGCTACTCAAATTATTTGTTAAAATATTAAATTTTATTCGATTGATAGCTCAAGCTTGATGAAATAACATATCAAACCAAATTCATTCTTCTTAGTCTAACCCAAAATAACTTGCAAATTAATACTTAAAACCAAGCATCCTTGAGTAAGAACTAAATTAAACAAACATCATTTGCCCACATAATCGCACAAGCATTACATGAAATTTCTGGGTTATAACACCACAATGTTAACATTTACGCATACTCAATCACACAAAAGATTGATGATGGGAGAAAATGTTTCCAAATAAAATTAAGGGTAACATGCAAGCTTTTGAACTCCAACAGTTCGTGTTCAAGGAGAAGGCCAGTTTGTGAAGAATCCCAGTTTACATGAACCCAGAAAAGGGTAAACGGGTATTTTTATCATGAATTCGTACCATACAATCAGTTTAGCCTTTCACAAAAATACACACCCAATTTAACCCTCGATTGCATCAATTTTACACTGACTAACGGTAATTGTTACTATACTATTATAGTCGTAAATAGTGTTGATGTCACAATCAGAATATCAATGATTATATAGCATATGGACAATATTTGAGCTTTTTAGGAAGTTTTTAGGATAATAGGTCTTTTTACGAAGTTTGAGGGCAAATGTTACCCTTAAACTTCCTAAAAATTCAATATTGCCTTAACTTCTTAAAAAATCGATGTTACCCTTGAACTTAAAAAATCATGTTACCCCTCTACATCGTTCACGTGCCTGAATTCTTAAAAAAAAAAACAAATGTTATTCCTCTACATCGTTCACATGTGGACAGATGGGTCAATATCAATAGATTTTCATGTTATGTTAACATCATTGACTACGACATCAATATAATGAACCACCACATCAGCATAATAACAGTCAACGTTAGTCAAAAGGTTAATTTAATACAATGCACAAGTTCAAGGACTAAATTAAGTGTATTTTCACACACACAGACTAGAATTGATTATATAGTACAATCTCAGAGGTAAAAGTACCCCTATAGCCTATATATAAAAAAGATGAATTCAAGTTTAGCCCCTTTAGGATCGTGTATTCAAACGTTTAATTCACTTTGTTTTAAGTTTTATTTCAAAAGATTTGAGTTATTCCTGTGAATGTTAATCGACTCAGATACTTACAAAATGCTATTTAATTTAAATTTGAATGATTCTCACATGTATGCAAATGATAAATGAATTCAAAATTTAAGGCTAAAGATACAAATTATGATCCAAATATTAGAGAAACATACAATATATATACATATAAAATATTTATACACACTGATGAACTGACAATGTACCTTGTTTGAGAAAAAAAAAATTGCAGTGTGACTTATAATCTTCTATATTGTTGAGTCCTGGGAAAACTTAGGCAAAGATGGAACCCTAAAGTGGTGAGCAATTTTGGGGAACAACTAACTAAAAATTGCAAGGGCTGGATTAAAATAACAACAGGCGTGCGGTAAGGAACATTAAAGTTGTCTATCTATAATAACGGTAGAGATAATGGGTAGATATTTTTACTTTAAAAGTAGTAACTAGATATAATCACAATATGCAATACAACAAGAGGACCGAAGTGTGAAACTGATACAAAAATATTAGATGATAATAAGTTTAAATCTATCTGCCCAACTAAGAACAGAGAGCTACCTGTTAACGATAGTTATATGAACCAACTGGATTAAAACTCGCATTCCATACATTTAACTTACACAGATCCACCTACCACTAGCAAACTGATAGATTAGAACAAGGATTTGACAAAGAAAGGGAATGAAATATAAAGTCCAATTATTTTTTACAGAAAAAGATTAGTCATCTTTTACATCAACTAATATGGCATTTGATTAGTACATAAAAAGGAGGCTTAGATAGTTCATCTAAGATGATTTTTGTGAGGGATAAGAAATTGAAGCATACGGCCTACAAGATTATAAAAGATAAGATGAAGTTTCGGGTAATGCATCCGGAATGGTCTTTTTCCCTCTAAAAGAGGTAATCTCATGCAAAAGTACCCTAAACGGAGGAATAGGAGGAGAAAAACTTGTATACAGATGAAGGTAGCTATGATATCTGTACATATAGCACAAGTTCGAAGGAACTTACTAATCAAGATCTATCTGAAATAATGGCCATATTAGCACAGACAATTAGTGCAGAGCCATCACCATTTGAGGAAGAAACTACATTGCTTTTTGAAGTAGGAATAGCAGTTCCAGGATCTGAGTCATTTGCTTCAATATCTCTCTATCATAAGAAAATGCAAATCATAGATTAGGTTGATGAAATAATTAGGTAAATTAGAACAGGCGGTCAAGAAGTCTAATATAATAAGTGTATGTGTTAAGAAACTTACATGCTCGAATAGAGTCGGGGAATGATCCCGGGTTTTCTTGGGAATATCCCTCAAAGTACCCTGCGTAAAAGTTCCCTTGTTAAAAACTCAAAACATGAGGCATGCTTTGCAAAGGGAAAGCATTGATACACATGCAAAATTAAAAGCAAATGTAAAAGTAAATGCCCAAAAGAAACGGAATAAAACTTAAATGTAACCCTTGAGGGAGAGGGGACGGAGCCCACTTCCTTGACACAGCACATTGACACCTTCTCAGTCCGCATTTGTGAAGCAGAAACATTTTACCCCCACCCCAGAACTGTGAACTATAAAACACAAGAAGGGACACCAACCTTATTTGCCCAAAAAAGTCCACAAGCATTGCACAAAGACCTTGGACCAGATGGTCCACGTCGCATCATTGGGGTGGAATTTGAACTGATGCCACAATGAGTACACCTGGAAACGTAGAAAATGACATTATATGATAACTCCAATTATTATAAACTTATATTGAGAATTCACCAGGAAATTTTGAAGCTGACATCAGTAAATGGAATGCCTTACGAAAGAGAGATGAGAAATATAGCATAGTTCAAAGAAAGAAAATATAAACAATAACACTCTAAAGACGTATAAAACTCACGAAGTATCTGATAGTTTATCATTGTCCTGTGTACCCGAGTACTCAGTTCCATCAGACTTCTTGGAAGATGTAAATTGACCCTTATCACGCTGCATCCTGAAGCACTCACAGAAATCAGAAATATAAATTAGGCAACTATGGGAACAAATATAAAGTTATTAATGAGGAAGGATGGTCCCTAATGAGTTTTTCAAGATTCCTTTTCAGTTAAAATAAACCACCGCAGATATCAATATTCAATCTACATGGACTCAACTATATACATATTTCTAAATTATGCAGTTACTTGATCATTAGTAATTTAGTACATGTATAATCCTTCCCCATTTGTCAATGTAATCCTACTGTTGCATTTGCAGCTAGAGCAGTGAACTAAAATAGTGTTCTTTACTATTTTTTGAATTCTTTAATTTCTTTTGCCTCGAGAGACCCTTATTCGACTACATCCATTTCTTCTGCATAAAAGCACCTAACTTGCCTGACTGTAACAGCTTAAACCTTACACTTCTGGTTAATAACAAAACCCCCTAAATCAACAATATTTTTGGATAAATAAACCATTAATGTGTTAATCATAGAACTTTGGTAATATTAAATGCAAAGTTAAGAAGGGTGCAAGGCACTAGAACCCTTATATTCTTGAGGCACAAAATGCAAAAATAATGTGCTTGCTTGAATGAAGGTGCAGCATACATGGGTTTTCTTACATAGGTGTCTCGAGTACATATATAAAATAACATTTAAGATACAGTCATAAACTCCTATGAAAATGAGCACGTGAAAGAATAAGTAGCGCATGAGAGTTAACATAACTCTCATGACATAAACCATGAAAAGGAGCAACGAAAAGGGCCATAAGATGATAAGAAAAAGATTAAAAAAAAGTGTGAATAAAAATCATTTACTTCAGCTATCCGTACAACTAGGGATGGGCATTAAAACCCGACCCGATCGGGTCGGATTTTTCTTAAAAAATCGGGTTTGGGTCGGGTTTTTTAATGTGGTGTTCGGGTCGGGTCGGGTCGGGTTTAGGGTGAAAAAAATCCGATCTGACCTGACCCAAAAAAATATATAATTTTACCCTATATATTAGGGATAATTACAATAATACCCCTCTATATATAATTTTTTTCAATTAAGTCACTGTTTTATAGAATAAAAATAATTTTTTTTATTATTTCGGGTCGGGTCGGGTTTCTATGTCATATATTTGGGTCGGGTGAAAACTTGTTTTGGTCGGGTCGGGTCTCGGGTGGAGGCTCTCTTGCTCTCGAGTCGGGTCGGGTGGACCAAAAACCCGACCCATGCCCATCCCTACGTACAACCAGCATAACTCTCACAATATAAGCCATACTTTTCTCAAAGTGTTAATGCTCAGTAATTCCTCAAACCCCAAAAGGGCCATACTCACTATATTAATTCCAAGGGTAAGTTGTTAACATCAATTGCAAGATTGATAAAAAGATTTTTCTAGTTCGAAATTTGATGGAAACTTTTGCAAGCACAGACAGCTAAACTAACTGCATGTCAGGGAAGGAAAATGCACACCTAAGAGCAACTTCCTGGCAAACACCATATCTGACTTTCTTATCAAAGCATCTCTCTTTCCTCTTCTGACGAAACCTATCTAACGAAGCTGCCCTGTGTGGTTGATTAGATCTCGGAAGGTCCAAATAACCCTAAGAATGAAAGCAGTGTAAAAAAACAAAGAATGTAAAACAATTTATAAATTCAACAAATTTAAGAGAATTACCCTTAGGTTCTGAGATGACATTTCAACACCATGGGGACCTGAAGTCAGTTCACATCCCCCTAGCAGTAATAGCACCACGTGGAACTGCAGAAAATCTTTAGTTCTTTACAATGTGCATTTCATTGGTGTGGGGGGGGAGTGGGGATATAGAAACAGGAATGATGAGAAGCCTGATGTTGAGGTTCAATATTGCTTTAACAACTTGAATTAAGAGAAAATGAAGTTATATTTCTTTTCAATTTAAGTCGTCTTTCTTCAAAAATCAAGCGTTTCAGCAAACCTTCATTTGGCTTAATGGGAGAAAAAAAAAGACTGAAGGGGAAGACGATACCTTATCCGGAGTAATTGCATCAAATACATAGACCTGACCGCGAAACGAGAGAGTGAGATGGCTTGCATCGTCGGCTCGCTGAACGATAGCCAAGTCAGAGGCTGAAGCAGCTGCGGCTGTGGCATACATATGATCGGTGGCGCCGCCTTCAACTCCGATACCGTTGTCGAGAGGGTGAGCGTCGTAACTAATGTTTTGGTGGTTATCAACGGACGCCGAGGCTGAAACATCGTCACATACGTCGGTTCCGGGGTCAGAGATCGGAGCTGAGACATTCATGGGCTGGGACTTTCCGTACATTGACGAATTTGGGATGTTGAAGCATTACAGGGAACAAATGGGGGAAAGGAAAGTGAAAGCAAAAACCCTAATTAAGTATTTAATTAATGGAGTGGTTAATTTTTTAAAAATGGTTTTTACATTTTTGTTTTTCCTGGCAAATGTTTTTTTTAAAGTACACAAATGATTTGAATGGGTATTATTTTATTAAGTACTAAAATTATTAAAAGTTATAGAACAAGAGAGTGTTATATTATTATGTATTTTAATTATTAAATATTATAAAATAATTATATGATTATTTATTATATTTCAAACTCGTTTTTTTTATTAAAAAATTGATAATGAGATGAACGTTAACTTTGTTGATTGTGATATGATAAAATTTGATCTTAGTATCTTAAAGATCATCACATCTCGATCATCACATCTCAGTCATCATATTAACATCCAACTTAGACAACAGTCAATTTTTCAATGGTTGTGGCTTGTGGATATAATAAATAATCGGACAACCATTTTGAAACTTTTAATAGTCGAGAGTAGGGGTGTGCAGAAATACCCGACTCAGTTGACCTGACTCGTCGACCCGAACCTAAAAAAACTGGATAATTTTCTAAAAAATTTACCTGATCGGATCGAGTACCCGGCCCGACATTTCCCGAGTCGGGCCCGGATCACAAAAATGAAATTTTCCAGATACCCGGTTAACTTGTTTTTCAGGCTTTTCTGCACTCAAAATTGTTTCATGAAATATTCATGCCCGCAGACTTGTGCATACTATCTTTATGCTTATTGGGCTAACGATGATGACGTACAAAAAACTCATAACATTAGAAAGGTACGATGTTAAAATATTATTTAATTTTCATTTTCAAAACTTTGAATTTGAAATTTAGATTTACTATTTACAATTATTATATATTTAATTATTAATAATATTATATATTAAATTAAAGTAAACAACTATTTTTTAGAATATTTTAAAGTAACACCGGGTATATATAATAATATAATATTATTTTATATATATATAAATAGTCCCTAAAATTAAAGTAAACAGCTATTATATATTAAATTAAAGTAAACAATTATTTTTTTAGAACATTTCAGTATATGGGATTTTTTTATATATAAAATTTTTTATATATTAAATTAAAGTAAATAATTATTTTTTAGAACATTTAAAAAAAAGGGTATATGGGTACCCGTAAAATTCGGGTACCCGATTACTGGGTACCCATAACATCTTGGTCGGGACACGGGCTAAGAAATAAAATTACCCGAAGATCCGGGTACCCGACACTTCGGATACCCGAAAACCCTAGTACTTGAATTTGCACACCCCTAGTCAAGGGACATAATAATAACATTTTATAGTCGGAGGTCATTTTATAACTTTTAATAAACTAGAGACTTAATAAAAAATACCCTATAGTCAGGGGACCATTTATACACTTTACCCTTTTTTTCACTCTTTACGAGAGTTTCAAGTGTGAGCGAATCTAAAGAATCTCCGACAACTTATTTTATTGTAAAAACTATTAAAATATTGTTTTAATATTAATTTTTTGTGTAATCATTTTAATATTTTTTAAATATTTTAATTTTAATATTTTATTTTAAGATATAATGACCCCATTTGCATGAAAACATAAATTGATTAAAATTAACTTTCTTCATTAATATGATAAGATTTATATGTTTTAAAGACTGTTGCGTGTGTGTATATCCAACAAAATGATGGGTATGTGTTTGTGTTGCTACGGAGGATGATGAAGGTAGAACAACATTGTAAGAATCATAACTTTTAGGATCTTTTTGTAATGATCAATACTTATCCTCTTTTATTAAAAGAGCGTTATTCAATGATGCGATCGAAAGTACCAATTCATGGGTGCGTTGGACGCTGGGTAAATCATGGGACTGTACATGGTGTACGGGTTTTTTATATGATCTCCTTAATATCGATCCTTTTTATGATGAAACACAAACCTGATAGATTCATCAGCTGATTCATTTTGCTTAGTCCTCCCAATCTTCTCGGCTTATGAACCTATATAGCATATCACTTTAGTAGGTGGCTTTCCTTGATCTTACTTGCTGTCTTCTCTGGCTTTTTCTTTGTCCCTTTTGTTTCTTTGTAATCGTCCGGATGATTGTTTGGAGTTTATGTGATCTTTCAAATGTACATTTAACGCATGTGAAATGCGCACATCACATAAGACAATATATTTATGCGATTAAACTCTTTCTTTCATTTTTAATACATATTTGTTTAAGTACTAATATTTCTTTAATTATCTTGTTCTATTTCATTTCTTAATCTTACATATTTAATCAAATTATAGATTCAATATTATCCGTATGTTAAGTGAACATTCATTCCTTGATTCAATTCATTTTAACTTAATCAAAGCTCTAAAAAATCATATAAAACAATTATGATTAACCAGCAAATCATTAAAAGGATTTAATTGTAAAATTTTAAAAGTTTGAGAATTACTTAGAGTATACATTTTATTGATTAAACATTTAGTTATTTTCAAAACTATGACTTTCAACAACAACAAAAATAGGAGCCAAATAGGATCCATCAATGGAGGATGAAAGAATCAACGCACTATTATCAGACAAAACATCTCTTAAATTCTACATTAGAAGTATAAATTATTATTAAGAATCCAAAACCATTACGAGTAATATATGCAGAAAAAGGTTTTTAAGGTGTTAGAATCAAAGTAAAACAGAAACTAGAAATCTTCCAAATGGTGTGTCTAAGAAAATTCAGTGTCTTACGAAGGGTCAGTAGGTTCTGAAAGGTAACTGCGTTGTCTCTGAAATTGTGCCTGCCCGCACATGAACATGTAACTTGATTCCGAATAAGAAGGATCGGAGAGGGATTCTATGCCGTGATCCCGTTCCAGATTGTTGTTGATGTTGCCTTGATGCGGACGCAGCTTCGATTTCAAACTCCAAATTGGCCATTATACTCTCTATTTCCTCCTTGAGTTGTTGCATGCAGTCGAAGGCTCTTTTCAACTCGTCCGAAACCCTGAAGTTTTCCTGTTTCATGCCTAGAATCTCGCCTTGGAACTTTGCAGCCTGGTACCCGTTGAGCTCAGGCTCACCTTCGTGGCGATTGCATTGCTCATCCTTGATACCTCTTCTTCGAGTTGCACAAGGAAGAATATCGACCCTGCACTTGGTCTTTCAACACTGCATTGCTTTCCAGCCATAACGTCAGTTCGGCTTTTATTTCTCGTAAATGAGCGTAAATGGGGCGTGCTTCTGATCCCAGAGGCTCCTCTTTTTCATTCTGTTCTTGCTTCTTTCTTTCTCTCAATGTTGATAACTCACTTTCCAGGTCCTGCACTGAAGTTTGATATTTCTGTATCTGATGAAATGATGAGTTGAACCTCAACCAAAAGGCTAGATTGTCCTCGTGCAGTTCATTGATATCGGATCGGATTTTACCTTCCGGAGTTGAGAAAGAACGGGATCGAGTTAAAGATCCTTTTAGTGTTGGTTCTTTAGTCTCCTTTTCAATAGATTCGCCTTTCCCCTCATCTGCTGCTACTGGTGATATCCGAATAAAATCTGACAATGTAGATTCCGGACTAGTCATGGTATTTGATGCTTCATAGTCTGTTAAGTTCTCATCCTTATTTTCATCGATAAAGCTCGACTTTCGGCGTAACGATTGAATCTCTTCGTCTTTGATAAAAAGAGCATTCTTCAGTTCTCTGATCTCCGATGCCAATTCGTAGTAATCGTCCCGTTTTTTCTGATCAACTTCTTTAAGCTTCTTTCTTACATCCTTAAAATTCCGAAGAACAGAAGAGTACTCATCTAGTAAAATCTTTTCCCTCTCACCCGATCCACTCTTGTAGAGCTTCCTCCAGTTTTGTAGCTCTTCTTCTTCATCGGTCTCTAATTCCGGATTCTCGATATCAATTGTACTGCTTGCTGTTCCGGACAAAGATTTCGTCTCAGCTTTGTAATCATCCATCTGTTCCGTACCCTTTTCCCAGTCAACATCAGTCTTGTTGCCTGATTCAGAATCAAGAATGGTACTGCTTGCTGTTTCCGATAAAAAATTATTCTCAGCTTCATATTCATCCACCTGTTCCGTACACTTTTCCGAATCAGCATCAATCTTATTGCCTGATTCGGAATCAATATCGTTTCTTCCTTCAGCTGAGTCATCTCCATCCTTCCCTTCCCTTTCGACCTCGGCATCTTTTAAGGCTGAACTATCACCGGGAACTGACTCATCCATCTCGGTTTTTCCTTCTTTGGAGAGTTCCATATTGTCGACCTCCTCATCCATCTTCACAGCATGTAAATGCACTGATAAATGATTGATCTTACAGTTTGCTTCAGTAAAATGAGCCTTGAGGCTGTTATTTTGGTCTATAATTTTTCTAAGAAGATCTTTAACTTTACTTAATTCCCCCTCCAAGGCAATAATCCTATGTTCTGTGCTGTCTGAGTCTCCAACCAGCGCCTCCTTGTCTTCTTCGAGGCTCTTGACGTGTTCCTGAAGTTCATCGGCATCAGATTTCAATCTCTTTACTGAAGCAGTCTCGGAAAAGACCGCATTTTCCAGATCAACAACTCTTTGCATGAGGTCATCGATTTTTTGGTCAAGCTGTGACATTGTAAGAGAGAAACTCGAGCTTAATTCGAGCTTCTGTTCGATCTCCTTTTGCAACAATTCCATATACTGTCTCCCCTTTTCGGCATTCTAGAATTCGTGACCATTTTATTGACATCCGTAGACAAGCTCACCTTTAGCTCCTCCTGCTGAACTGTAGGTGGGCATTTAAACTTCCTCCTAAGAGCTTCTAACGTGTCATTTCTTTCTTAATCCTTTTGGATTCAGCTCTTCCTTCTTCAGTTGACTACTCATGTGTTTCTTGCAACTTAACCAATGACTCTTTGCAAGATTTAAGAACTCGATTCGCCATTAGAAGCCAAGCTTCATTATCATTGATAGCGGATCCGACATCATACTCGTTCTGCAAACTGTATATCCTCTTTTGCTTCTCGGTTTTGCTATTTTCGATGTTGCATAATCTCTTATACCCTTGCTCATATGAGTTCTTCACAAACTCCCATTCAGTTTGCATCTATAAAATATCCTTCTGAAGCTTGTTTATTTCTTCCAATTCCTCCTCTTTGCTCAACCCCGACTTCGAACACAAACCAGCTTGAGCCAAACTAATAGACTTCTTTAACTGTCCCTTTCTCAACGCCAACATCGACTGGCTCCGAAAGTCCTTCTTCGGAATCGTAGCTCTCAATCCTGATTTTGATTACACCGGTGTATCGGACCTCGAAGAAGTAGATGCAAAGCAACCATTTTCTTCTTCTTCGTCATGAATGGAAAGTGGAACTTGATCGGGAAACACAGTGGCAATGGTGCGATTGGCACTTTGTAGATCCCTTGATAAGAGATCATACCTCTGCTAATGCTCGATAAGCTCGATAAATGTCTTCAAGAATGATTAAAAGCTCAGGTCTCCTTCTATAATACATATTTATCCTTTGTAGAAAGGATTCTCCATCATCATCAATGATTTCAAGCATGCCAGGACTTTATCCTCCACATCTGTGATTTTCAAGTCAAATAAAAAAAAACCAATAATCTGTTGGATATTAACTAGTTGCATTGTTACTCGTTGTCTAATATTATCATATATTTAGAGTGCTATATCATCATATTCATTCATGTTGAGAGATGAATTAATAGAATCATAAAATGAAAAGAAAAGGTTATATTACCGTGAAGATTCTGTTCAAGCTATTTGGATTGCTTTGTTCTGATATGGCTAGCCCACCACCAGGAATATGCATTGCTGGCAATTTTATGCAGCATCATAATTTCTTATTTGCCCTGCTAATCTGAATCTCTCCCTTTATCGCAAGTAGAAGAAGAAGAAGAGATTCCATCGACAAAGGCGATCAAAGAACAATGGATCAAAATGTCGGTACTTAGCGATTAAGGAAAGTAAATGGGAGGAGAGGATAGGTCGCCCGGATGGTATGTTCCTTCCATTGATAAACAGCTTTAAATATAGGAATTGCTATCACTGGCCTTCATTTGCCACATTACAATTTTATTACTCATAATTCAAGGGGTGTGAATTTTATGTTGGGACATTGTCGATGCAAATGATCTTTGGATAGGTTAAATTGTTGGATTATCTTCTCTTTGTACAAGGCATTGCATGTTTCATGGCTGCATATTCGGCGTCTCTTGAAGGTATGCTCTTTGTTTAGACCAGTATATGTTGAAAAATCAAAAGCACATGGGCTGCTAGTTAGCAGCCGGCGACTTTAAAAAAAAAATTATTAAGCCAATTTTGTTGAATATTTGCTAAAGGGGATAAATGCATTTAGTCACTGAACTTTAGGGCATTTACAAGATTAGTCATTAAGCTTCAACTATAAATACCCTAACTCATTTAGCTTCAAAACCATCCCAAAGCATTCTAGTTTTCTCCTAGTACTAGAGAATTTAGAGAGTTTTCTTGAGAGTTGTTTTCTCCTTTTTATCAAGAGAGAATTATCATTGTTTTCTCATTGGTAGATCGAGAGAGGTTGTAATTCCTATTTTCTCATAGTGAAATTCTTCTACCATTGCCCGTGGTTTTTACCCTATATTATTTAGGGGTTTTCCACGTAAATTTTGTGTCTCTTTTATCTTCATTTTTTAAAATTATCAGTTGCGATTTTGCTCTATCTGATAGCCGTCTTCCGCAACAATTGGTATTATAGCTAGATTTGAGTGTGTAATATCTACTTATTGTCTTTGTGGTTGCCACCAAAAGGTGGATCCTCCAACATAAGAAAGTAACAAGGTATTACTCATTATTTGAAGGTTCCAGAGAACTATTCACGATAGTGAAATAGTGGGAGCTATCTGTAATAGAAACTATGGCAACGAAATTTGATATTGAAAAATTCAATGGGAGAAATTTCTCTTTGTGTAAATTGAAGATGAATGTCATCCTGAGGAAAGACGGTTTGTCTAGCAGCTATCAGTGAAAGGCCGGTAGATTTCACAGATGACAACAAATGGATCAGAATGAACGGGAATGCTATGTCAAACTTTCATCTAGCATTAACAGATGAAGTATTATCAAGCATCGAGGAGAAAAAGACAGCTAAGGAGATATGAGATCATCTCACTAAATTGTACGAGGCCACATCGTTGCACAATAAAATTTTCCTTAAGAGGAAATTATACACTCTTCGTATGTCAGAATCTACTTCAGTGACGGAGCACTTAAACACGCTGAACACTTTATTTTCTCAGCTTACATCCTTAAGATGTACAATAGGAGAACAAGAACGTGTTGAACTTTTACTTCAAAGTCTACCTGATTCGTATGACCAACTCATCATCAACTTGACAAACAGTAATGTCACCAATCTAGTATTCGATGACGTTGCAGCTGTTATTCTACAAGAAAAAAATCGGTGCAAGAACAAGGAAGACAGACAAGTAAATCTGCAACAAGCAGAAGCATTGACAACGATGAGAGGCAGATCAACGGAACGTGGCCAAAGCAGCAATCACAAGCATGGTAGATCAAAGTCGAGAAGAAAGAAGAATTTAAAGTGCTACAACTATGGAAAGAAGGGTCACTGAAGAAGAATTGTTGGAGTCTAAATAAAAACTCCAATCCACAAGGCAATACTGCAAACACTTCAGATGATGGAGATGCTCTATGTTGTGAAGCATCAACCACCGTGGAAGGTAGAAAGAGATATGAAAATATATGGCTCATTGATTTGGGAGCAACATATCACATGACCTCAAGAAGAGAATGGTTTCATCATTATGAACCTGTCTTAAGATGATCTGTGTATAGTTTCAATGATCATGCCATAGAGATCGTTGGTGTGGGAACCATCAAATTGAAGATGTATGATGGAACAATTAAAGTTGTTCGAGATGTGCGGCACGTGAAAGGCTTGAAAAAAATTTATTATCCTACGGATTGTTGGATAATAATGCAAGCAAGATTGAAACACGAAAAGGAATCATGAAGGTGTTTCGTGGAGCGCTTGTGGTGCTGAAAGGCGAAAAGATAGCTGCAAACTTGTACATGCTGAAAGGAGAGACTTTGCTATAAGCAAAAGCCTCTGTTGCCTCATGTAGTTCAATTCTGCAATGCTATGGCATCAGAAACTTGGACACATGTCAAACAAGGAATGAAAGTCCTTGTGGAGCAAAAGCTACTTTCAGGCTTAACAAATATATCATTTTCTTTGTGTGAGCATTGCATAACAAGTAAGCAGCACCAGTTGAAATTCAACACGTCAAATTCTAGAGGCAAAAGTGTTCTAGAATTGGTTCATTCTGACGTATGGCAAACACCAGTTACATCCCTAGGAGGAGCAAAATATTTTGTCTCATTTATTGATGACTACTCCAGGAGATGTTGGGTGTACCTTATTAAGAAGAAGTCAGTTGTGTTTTCAACTTTCAAAAACTTCAAAGCACGGGTGTAACTTGATTCTGGAAATAAGATCAAGTGTTTCAGAACATATAATGGAGAGAATACACAAGTGAATAATTTGATGACTTTTGCAAGAAAGAACGCATCAAAAGACAGTTCACAGTTGCAAACACTCCTCAACAAAATGGAGTGGCAGAGTGGATGAATAGAACCTTGTTAGAAAGAACAAGAGCAATGTTGAGGGATGCATGCCTAGAAAAATTATTCTAGGCAGAAGTAATCAATAGCGCCTGTTATTTGTGAATCGAGCTCCATCAACTGCAATAGAACTAAAGACACCAATAGAGATGTGGACTGGTAAACCAGTTGATTATTCAAACCTCCATATATTTAGAAGTATTGTGTATGTTATGTACAACTCCCAAGAAATTTCAAAGCTGGATCCAAAATCCAGGAAATGCAAATTCTTGGGGAATGTTGATAGTGTAAAGCGGTATCGCTTGTGGGATCCCACTGCCCGCAAAGTGATCATTAGTAGGGATATTATTTTTGTAAAAGATAAGCTACAAAGAATATAAGAAGATGGTAGCGCTGAAAAGTCAGAGACTACACAGATACATGTGGAAAAGGAGTTTGAACAAGGAGATTCTTCTGGAGCAGAACTAACACATGATGAACAAGAACCAGAGAGTTCTGAAGCTCCAACAACTCGTCAATCAGATCGTGTGAAAAGACATCCCAATTGGCACTCAGATTATGTTATAGAAGGTAATATTGCATACTTCCTTTTAACAGAGGACGATGAGCCATCAACATACCAGGAGGCAATAAACATCTCAGATGTTTCACTGTGGATGATGGCGCTGCAAGAAGAAATCGGAGCCCTTCATAAAAATAATACATGGGACCTTGTGCCACTACCACAAGGAAGGAAGTCAATTGGTAACAAATGGGTATTTAAAATGAAGCGAAATGGTGACGATCAAGTGGAGATTATCATGCAAGACTGGTGGTCAAAGGATATGCTCAAAAAGAATGTATTGATTTCCATGAAATATTTTCTCCTGTGGTTCGACTAACAACAGTTCGAGTAGTTTTACCAATGTGTGCTACATTGAACTTACATCTAGAGCAGCTAGATATTAAAACAGTTTTTCTTAATAGAAATCTTGAAGAAGAGATTTACATACTCTAGCCTGAAGGTTTTGAAGAAAAAGAAAAGAAGAACTTGGTTTGCAGGTTGAACAAATCTATATATGGTCTAAAGTAGGCGCCGAGGTGTTGCTATAATAGATTTGATTCCTTCATTATGTGCCTTGGATACAACAGACTTAACGCGGACCATTGTGCTTATTTCAAGTGGACTGGTGATAACGATTTTGTTATATTACTGTTGTATGTGGATGACATGTTGGTTGTAGGACCCAATAAAGATCATATTGAAGAATTGAAGGCACAACTGGCTAGGGAATTTGAAATGAAGAACTTGGGATCAGCAAACAAGATTCTAGGGATGCAAATTCACCGAGACAGAAGTAATAGGAAGATTTGGCTTTCATAAAAGAATTACTTGAAGAAGATCTTGTCACGATTCAACTTGCAAGATTGTAAGCCAATTTCTACCCCTCTTCCTAATAACTTCAAATTATCCTCCAGTATGAGCCCTAGCAGTGAAGAAGAGAGGATGGAGATGTCTCGAGTGTCGTATACATCGGCAGTGGTAAGTTTAATGTTCGCTATGATATGCATAAGACCAGACATTGCACAAGTAGTGGGAGTGGTTAGTCGGTACATGGTGAATCCAGGCAAAGAGCATTGGAATATAGTAAAGAGGATCTGAGATACATCAAAGGGACCTCAAATGTTATATTATGTTACGGAGGATCAATCGGTATGTCGATTCTGACTATGCAGGGGATTTGGATAAAAGAAAATCTACTAGATGATATGTGTTCAAAGTTACTGGTGGAGTTGTAAGCTAGGTTTCAAAATTGCAGTCAGTTATGGCTACATCCACAACAGAAGCATAATATGTAGCAGTTACACAAGCCAGTAAAGAAGCAATCTGGTTGAAGATGCTATTGGAGGAGCTTAGGCACAATCAAGAGTATGTCTCTCTGTTTTGTGATAGTCAAAGTGCCTTGCATCTAGCAAGGAATCCAACATTTTATTCAAGGACAAAGCACATACGAGTTTAGTACCATTTCATTTGTGAAAAGGTGGAAGAAGGGACGGTAGATATGCAGAAGATCCATACCAAAGACAATATAGCAGATTTTATGACGAAGGCGATCAATGCTGATAAATTTACTTGGTGTCGATCCTCTTGTGGTTTTTCAGAAATGTAAGCGACATGATGGTACAAGGTAGAAAGAATGGTGTGAAGATATGATTATTTCAATCAAATCTTTAAGTAGGAGATTGTTGAAAAATCAAAAACACATGGGCTGCTAGTTAGCAGTTGGCGACTTTTAAAAAAAAATTATTAAGCCAATTTTGTTAAATACTTGCTAAAGGGGATAATTGCATTTAGTCACTGAACTTTAGGGTATTTACAAGATTAGTCCTTAAGCTTCAACTATAAATACCCTAACCTATTTAGCTTCAAAACCATCCCGAAGCATTCTAGCTTTCTCCCAATACTAGAGAATTTAGAGAGTTTTCTTTATAGTTGTTTTCTCCTTTTTATCAAGAGAGAATTATCATTGTTTTCTCCTTGGTAGATCAAGAGAGGTTGTAATTCCTATTTTCTCATAGTGAAATTCTTCTGTCGTTGCCCGTGATTTTTACCCTATATTATTTAAGGGTTTTCACATAAATTTTGTATCTCTTTTACCTTATTTTTTATTTTCTCAAATTATCAGTTGCGATTTTGCTCTATCTGATAGCCGTCTTCCGCAACAATATCATTTATGACTTTAATTTTTCTCATTCTAGTTATTCATTATTCATACGTGATAATATGCTTAAGCCATAATTTTGATTATTTATATCAATCTTCTTCTATGATTTATTCTTTGGTGGACTGAATGAAACTGTGCTTGCATGTTTATCATTGATTATTTTATGTTTAAGTATCCATGTCTTACACCTATACACAATATATATTTGTACTTAAAATAAGATGGCAACCCATCTTTGGTCCGGTGATAATAGTATATTTGGTACTAGAAAAAACTTTGACTCGCTCCCAATAGGGGTACTTCTTCTGTACGACGCCTAAAAAACGACTAAAAACGGAGTGACCTGTTAAAATTTAGACGGGTTATGTTATATCATTTAATCGTAAATATTATCAAGTACAATAATATATAGGTAGCGCTTATATAATGTAATAAGTAGCGCTTATATAATAAAATAGGCATTTAACCAGAAATATTATCAAGTACAATAACATATTAGGTAGCGCTTATATAATGTAATAGGTAGCGTTTATATTGACCTATTTTATAAGTAAACCGATATATTTATACCGCTAACATTGCAAATTTACCTATTACATTATAATTATCGGTTTCGATATTTTTTGGATCGATACAATTTGAAATGTATCGACACTTTATGCGTACACCTCGTTGGGAATTCATTCTAAAAAAGTATCGATACAAACTTAAAAAGTGTCGATACATTATTCAGACCTATTTTCTCATAAAACTGGTATATTTCTATCGGGTACATTGTAAATTTACCTATCACATTGTAATGATCTGTTTCGATGTTTTTGGGATCGATACTTTTAATAAATGTATCGACACTTTATGCGTACACCCGTTTGGCATTCATTATAGACAAAATGTACCGACACAAATTTAATAAGTGTCGATACTTTATGCTGACCTATTTTCTCATAAAATCGGTATATTTATACCGATTACATTGTAAATTTACATATTATATACAAATTTAAAATTATCGATTTTTTGGGATCGATACTTTTAATAAATGTATCGACGCTTTATGCATGCACCTCGTTTGGGCATTCATTCTAGACAATAAGTATCGACACAAATTACACAAGGGTCGATACATTGTGTTGACTTGTTTTCTAATTAACCGGTATTTTTATACCGTTTACATTGTTAATTTATATTACATTATAATTATTAGTTTCGATGTTTTTTGGGTCGATACTTTTAGAAAATGTATCGACACATATTTAGGTAGTTATTGTACATACCTAAATATGTCATGTGAATTTAATGTTGTACCCACCCTTCACCTACCACTACCAATACCACATCCTATTGAAAGCACGACTGAAACATGTTCAATGAACCTTTACTTACATCTCCATCAATTCCGGGACCACTGAACTTGCACAACAAAATCTTTGCCATGGATCATACTGATGCAGACAATGTTAAGCCAACCAAGGAATGCCATGAAGTACATCATGTTGATGAATCTGATAGATTGGTTGGTCAGCTCTTCTCTTCACGTGATCAAGCATGGTACTTTTACAAGGGATTCGCACGGGAACTTAAGTTTAGTGCAAGTAAGGGAACAACACAGCTTGACGTGGAAGGGAATGTGAAGACACAAGAATTTTGTTGTTCTAAAAAAGGGTTTTGAGTATCAAAAGTCAATATTGTTGATCGTTAACGTGCTCATACGCCAGTCACAAGAACATGATGCAAGGCTAGAGTCGTAGTTACATCAACAGATACAAACGATCACTGGGTTATAAGTAAGTCTTATCAGAAACATAATCATGTATTGTGCATACCTGCTATGACACCATTTATGTATTCTAATAGAGCTGTAAGTAAGGCTGATATTGATGAGGCAACAACATTGAAAGAGGTCGGTGTTGGCACGTCACAAGTAATGAATTATTTAATGCAACAGGCATGAGCCTATCATAATTTTGGATTTACACATAAAGACCTCTACAATGCACTTCAAAGAGGTAAAGTAAAGGAAATCGTTGATGGGGATATGAATGCGCTTATTGCTTATTTTGATTAAAAGAAACATGATGATCCCAGGTTTTTATGACATACTCGGTAGACGAATCAGGGGTATTGCATAATCTTATTTGGTCGGATTCTACATCGAGATCGAATTACACATGCTTCGGTGATGTAATTATGTTCGACACAATGTGCAAAGATAATTTGTGTGGTCGACCAATTATGCCTATTATCGGTGTCAATCATCACCATAACACAATTGTGTTTGCCACTGCCATAATCGCTGACGAGACGTCCCAAAATTTCGAGTGGGTGCTACAGAATTTTTTAGAAGCCATGATGAATAAATCGCCTATTTCAGTTGTCACCGATGGGGATAGGGCAATGCAGAGGGCTATCAAATCTGTTATCCCTTATGCTAAGCACATATTATGTTCTTGGCATCTTTCTCGCAATGCACAAGCTAACATTGGTGACCCAAAATTTACAGCAGTATTCTCAAAATACATGGCTTCCTGGTTGACTATCAAGGAATTTGATATTCAATGGCGTTCGATTGTTTCAAAATTCAATGTCGAAAAGCATCCATGGGTGATTGAGAAGGGAAATACTCGACACTTATAGGCACAAGCATACCTAACTGGTCATTTCTTTGCTAATATTCGCTCAACACAAAGGTGTGAGTCTATGAATGCTTCACTAGCGATTGCACTGAAACACAAGAAGATATATTTAGATGTCGTTCGTACAATTGAAGATGGAATTAGTAGAATGCGTATGAACGAGGTCAAAGCGGATAACTTAAGTTCCTAGACGAAGTATCGACACAAATTCTAGAAGTGTCGATACATTATGTAGACCTATTCTCTCATAAATACGGTATAGTTATGCTGTTTACATTGTAAATTTATCTATTACATTGTAATTATGGGTTTTGATGTTTATGGGATCGATACTTTTTATAAATGTATCGACACTTTATGCGTTCACCATTTTGGGCATTCATTCTGGACAAAAAGTATAGACAAAAAATTCAAACGTGTCGACACATTATGTAGACCTATTCTCATATAAAACCGGTATATTTATACTGATTATATTACAAAATTACCTATTATATTATAATTATGGGTTTCGATATTTTTGGGATCAATACTTTTTAAAAATGTATCGATATTGTATGCGTGCACCATGTTTTTGTATTCATTTTGGACAAAAAATATCAACACAAATTCCACAAATGTCAATACATTATATATATCTATTTTCTCAAAAACCTAGTATATTTATATCGGTTATATTGTAAATTTACCTATTACATTACAATTTTCGGTTTTGATGTTTTTGGGATCGATACTTTTTAAACATGTATCAACACTTTATAGGAAACTATAAGTTTGGAAACTTTATGTGTCGATACATGTTTGTAAGTTATCGATATTTCTAAGTATGAAAACTTTGTTGTGGAGATTATAGAAAACGATTCTTTAATAATGTTTTTCGATATATTTGCACGCAGATGTAAAATACATTAATAACTAGTATTGATATTTCAACAATCCTAAAATGTATCTGTATACAGAGAAGAAAATATAAATATAAAATCCCTACCAATCAACTAACAACGATTCAGACATCAAATGTCGTTATATATTCGGAGCAATCAACCTAAATGAAACACATAAAGTACTCACATAGAAGAGATAGATAGATTGTTTTGTTATGCACAACCCATCCCATCCGAATGAAGATATACACAAAATATAATCAAACCAAAACATATATACACAAGAAATTTATACATAACAATGTTCAAATAATGTACCCACAACGAAATTAATCCGATGAAAAAGGGTTATTTCTAACGAAGTCCGGAAAACATTAGGCGCCTTCAATAAATTTTCCAAATACTCTCATATGTTACCGCCTTTTTCTAAGGACATATATAAATAATTTCAATTATCAAACTAATGAGGTGCAATTTTACTAACAATAAACTAAATTCGCATAAGCAAGAATAAATTTGTGTCATACCTAGAGCATTGTCGTCGGAATGGGAAGCAACGTCAAAGGAATGTAGACATATGTAATTGTATTTCTATATAAACACATAAATTGTTAATCAATCAATGTATGAACACCTGTTTAGCTGGAAAAACATATTGCATAAATGTAACTTATCGGATTATAAATCATTTTTCCGGTGAATCATCGACCAATAGTGTATTTAGGTCGTTAAAATGAGGAAACACATTCCAAACATCATTAAGATCTTTACAGTAGATAACAATTATCATATGTTTTGCAATTTGCTTGATCCTGTTCACAAACAGTCGAACATAAATATGTAGGAATCATAGACAAATAAAAGTCAGCAAATTATAATGACATTCATCTTACCCAAGTGAATAGAAAATGGTCAGACAACAAAGGTAGTTTATCAAGTACAGGGTCAAAGTTATGCCTGAGATTGTAATAAAGTTTGAATGTTAACATTTAATTGTATATTAACGATTTTGACTACATTAATTCAATTGCTTAATAGTTCTAACCTCATCTTGGAAGACCAAATGACAACAATAATATTGTCTACACAAAAATGCATAAATTCATATAATCATGTTTTGAGGACAACATCTACAACATGAAGAAAATGAGATTAAAGTTCCACACTTATATGTTTAAATAATGGATACAAAAGAATAGAATTAAAACCATTTGGCTTTCTTGGGAAGTAGGCAAGGACACTATTGACATAAAAAATTACAAGTTTTCTTACAGGCGGCGTTGCAAACACGATATACTTATTTGGATCATTATAATCATCGTCATCTTCATCTTCATTGACCTCTTGGTTGTCCACATCTGTTAAAAGAAAATAAAATACATTTCAGAACGTGTAAATATTTAGAAACATAAATAATTAATTACCTAACTCGTTTGATGTCGTTGACATAATTCGTCACGCAACATGGAGACTTCATCGCATAATGATGAAATATCGGCTCGCATTCCACTCACAAATGAATCAATATGCTCTCGAAAATTGACCATGTATTCCATCACCGTCTTAATTGTGACATCCTCTCCAACTGGAGCTTCTGAAGCTTCTTCCATCATTGCGTCTCTAATTGGTTGGTCGTCTTCATGGACAATGGGGTCCATTTCCTCCCTTTCTTGATCTAATTTGACATCCTTGACACGCTTCCAACCAACGTTTTCAACAAAATCATATCCCGATTTTTTAATAAATAATATGTCAATCTTGCGGGTTAATCGAACAGGGGAGTCATGCGAAAAATCAACTTTTTTCTTATTCAACAGATGGGTGATGACACATCCATATGGTAGTGAAGTTGAAATTGTTGCTCCCTTTGTGACCATATATACAATTGTATTAAATATCAGTTTAGTAATGTTTGGACCCGTTTGGGATTTATACTTTGCTATCCACCAATAATCGATATCTCAAAGCGTTGAATGTTTTCCTCAGTAGGCAGGATATACCAATGAGCATTTTGTGAAACACTCTCAACTCTACATCTAGGTGAATTGGGTTATTTCTAGCAACCGTTATTGTAGTATCTACAGAATTTTCATCTGAATCCCCTTTATTTCTACACCTAGACCCTCCGCAATAGTATCCGGAGATATATATATATATATATCATTCCCCATGACATGGGTATTAATTCATATTATATTAGTTATTAGGCTCGTGCTCTAAGGAAGCATTGTTGTAGAAGACTCTAATTAGGTTGGGGTAATATTTTGGTTCTACACCAAGGAATTCAAGCCAACCCCAAGATATAAATGTTGATTTAAAACTAAATGCATATTTAGCATAGAACAAGAAACCCAGGTCAATGACATGTTCGGAAAAAATCTTCCTTGCTTTAAAACTCCCTTGTCATCTTTCTTTCTCCGTATCGGATCTAAAATTCAGAGTTTCGAAAGACCTGATTTCCTAAGAATAAGCGATTGTTTGAGAATGAGGTTGTGGTTGAGAAGAACTGAGTTGAGAAGAGCTTTGAGAAAGACCGCGCTTCTGTCGCTGACGTTTTGGAGCCATTTTGGGTGTGGATGATGTTACATTGGAATACAAACACATTCAGGAAAAAAAACTTCAATCTGGAAATCAATCAAACCCATAAAATATCGATAAATTTACCTGAATATCTAATCGTCACTGTTATGAGAACGTTGATATTCATCGGAGAGGAAGAGTTCCCTTCTACCTTTAGGTTTAGGATTTGTCGATTTGGATTGTGTATCGATTATAACTATAAATAATGAAGGGGGGAAAACACGCGATTTTTAAAATGGTATCGACACAAATTTAACAATTGTCGATACTTTATGCTGACCTATTTTCTCATAAAACTGGTATATTTATATCGGTTACATTGGAAATTTATCTATTACATTATAATTACCGATTTTGATGTTTTTGGGATCGACACTTTTTAAAAATGTATCGACACTTAATGGGTGCACCCTTTTGGCATTCATTCTGGACAAAAAGTATCAAAACAAATTCCAGAAGTGTCGATACATTTTCTAGACCTATTCTCGTATAAAACCGGTATATTTATACCGGTTACATTGAAAAATTACATATTACATTACAATATTGGGTTTCGATATTTCTGGGATCGATACTTTTTATAAATGTATCGACACTTTATGCGTGCACCATTTTTTGGGCATTTATTATGGACAAGATGTATCGACACATAATTAAAAAGTGTCGATACATTATGTAGACATATTCTCACATAAAACCGGTATATTTATACCGGTTACATTGCAAAATTACCTATTACATATAATTATGGGTTCGATGTCTCTGGAATTGACACTTTTTAAAATGTATCGACACTTTATGTGTTCATCATGCTAGGCATTCATTTTAGACAAAAAGTATCGACACCAATTTCAAATGTGTTGATACATTATGTAGACTTATTTTCACATAAAACTGGTATATTTATACCAGTTACATTACAAAATTACCTATTACATTATAATTATGGGTTTCGATGTCTCTAAGATTGACACTTTTGAAAAATGTATCGATACTTATTTGTGCACCCTTTTGGGCATTCCTTCTGGAAAAACAGTATCGACACAAATTCCATAAGTGTTGATACATTATATAGACCTATTCTCTCATAAAATCAGTATAGTTATACCGGTTACATTGAAAAATTACATATTACATTATAATTATGGGTTTCGATGTTTCTGGGATCGATAGTTTTATAAATATATCGACACTTTATTGTTCACCATTTTGGGATTCATTATGGACAAAAAGTATCGACACCAATTTCAAAAGTGTCGATACATTATGTAGACCTATTCTTACATAAAACTGGTATATTTATACCGGTTATATTACAAAATTACCTATTACATTATATTATGGGTTTCGATATTTTGGGATCGATACTTTTTATAAATGTATCAACACATCTGCTTACCTATTTTTTGGAAACTTTAAGTTTGGGAACTATACTGGACAAAATGTTGGAAACAAATCTCTGTGTTTATTAATTTTGTCATTAAAAAGTCTATTCTTACCATCTACATTGTAAATTTACCTTTTACTTGAAAGTTATTGAATTTTGTAGTTATTGTACATACCCTCAATATTGAATGGCCATTCAGTGCCGCACATGATGACAATTATGATGACATTTGGAATAATACAGACAACGATCTCCATATATCGTAAGTATCAACATGACTCTTACTGTGTATAAGAAACATGTACAATAACCTACTGCTAACTTTTCTCATCTCATACATAATTACATTCACATACAAAATTATAAATCGTATACAAAATTATAAATCTTATACAAAATTAACCCTACATTGACATCATCGTTTCCTTTTGTTATTCTTGTGTCTCATGGCAGCTTTTGTTATATCATCTCTTAGTTGATTTTGATTGTGGCTTACGAGATCGTTTAATATTCGCGATCGATCCCACTGTCCAACAACATATATTCAAATTGTCAGTACATTAAGTATTGTAAACCACAACATTCAATCTACGACTTTTAACAATTTAACCGCAAACAAATTTTTAATTCCACTTACAAAATCACCATTTGCCCCTGTAGAAACGATCGATTCCATCCGCATCATCACATACATGCCAAAATCATATATGTTACAAAATTTGAATACCACACATGTCAATTATGAAAACCTGTATAAATTAAGCTTTCTATTTATAACATCTCATACCCATTCACTTGCTCATTCATCTTATGCTCCACAAATTTGAAATTTTTCAAGGGGTGGTTTTCTAGAGATCCATGCTTCTACCCAATGCGTTTCTTATTATACTATCTAATATTTTCATCTGCATTAAAATATGAAGTTATGATCCAAACAAATTATGTATTATATTTACATAATTTCCTTTCATATATACCAATCTCTTAGCATCATTCACTCTCTGTTTAGCTGCTTTAGATGTAAACAAATCATATAATGTTGCAACACGATCTACCATATCCAACACCAATGGATACCAATGTGAATTATGGTAGTTTTTGTGATCATGATCTGCTACAAATTTCACACCTAATTTGACAAAATTCAACATTCTATATCCGAAAACATCATTTGCAATTCGTATGGTGTCTTACCTTCTCACAGTTGGTGAATTTCACATAGTTACACAATATAGATCCCAAAAGCTAGCAATATCCTCAACCCTTACTTTGTTGTTGGCATCCAACACCTGTTGCTGCAATTACGCGACAATCATTATTAATTTACCGTCTATAACTACTTTCAAACATTTATTATTTAACTCACTGTTAAGTGGTATGGAAGGTAGTCAATCCTCCAGAGTGACTTTTTCGAATCTTATCATACTGTCCAGGCAAACAAATCAATAACCTAACAAAATTAATTATACAATCAGAACATATTCAATAGGTTTTAACATTTTTAATTTCTACTTACCATACCGCCAACCCATTCCGTAGCTTCAACGTTGCAACGTCGGATACACTAGCGAATTGATTTCCCATTGAGATTACAAAATATTTGTATGAATCATTAGGATTAATCTTTGTCATGAAATATTTAAATATCACTCACAAAGCAATATATTTCACTTACCCGATTCTAACCCACTATTCCATAAATAATCACAAATTGCAGCTTCGAGGTCATCATTCCACTTGGAATATCCGTTTTTTCAACCTACAATTTTGCATACAAATTTTTCACAACAACATGATAAAGATCAATTAAGTTTTTCTTTTATTCAATTTACATTCTGCTTTTTTCTGGGGTGTACTTCTAAATCCAAATTTGCATCTATAACACTCTCCGGTGTATAGATCACATCGACATCATTCCTCCTCATTTCCTTCATCTTTTCTTCTTCCTCATCTTTTCTTTTTCATATTTTTTCAGTTCATCGTATTTTTTCTCTACATAGCTCTTTGTCTCTTTTATTTTATTCAATTTACATTCTGCTTCTTTTTCTGGGGTGTAGGACATTCTAAATCCAAATTTGCATCTATAACACTCTCCGGTGTATAGATCACATCGACATCATTCCTCCTCATTTCCTTCATCTTTTCTTCTTCCTCCATCTTTTCTTTTTCATATTTTTTCAGTTCATCGTATTTTTTCTCTACATAGCTCTTTGTCTCTTTTATTTCACCCTTCAATTTTTCCATTTCATCCAATTATTCATCAACCACCCCCTTCACCCTCGTAAGTTTACTCCTCAATTCCACAACCTCCTTCACCACTCCATCAATTTTTCACCCATCACCATCTCAAGTTCACCCCTCAACACCTCAACTTCTTTCACCAATTCACCGCTCAACACCTCAACTTCTTTCACCACTCCATCTATTTTTCCTTCCACTTCCCCCTTATGTCTCTCAAGTCTCTCTTCGACTCTTGATTGTCTTTGCATTATATCAAATTGGATTTTTTTTGATATCAGCCAATTCAGACATCAAAATGTCGAATTTACTCTGTTTCCCCTCACCGTCATCCCCCTCAGCGTTATCCCCCAATACAACCATCTCTTCTTCCTTCTCCTCTACCTCCTCTACCTCCTTACCAATAACCTTCAAAATTAAATCACAATATTAAAACATTGATTATATTCTTAATATTATTTAGTTACATTTATTACTCTTTCTTGCTTCCTCGGTCTATCCAACTTCAACTTTGACATCACTCTAACCACCTCTTCCTTCCCCCATGCACGGATGCGTGCCACTCAGGTTCTTTCATAAGCCGGCACTGCCTCACAGCCCGACCAAAAATCGAACAGTGCAACATGTATTTATAATAAAATTTATAATTTTATATAATAACTATTCTATCATTTTATATATAAAAAAATAAAAATGTTTTTCAACTCATTTACCTATAAGATTGCTATGCACTCATTGAGGTATCTCTGGCTGCCCTTTTTAAAGGTGATTATTAATTCAGTCAATCTCGAATGGACATATTCAGCCTAATTGAATTCACCCTTCAATCCTTCATCGCAAATGAGCTTCATATAGTCCTTGTTCGTTGACGTATCACCAGTTGGACAAAGAAAGATCCCGACAAGGTACAATAGAACTCGGGCCTTCAGCTCATCCCCCTCGTAAGATCCACTTTTGATTTCCTCTTCAAGTTCAACATATGTCACCTTTTGCTTCAAACCATATTTGGAGGTAAGTGCTTTCCAGTTCTTACTCTTAAAGACTTCTATAACACTTTTGCCTTCATTTCCTACCCCCAAGACGGTTGCAGCACATGGGATCCCCAGAGGAAATGAAAAATCACCATATTTAGCAATACATTGTTCGACATCAAATTGCGCCATTAAGGATCGACACAATTACCTCCGAATAGGTCTATCCCTTACTCCTACCAACGATCCAAACTCCATTTCTCCCAGCACATTCAAATGACCCTTCACCTTAAGGTGTTTAATTAATGAATTCACCCTTTTAATGCTGCACCTTGTCGACACTTCCTATATTTTTTAACAATATATAATGTTATAGTTCTTATATATTTTGTATCAACGTATTTACAAGTTTAATGAATACATTCTTTTCATGTGCTTTCCTCCATTCTTTGTATTCTTCACTATCCATCTTTGACTGTGAGATGTAAGGTTCCTTATCAGCATCACTCATCGAATTTCATTTCTCCAACACATCATTTCTCACCTAATATTAAGCATAAACATTTCTTAATCAATACATTAACGCTAAATAATATTCAATGTCAATTTCAATTTATATACCAAACTGATGTGTTCGCCACCTTCCTTCATCCTTTGGCATTCGATCATACTGCCAACATTTAAAATTTGTAATCAATTTAAAGTTATTAAATACTTTAATCCAATTACCATTTCAACAATAATAACAAAAAGACATTGATACTTACTAGAAGTACATATATCTACCCTTTGGTTGCTTTCGAGTCTCGACCTCAATTTCAAAGTCATCTGCGCCACCAACAATTTTTCCACTCATTAACTCCATTTTTCCTTCATATATCAGTTTACACAAATCAAATCAAATACTTGTTATATACACTTTATTCAATATACAAATATAGATAACTACTATTGTGGTAAAACGGTTTTTTTCAAAAGAATTTGAATGTCCACTACAAAATGTGTCGGCACATTTATACAACCTAAAATATAATTTTCTACCTATAATATTATATACAAGTATCCATATTTATTTTCTACTTATAATATTATATAATCGGTCCCAAATCCTTCTTGGCTTCGATTCGATATCCCCAAACCAAATCTAAAAACTCTAATCCCTATTTCCTTCAAACGAATGGGAACACTCAATACTCCAAGTATCGACACATTTATACAACCTATAATATCATTTTCTACCTATAATATTTAATAAAAGTATCGATATTTATATTTTACCTAGAATATCACTTTCGACCTGTTATCGGTCTCAAATGCTTCTTTACTCCAAAACCCCAAACAACACATAAAAACCATATTTCTGATTATTGTAATAATAAAAAAAACTAGGGTTTCTACAACGTACTTTTCGATTCGACTGCAGCAACAAACAAACAAACTTCGCTTTAGAAACGCCTTCTGAAATGCTGCAACAATTACGTTTCGATTTCAAAAACTCGTCCGTTTTATCTATTTTTCAGAAGATATTTAACTATGCCCTTTATATTTTCGCCGGATATGTTATTTATATTTAATCGATACAACTACAAAAGTGTCGATACTTTTATGTCAGGTGTCGATACTTTCCTTAGTATAATTACCTATTTCTTTGAAAGTATCGATAATTTATTACGCGTACTTATTAAAGTATTGACACTTTCAATATATCTGGTAACGCTTTACCGGTTTTGTCATTTCGAGACCGGTTTTGTCATATTTTTTACATGTTATATCGTTGTGGATCGATACATTGGTATAAAGTATCGATACTTTATAGGCGCTAAAATTGATTCTCTTTTAAATTCACAAAGTGTCAATACTTATATTAAAGTATCAACACTTTCAATATATCTGGTCGCTCTATACCGGTTTTGTCCTTTAGAGACCGGTTTTGTCATATTTTTACCTGTTATATTTTTTTTGGATCGATACATTGTTATAAAGTATCGACACTTTATGGGCACTAAAATTGCTTCTCTTTTAAATTTACAAAGTGTCGATACTTATATTAAAGTATCGACACTTTCAATATATTCGGTCGCTCTATATCGATTTTATCCTTTAGAGACCGGTTTTGTCATATTTTTACTTGTTATATCGTTGTGGATCGATACATTGTTATAAAATATAGACACTTTATAGGCGCTAAAACTGATTCTCTTTTAAATTTACAAAGTGTCGATACTTATATTAAAGTATCGACACTTTCAATATATATGGTCGCTCTATACCGGTTTTGTCCTTTAGAGACCGATTTTGTCCTTTAGAGACCGGTTTTGTCATATTTTTACCTATTATATCTTTGTGGATCGATATATTGTTATAAAGTATCAACACTTTATAGGCTCTAAAGCTGCTTCTCTTTTAAATTCACAAAGTGTCAATACTTATATTAAAGTATCGACACTTTCAATATATCCGGTACCGCTTTACCGATTTTGTCTTTTCGAGACCGGTTTTGTCATATTTTTACATGTTATATTGATTTGGATCGATACAGTTTTATAAAGTATAGACATAAACCGTCAAACTAAGTTTTTCGGTACCAAATTTTTAATATTTCTTCATGATTTAGACCTACTATATATTACTCAACATTTCGGTAGCGCTAAACCGAATTTATTAAATATATTTTAATATATCCGGTAACGCCGTATTTTAATCGTATATTAACCCGCCTTTCATGAGACAATCCCTCCCAATAGCCCAAAAGCTAACAACCATATCACTTCCTAGTACCAAATGTACTACTAACGTAAAATATGGCAGTAGTTTGGTTACAAATATATGTATTGCAAAAAAAAATCAAGAACTAAACTACTGCAGCAATACAAAATTATGCTCGAATGTCAACATATTTTTTAATGAAACTAGCAAGTTTCTTTAAATAAACCGCAACCAAAAGCTACTCGATAAAAAATGTAAAATGAAAAAATAGAAAAGGAAAATAATTAAGATGAACATGAAATTTTCAACTAAAAGATTCCAAAATTATCAATAAATCACTTAGAACACCATAACTAGAAAATAAAATTAGAACTTCATAAAAAAGGCACCCATGGAAACTATAAGAAACTTCATAATGCTTAGAATAGATGATTGCTGTCTTTTAAAGGGACTTGGTTAGAAGAGGAGGAGGAGGAGAGTCAAACATGTTAAGTCAACAGACTTAATGTGTCACATTAATTTCGTTACTATAGAAACAGTTGTTAACGGTGAGTGATCAATTTGTTATAAACTAATAACGTTAGTTACTAATTTATTATTTTTGAAACTTTAATAAAAAATTACTCAAATATTAGTGATCATTTATATAATTTAGCATTTTCTTTAATAAAATACAGGACTCTGATAGTCGTAAATGGATCGAATTCCGAAAGGAAACAATTTTTTGGTTTATAATATTTGAATGCAAAGCACGTAGACACTCGCAAAAGAAGAAAAAACAAATCGTAATACGTCATAAGGCACGCCACCGGCGACTACACGTCCGTAGAAGCTTTTGGTTGATGTTGGGTTAAAAAACCAAATCCTAACACAGGTTCCGTCGTCGACTAGTGTACTCTTATATCTCTCCGTACACTCGCCTGTTACCTTAAACCCTCGCTTGTATGGTATTTGGTAGGCCATTTTTTACAATAAATTTAGATTAAGGGTGAATCTTTAAGTTCAGGTCAGAACATATATAAACTCAATTATGATTTATAGAAATTTACAGGTTGTCTACAAGAGTGACACTAATAGGATTTGAATTTGACCTTACAACTCAAATTATTGAATCTTAACCACTTATGTCAACACTCGTTGGTATTTGGTTGGCCATTTAACAACACTTTGACCGTGATCACTCAGTTTTTTAAAAGATTAAATTATATTTTAGTAATTAATTTATATTTTATATTTAAATTTTATTGTTGAAATTACATCTTGCGATTCGTTTCAATATCTTTTTGTTAAAAATTTAATAAAGGAATTAGCGTATCACAATAGGTACTATCGTAATGTGACACTTTTATTAAAATATATTATATATCAACAATTCTTTTAATTTTTAATGATAGACTAAATTAAACTTAAACTAAATATGAGTATAATTTCTAAAAAAAGTAAATTTATGTACCAAAACTGAATAAAAGTAATAATTTAGAGACTGACATATAATTACCCTTAAAATCAACAAATCAATATCTCTTTGTTATGGAAGCGCGAGACAAAAGCGTGCAAAAATTCAAGCGCTTTTCATTATAACAGCGACTAATTAAGTTCTTTATAAATTAATTATTTTCCTGATTTAAGATACAAAATTTTTCATTAGCATTAATTTGAAGTAAAACTCAAAGTTCTATCTGATTATATATTATTTGTAAAGACTATATGTGTTGTCCAAAAAAATCAAAATAAGTTCTTTGTTACTAAAAAAAATGATATAATGAATTATCAATTAAATCACAAATTTTATAGAGGCTGTATAAATTATAATATTCTACAAATATTTATACATATTTTCATTTTTCTGTATTTATACAAGCTTTGTAGTTTTCTGTTCCATACTGTAATAAAGATTTTGGTGTCGGAATTTAAGATTTTATTCCTTTTTTTATTAAAAAATATATCCACAAGCATTTCTATCCAATATTAATCATGATTTCTAATAAGATAAATAAATAATTAAATAATCGTATTAAAATCAAACTAAATTTTATAAGAGTTTAATTATAGATAAATTATTTAATATTTTAATATTTTCCTAAAAAAATTTATTAGTGGTATAATTAATGGTCATGTTAATATTACATTTTGATGTGCAACAACTATTCTAAATTTATCTTATACTTATATAATATTAGTCAATGTAATTAAGTAAAAAAATTAAATTGTATACTATCTCAATTAAAATATGATTCAATAAATTAAAAATTCCTTACTGTATATATTTTTATTTTCAACAAAATTATTTACAAAAAATTAGAAAAATTAATTTACGAATCAACTTAAAGTCATACCCAAATCAAAACGTTGAACATAAATTTAATTTTAAATATTATTAGTGACAAATCCAGAAAAATTATTGACTATATCAATTACATATATAATCTTTCAAATTAAAAAATTAATAACATTAAAACTACTATAAACTAAAAGTTCTATTTTTTTTTTAAATTTATGTAAAAATACATAGTTCAAATATAATTTTTATCAATTAAGATGAAACTATCATTTTCATATAACAAACTCATCTATGATCAAGATAAATATACTAAATAATTTTAATTGAATAAATACGATATGAGAATTATCTTTTAAATTTTTATTATAATCTTGTAGTAATATTGAAAAATTGCTAAACAAACAACTAATAAAATCACAAGTTCATAAGTAATTAAAGACTACTATATAAATAAATCAAAAAATTAAAAAAAATGTAGAAAAAATTAAAAAAAAATCAGAATCTAAGTAAAGATATTTGATTATTTTCATGTTTTTAAGATAATTCTTTGATTATTTTCATGTAATAATTTCTATTATATAAGATTTAATTAAATAGAAAATTAATAATAATAACTTAAATTTGATTTATTTATTAGAGAACATAAAGAACAGTCTTGTTTTGGTAATGACAGGCATTTTATTGATTGAACTAACCTCAATTATGACAAAGTGTTTTAGGTAATTTAATTGGTCTTCTTTCACTAATAATAATGCCACTTTATTACCAACTTAAGTCCAACTTATGCACTAACCCATCTCATGATTCATACGTGGGAAGGATTGTTTATCAAAGTCAACATCATTATTACTTCACTGTTAGAAGTTTGATATTTTTGACCTTAATTACTGTGTAAAATTTAATGAGGAAAGAGAAAGACAAAGCAAATCCATGTTCAATAATAACTCTAATTCCCCCCGCCCCCTCAAGTTCTAAATCCTCGTTTTGAATAATATGGGTAATTTAAGTTATATTTGATTTTAGTGAGATATATATATATATATATATATATATATATATATATATATATATATATATATATATATATATATATATATGTAATGATTTGAATTCGAGATTTTATTTAAATAATATCAAATTACTTACTATTTGAATTAATATCGTTATAATAATAATCTAATTTGATTTCCTAATATAAAATAAAAAAATTATCTCTTTCTACGAAATTTAAATATTTATCATATAAATTTTAGTAGAATCATATTTATATTTATGTGGATTCAAATATTGTATAGAATTTAATGATATTCGGTAAAAAAAAATCAATTTTATATTTTTTTTATAATTATTGGACGAGAGAAATTAAAAGTTGAAAATAATAATAAAAAATAAGAAGATATTTACTCGTAAAAAATAAGAAGTTATTCTCAGCTTTTGATTTTCTTCAATCTAATGATCCAAAAATATAAAACTAAAAGAATTTTACACATTACAGTGTATGTGGATCTCAATATTTAGTATATGTTTAAAATTTTGGATTATATAATTGATGAATAATAACATCTTATTCAAATGTATATTAAATAATAATACTTGAATAATTTAAAAATAAAAAATCAATTCCATTTTTTTAAAATAATTTAAAAAATTTAAATATTGAATCCTTCATCATTTTTAACTACTCGCATGACTTAAATTGAAGAAAGTGAAAAATAGAATTATTATTGTTCACTTAAGCTCTTACATATTTACTTTTTTATATTATAATACTTCAATTATATAAAATAATTTATTTATTTATTATACTACCAAACACGATATACTATTTGTCTATGAAAGAAACTTGAGAGTTTAAACTATTTATTTTGAAAATTAAATAATTTTATTTTCAATTTTGTAGATTCCTGCTGATTTTGAACTCGACTAAAAAACAGTAGCTCAAAGTAAAATAAGTACATTTTGTGGTTGGAAAGAGTATTGTTAAAGCAGTGAGTGATTGTTAAATGCTCTTAATAATGACTAAAAAAACAGATGCCGGTGCTCATTAATTACACTCCGATCTTCATTATTTGAAAAGAGTAAGGTTGAAGCCTCAAGGGAAAAGGATTAAACATATGTATTGATTTGTATTAATGGAGGAAATGGTTCCTCCTCAAAAGAAAAAAATATAGCATTAAGATCGCAACAGCTGCTCGTGTTTAGTGATGGCACGCCTCCAACTCCAATACTTGCTTTACTCATCTTTAACATAACAGTATTTAGGGATGACGGTTGACCGTCAATTCTAATATTTAGAGGTGTTTGGTTGGAGTCATATTAGATTACCGGATGAATAGAATGTCATTCCCCGTTTGGTTGTCATATTAGAATTTTATATGAAGTTAAGAGGTTAGAATAAAATTTTACCTTTCATTAAACCTATTTATCTTTTTAATTTTATAAAAAAAATTATGTAAATTTTATGAATTTAAATTTTTAAAGAAAATATATAAATTAATTATAGTAAAATTATAGTAGAATTCAACTTGTTAAAAAACAAATATATAATAAAGACAATTTGGTAAAATATACATTCCAACAATCTTTTATTTCTTTAACCAAAAACTGTAATCTTACATTTCTACTAAACGAACCAAACACAAAATACAACATTCTCATTAATCTTATTCCTACTGATAATCATATTCCTACTGATAATCTTATATTCCGTGATCGAAATGTAACCTTAGAGATTTGATTTTTAAAACCCTCAATTAATGAAGGAAAGAAATACTAATCTGGGAATTTATTTACCCACATCACTTGTATTGGTAATTTATGTATTTTTATAGAAGCAAAAAAAAAAAAAAAGTTGATTATAGGTGTGGTAATGTTTGAAGCTTTATGGGCGTGGATGTTTTGTCGGAGAATCCACAACCAAATTTGGCCCATGTCCCACCGATCAAACCTCTATATTACCCTTTTGTTATTATAATTGTACTATTTAATGGCCGCTCCAAAAAAGGGGGTTTGCTTTCCCCTCCCTCTTTTGCTTGTGAGGGAAAAGTAAAATAAACAACTAATTATTTATAACTAGATCAATTGTTTAAATAAATTTACGGTAAAGTACACAAATGACCCCTTAACTATAGGATATTATTTTGTTGAGTCTTTAAATAATTAAAAATTATAAAATGGTCCCTTGACTATTTGTTTAAATAATATTTTGTAGATCGACTCTCCGTTTGCATTATGCATTCGAGTTAGTGCATGAAACATTATGCCGTCAAGTCAATGCTTGAAAACAACGACAAGCCCAACAAATGATTTTTATCATATTTCAGTTAGTATGTTAACATCTATCTCAAATGATCCATCTTTTTCACATAAAATGATGAGTTTGGAATACATGAATAGTCGATTCACCATTTTTTAACTTTTAATAGTCGGGAGACTCAACAAAGCAACACCTTATAATTGGGAGACCACTTTGTATTTTTAATAGTCAAATGACTCAACAAATAGTATCCCATAATTGGGGATCATTTGAATATTTTACCCATAATTTATTACTAATGAAATCATATTTATGAACAGAAAGTAATTTATACAATATATATATTAAAAGACCCCGTTGGGTCAATGTTATTGTTAGCTGTATACCAAAAAGAAGGGGTAATCACGCCCATCGCCTTCCTTTTTGTAAACAAAATGTTGATTAAACAAGTTTTAGTGGCAGAAAACATGGAGATTTTGTTTTTGGAATATTTATTAACTAAAACAGACTGACTTGTGATCCCCCCTAACAAATATTATTTTAATTGGAGTTTTCCGGGCATTGGGTAGCCGATATTTTGTATTAGGTAGCTTGGGTTTGGATTGGAATTTGGTTTTTCTCTAAGGAAAACGAATAAAAAAAATTAAAATTGAAATATACGGAATAGATTAAATATTAAAATTAAAATTGAGTGATTATTAGGTGATATTGTTAAGAATTTTTATTAGTCGTTAATAATATATATCTTCAGAGTTGGAATTAGGAATTTATTATAGTGGAGGCAAAAATAATATTTTATTTTCTATAAATATATTTTTTAATCGAGGGGCCTAATAAAATATTTTTATTTTATTTTTTAAAATATATATTTTTATATTAATTAATAATTAAAAATATAATTAACGGGGCCAAGGATCCCCTTTCCCTCCCCTTGGTTCTTACAAACATAGTTGATCGAATTTAGAATCTTTAAAAAGAATTACATTTCCTATTATCATTAATGTCGTTCAATAAATTCACCATTATCTCTTATTGAATCATCAACCATTCCTATGAACAATTACCCATTATTGTAAACCAAATATTATTATTTTAAATAATATATCAATTAACATAAAAACTTATAAAGTAAAATATATAAAGGGACTGTGTGGGATTTGAAGGTGATGATTATAATCGGACCAGACCGGTCAGTTCAACCGGTTAAATCGTGAACTGATGGTCTGTCCGGTCCGGTTAACTCCTAAAACCGGATGAGCACAGAATCAGTAAAGAACTGGTAGAACCAGCTGAGAACCGGTAAAACCGGTGTGAACCAGCTGAAAACCGGCAAAATCGGTATGAACTGCCAGTTCTCTTTTTTTTTTCTTTAAAAAAATTAAATCAAACGACGTCATTTGTTAAATGAGCCGAGTCGAACTCGAATACTGCTGAGCTCAACTCGAACTCAAAAACTTTAAAAGTAAGATCAACTCGACTAAAAAACTCACGAGCTAAAAATTATCAAGTTCAACTCGAACTCGAAATATAATATTGAAACTTGAACTTGAAAAGGCTCGAACTCAGAAAATATTAGAAGCTCGATTAAAGCTTGAAATTCGAGCTCAATTGAAGCGAAAGAATAGTTCACTCTGTGTTCACCAAAAGGCTCCATGATTTTTAATGTCAAATTACCTCTAGTATTTATAGAAGTAAGTTGGGATGCTCTTCTATGTTTCTTAGCCATATGAGATTGTTTTGTTCTCATATTTTTACTCTTTAGACTTTTGGGATGTTCTTCTATGTTTCTTAGCCATGTGAGATTGTTTTTTTAAAAAATTAAACCAAACGACATCGTTTGTTATGATTTTTTTCAGCAGCAAATTTATTTTTTTATTATAGTTATATAATTATATTTATTATTTAATATGTTTTAACTTAAATATTATGTTGTAGTTAATTTGAATTATTTTGTTTCACTTGATTTTATGTTTTTTAACTTATATATGTTATGACTTGTGATATTTTTATACCTTTTAATATTGTAAACTTAAAAAAATGTTATATATATATTAATATTGCTTTAAATATTATGTAAAATTAAAAAAAAATATTTTATATAAAATCCGATTGAACCCGGTTGAACCAGTGAACCAGTACCTTTAACGGTTCAAGGTCCGGTCCGATTTTAAAAACATTAATTATAAGGAAACAAAATGAGACGTTGGGGGAGAAATAAAGAATCCTTTTGATTTACATCTCATACACGTATCTATACATCTATATCTATATCTATATAACATAATATGATAATATAATATGAATAATGTAGTGGGGGAGAGTGGGTTTAGTGCTACCAAAAAGGAAGGATAAAGCTTGATTGGGCTTAGTGATTGTTCCCTCAACTCCTAACAAAATGGCATGATGAAAGTTATCAATAAATTTCGTTATTGAATTTCTTTAAAATAATTTTAAAAAGAGAAAATAACTTCAGTGACCAAAAATGTCTTATAATATACGATTTTAACCAATATTTTTTGGATTTGCCAAAATGACCAACTAAATCGCAATGCGATCGATAATTCGCAACGCGATCTCCGGTATCGCAAATCAGTTTCCAGATTCGCAACGCGAACATCGACTATCGCAATGCGATTTTCCAAATTCGTTGCGATAGTCGAAGTTCGCGTTGTGATTTATTCCAAGTTCATTGCGATAGTCGAAGTTCCCGTTGCAATTTATTACAAGTTCGTTGCGATAGTCGAAGTTCGCGTTGCGATTTATTCCAAGTTCGTTGCGATAGTCGAAGTTCGCGTTGCGATTTATTCTAAATTTGTTGCGATAGTCCAAGTTCGCGTTGCGATTTATTCCAAGTTCGTTGCGATAGTCGAAGTTCGCGTTGCGATTTATTCCAAATTCGTTGCGATAGTCCAAGTTCGCGTTGCGATTTATTCCAAGTTCGTTGCGATAGTCGAAGTTCGCGTTGCGATTTATTTTAAGTTCGTTGCGATAGTCCAAAATCGCAACGACTGGTGGTATTGCATTTGTTTCTTAAGAATTTTCTCTAAAAAGATAGTATTCGCGCGGACGTGTCGAAGACACGTATTACCACGAGACGAGACGAGACTAGACGGACGGAGGCGGCGGCGGCGCGCGAGAGTCCCCCTTGTTCTCTATCAATCAACAAGGAAGTGGGAAAGCCAAGCCTTAAATACCATTCCCAATAGTGTTTTCAATTCTATATGGGATTGAGCATTACCAACACTTGTTCCCAATACTATGTGGGATTGAGCCTTAAATAGTGATATTATTTGTAAATTATAGTTAATGACTTTAGTATTTGTATGAAAAGTATTTGTGGTTCGTTTAGTTTTCATGCAATTCTAATTTATTTTCAATTGATTGTAATTGCACGATAACAATTTTTTTATTCTCGCGAGTGATGCAATTTTTTTTGAATGTTTTGCTTAAAATTGCAATAATCGCGATTGATTGTAGATTGACTTTTAATTATGACATATTTAATCGTATAATACTAATGCAATTGGTTGCTGATTCAGTTGTTTTAAGGTGCATGATTGTTAATTGTTTACTGAATAATCACATAGTATTGGAAACAAGTGTTGGTAATGCTCAATCCCACATAGTATTGGAAACACTATTGGGAATGATATTTAAGGCTTGGCTTTCCCACTTCCTTGTTGAGTGATAGAGAATAAGGGGGACTCTCGCGCGCCGCCGCCGCCGTCTGTCTCGTCTCGGGTCGTGGTCGTGGTATTACGTGTCTTCGACACGTCCGCGCGAATACTATCTTTTTAGAGAAAATTCTTAAGAAACAAATGCATACCACCAGTCGTTGCAATTTTGGACTATCACAACGAACTTGGAATAAATCGCAACGCGAACTTCGACTATCTCAACGAACTTGGAATAAATCGCAACGCGAACTTCGACTATCGCAACGAATTTGGAATAAATCGCAACGCGAACTTGGACTATCGCAACGAATTTGGAATAAATCGCAACGCGAACTTGGACTATCGCAACGAATTTGAAATAAATCGCAACGCGAACTTGGAATAAATCGCAACGAATTTGGAATAAATCGCAACGCGAACTTCGACTATCGCAACGAATTTGTAATAAATCGTAACGCAAACTTCGACTATCGCAAATCAGTTTCCAGATTCGCAACGCGAACTTCGACTATCGCAACGCGAACTTGGACTATCGCAATGCAAATATGTAAATCGCAATGCGATAGTCGAAGTTCGCGTTGCGAATCTGGAAACTGATTTTTGATACCAGAGATAGCGTTGCGAATTATCGATCGCATTGCGATTTAGTTGGTCATTTTGGAAAATCCAAAAAAAATTGGTTAAAATTATATATTATAAGGCATTTTTGGTCATTGAGATTATTTTTTCTTTTAAAAAATCAGTTATATTTAAAACCATTCTAAAATATACCACCATTATTATAAGAGAAAATAACCTCAGTGACCAAAAATCTCATATAATATACGATTTTAACCAACTTTTTCCGGATTTGCCAAAATGACCAACAAAATCGCAATGCGATCGCTAATTCGCAACGCGATCTCCATTATCGCAAATTCGCGTTGCATTTTCGCAATGCGATAGTTGAAAATCGCGTTGCGATGGTCTACAGTATCGTTGCGATTTTCCCAATTCGCAATGCGAATAAGTAAATCGCAACGCGAATTGGGAAATTCGCAATGCGAATAAGTAAATCGCAACGCGAATTGGGAAAATCGCAATGCGATACTGACTATCGCAATGCGATAATAAAAAATCGCAACGAGATACTTACTTTCGCAACGCGATACTGACTTTCGCAACGCGATTTACTTAGCGCCATTCGTATTAACGCGTATTTTTTTTTTCAAATTCCAAACACGTATTTTTTCTTAATAAATCGGAAAATGAACCGTCCACAGTAATCGCACGCAACTCATAACCTCAAACCCAAAAACACAACACTCAGTCCCATCTCCATCTCTCACTCTCTACGGCGAAATCCGTCCCCATCTCCGAAGATTTCCGTCCCCATCGCCGGCGAAATCCCTCACAACCATTCACAGTCAAAAATCCCTCACAATTATTCAGAAATGGAAAATCAACCTCCGAGGGTTAGTTTTTTTTAATTTTATTTTGAAATTTTTGCATTATTTTTATTTCGAAATCCGTCCCCATGTCCATAAAATTTAGCTTGCGAAACTAAAACCTGTTGCGAACTTTGAAACTCGCATTGCGATTCTGTATTATCTCGTTGCGAAAGTCAGAATCGCGTTGCGAAAGGCAATCATTTGACCATCGCAATGCGAACTGCAAATCGCAACGATAGAATCGCAATGCGAAATGAAAAAGGCAACGAGGATTAACATGCATAAACTTTTAACAATTATTATTGAATTCTAGGTACTTAACCAAACATTTTCAAACCAAAAGGAGTATATATGTTAACAAAACTTGCATTATGTGTATTTTATGTGTGCACTTTTAACATTTTCAGTTAGGCATGTATTAGTAACTTGAGTTTGAACATTGCTATCACTTATTAGACATTCATTTGACTATCGCAACGTGAAAATGGCTATCGCAACGTGAAAATGGTTATCACAACGAGAATATCGCAACGCGAAATGATAATCGCATTGCGATTTTCTCGTTGCGATTTTCATTTCGCATTGCGATTTCATTTCGCATTGCGATTTTCTCGTTGCGATAGCCATTTCGCGTTGCGATAGTCTGTTTTGCCTTCAACATAAAACAGATTGAAAATCAACAAATCAACTATTACATTTCAACACAAATATGTACACATCAATTAAACAAATCAACATTTACAAATCATCTTTTACAAATCAATTAAACAATCAAAAATAATAATTCTTATTTCTTCATCAATTATTGAATCAAGAATCAACAACTTTGTGACCCCGTACATCCATTTCACGCAGCTCACTTAAGGATTAACCTGCAGAAACCAAACATTTGCTCAAACAAGACTTCCTACACATCTAAAACCTACAAACAGCAAATTATTGAATTCTAGGTACTTAACCAAACATTTTCAAAACAAAAGGAGTATATATGTTAACAAAACTTGCATTATGTGTATTTTATGTGTGCACTTTTAACATTTTCAGTTAGGCATGTATTAGTAACTTGAGTTTGAACATTGCTATGATCTGTTCAGTTGTCATCACTTATTAGACATTCATTTGACTATCGCAATGCGAAAATGGTTATCGCAACGAGAAAATCGCAATGCGAAATGAAAATCGCATTGCGATTTTCTCGTTGCGATAACCATTTCGCGTTGCGATAGTCTGTTTTGCCTTCAACATAAAGCAGATTGAAAATCAACAAATCAACTATTACATTTCAACACAAATTATGTACACATCAATTAAACAATCAACATTTACAAATCATCTTTTACAAATCAATTAAACAATCAAAAATAATAATAATTCTTATTTCTTCATCAATTATTGAATCAAGAATCAACAACTTTGTGACCCCGTACATCCATTTCACGCAGCTCACTTAAGGATTAACCTGCAGAAACCAAACATTTGCTCAAACAAGACTTCCTACACATCTAAAACCTACAACAGCAAATTATTGAATTCTAGGTACTTAACCAAACATTTTCAAACCAAAAGGATATATATGTTAACAAACTTGCATTTGACTTACCAATTAACAATGGACACTTTCATAACGCGGATGCAGGTAGGCAGCGTCTCGAATATATTGCTCTAGCCATATAATGCCGAAACCACAAGCCTACTGCAGCTCTATCTCTATCGGTGGGAGGTAAAAACTCTGTGCTTCCCGTCGTCAAACGCGCCAAGCAAAGGCATACGAGAGGACCACAATCCCCTCTGGCTCCCAGCGATTGCTGTGGCGCGGTCTCGTCTCTGACAACTGTGACATTGAACTTCTTTGGCTTTTTGTGTCCAGAATGACTCCAATACTTAATCCCATCCAAGAATTTAGCCAAATGAGAGCTCCATCCCTTGAAAATATCTCTCAAATCAGACAGTGATATGTAATTGATCATGCTGTCATACACTATTATCTTCAGGGATGGGAGCTGAAGTTGGACGAGAAGCCAGTGACGACGTTCCAAAACAGGGATAAACACCTGCGATCATAAGTAATAATTCATTTATTTGCGCACTTATTATTTATTAACACCTTTAAAAAATTTAAAAAATAAACACTAACCGTATCGACCTCCCACCATGCAGGATAAAGTTTAGCTTGTCTATTGCCCAACAAAAATGATTCATCTCGTTGATTCTTCAAGTGAACTGCGTGAAAAGCCGTCGGCATTATTGTATATAGCGAATTTTTTTTATTTTTCCTAAGCTTCCTTATTATTAGTAGACGTAACACCCATGCATCGATATGCTGTTTTACAAAAAAATACATATATTAGTGAATTACATTAATTTTTAAACAAATTAATCAAAATCATATATAAGACAAATATAGTCTTACCTCCCCATCCAAATAGCCACTGTCTTCAACCCCTAATAGCACACCCCACCAAGATCGATCAAGCAACAAAAACATTTCATCGTTGAGTTTGTTGATATCAGTGTAACACCCTTGGCTCCGCTCATGTAGATAAAAATCAACTGCGGTCTTAGCCCAAAGGGTATTATCCACAATTGTTTCCGGTAGTTGTCTCCTCTCCACTTCAGATACCGGAAGGGTACTAGCCGGTAACTCATACGAGAGCCAACTCTCATCCATCATGTCCGGAACCGGTGGGGGTTTCTCAATACTTCGATATATTACCCCATGTGAATCGGGCTCTGGAATGGTGGGAGGGACCTCTTCAACGATGACAGTGGCCTCTTGAACGGTGGGGGGGAATCTTGAGGGAGAATAGGGGCCTCTTAAACGATTGGAGGGGACTCTTGAGGGATGACCGGTGAGTCGGGCTTCTTCTTGCGGAGTCTTCGCACCATTGGGGTGAACGGAGACGTAATAGCACGTCCACGCCGTCTGATGCGTGAACTCCGTCGTGCAAGGAAAACCCGACGTAAAGCATCCACCTTATCGGGCCGCTAAAAAAAAATACATAAATCAGTAATAAACAGACATGATATTAAACAAAGACAAATATGTTTCAAACTAGCATTGTATTCACCTAAATCATTATTCTATCATAGTTCACAAAATGCTCAGATAACATTCCAGAAGTAAGCACTTATATAAACATTTAAAAGGACAACATATATAAACATTCCAGAAGAAGAATAGTTTACTTTCGCAACACGAAACTTAAAATCGCAACGCGAAATGACTATCGCAACGCGGAAATGGCTATCGCAATGCGAAATGAAAATCGCAACGACAAAATCGCAACGCGAAATGAAATCGCAACGACAAAATCGCAACGCGAAACACAAATCGCATTGCGATTTTCATTTCGCGTTGCGATTTTGTCGTTGCGATTTCATTTCGCGTTGCGATTTTGTCGTTGCGATTTTCATTTCGCATTGCGATAGCCATTTCCGCGTTGCGATAGTCATTTTCGTGTTGCGAAAGTAAACTATTCTTCTTCTGCAAATTGAAACTTGAATGGATTGCATTACTTCAACCAAAAGACAAAAACAAAACCAAAACCAAAAACAAATACTAACAAAAACAGATTGGCAGCAACCGAATGAATTACGAGTATGAAAAATCTTAAACTTACCTCGTTGCGTAGAGTATGAACCTCATTCTGCAACGATGCTACCATCTCACGTAGAGCGGCTACCTCACCGCGTAATGTAGACACCTCAACACGCCATGCACCATCGTCTTTGCGTAAAGTACCGACCTCCTCACGCAAGGCATTGACCTCATCACGTAACTCCCCTAACTCATCCCGTTGAGGTGGAGGTGGAGAACAGGGAGATAAACGTCGTGACATCTTTGCCGGTCGCCTATCTTGCGGTGATGGTGGAGAAGAGGCTCGATGATGTGAAAGAATAGGTGATGGCTGTCGTTGTGGAGGTGTATAGCCGGGTCGATCAGATGATGGCTCTAGGTGAGGTGATAGCTCTGGGCGAGGTGATGGCTCCCGAAGTGGAGGCTGCTCATCAACCGTTCCATCAAAAAAACGCTTACTAGCTTGCCACCAATCAGTGGCAAGCTCAGCTTCCGTGGGTGTCAGCCTCTGTAGAGGAGTGTTGGCCTCCTAACAATATAAAAGCTTAAACAAAGTTAAATGTGTACTAGTAATAACTTGTTTATAAACATATGGTAGTATTTATGTTAACTTACATTATTTATTGTCGTATACCGTAGTAAATCTTCCCATTGCAAGGTTCGTTTCCTCTTCCAGGAAATAGCCCTGGGAATATTATTTGAAGTTTTTATTGCATATGTCTTCATGGCGGGAAAGGCCTCAAATATCCAAATCTACAAACAATATAATAACAAACATTAGTAATTGTTAAATAATTACTTATAATTTTGGAAACATTATATAAAAATTCTTACCTTAAAGGCCCAAATAAAGCCTGTCAAAGTGTATTTGGAACCATCGCCATGCAAACTTTTTCGATCATCCAAGGCAGACGATAACTTATTCCATGTAGCTTTCCATAAATACGAGCCCCACGGAAACAGGTTCCACGCATTTAGGTCTTCTACCAATTTGATTAGATCATTTGGAATAGGTTGTCTGGCCTCTCTGCCTAAAAAGCCGGCATGCAAAAGAATTAGAAGGCATACTCGGACAACGTCGACGTCATCCATCCGAGTAAAACCATCTTTATTATTCAAAAATCTTGTCAGGTCTTCTACGTGTAGACTCGGCCTCTCCAGCTCAGGAAAAACCAGGGATAGCCATGATGGGCGGGTAATGTGTCTAGTGTACCGACCTACATCATCGTGTCCGAAGCGTAGACCAGTGATTAAGCAAAACTCCTCCCGCCCAAAACACGTATACGCCGGTGGAAAATCAAACCATATCTCTTCATCACGACGTTGTATAGTCTCTGGTAGATCTCTAGTCATGGTTTGAAGAAACAGGTGTGTCAACATCGCATCTCCACCGGGATGTTGTACTTTCAGCCATGGCCCGAAGCATGTATCCTCAAACATTTTTCTTTGTGCAGGTGAAAGCTTCGACGCAATTGTTTTGGCCAGGCTGACTTTATTTCTCAAGGTCAATTGAGCCGAATAAAAGTTCTACAAAAACAATAAACATACTAAATTAGATATACCAAAAACTACACTGTGAAGATATACCAAAAACAATAATAAACATAATAGTAGTAGTTTATTCTTCAAACTTAAATATGCAACACTGTGAATTTCGTATTTGTCTTTGTTTTTTGGTTGAAGTAATGCAATTCATTCAAGTTTCAATTTGCAGAAGAAGAATAGTTTCTGAAAATGAAAATCGCAACACGAAAATGACTATCGCAACGAGAGAATCGCAACGCGAAACTAAAATCGCGTTGCGATTTGCATTTCGCGTTGCGATTCTTGGTTGATTTAATAAGCAATCTAAGTGAAATGGTTAATCTATTATTTAAATTACCAGTAAACCTATCATCAATTTCAATATGAAAAACCTAATAATAATGCAAAAATTTCAAAAAGAAAATAATTAAAAAAACTAACACTCGTTGGTTGATTTGGTTGATTTTCCATTTCTGATTGTGAGGGTGGCTCTGAGAGATTTAGATAGACGGATTTCGCCGGAGATGGGGACGGATTTCGTCGGAGATGGGTGAGAGAGTGAGAGATGGAGATGGGACTGAGTTGTGATTTTAGGTTTTAGGTTATGAGTTGCGATTACGGGATATACTGTGGACAGTTCAGTGTTCCAATATATTTATATTCATGTTTGGAATTTAAAAATAAAATACTTGGCCAGGATACTAATGGCGCTTTGAAAATCGCATTGCGATTATGTATTATCGCGTTGCGAAAGTCAGTATCGCGTTGCGAAAGTAAGTATCTCGTTGCGATTTTTTATTATCGCATTGCGATAGTCAGTATCGCATTGCGATTTTCTCAATTCGCGTTGCGATTTACTTATTCGCATTGCGAATTTCCCAATTCGCGTTGCGATTTACTTATTCGCATTGCGAATTGGGAAAATCGTAACGATACTGTAGACCATCGCAACGCGATTTTCAACTATCGCATTGCGAAAATGCAACGCGAATTTGCGATAATGGAGATCGCGTTGCGAATTAGCGATCACATTGCGATTTTGTTGGTCATTTTGGCAAATCCAGAAAAAGTTGATTAAAATCGTATATTATATGGGATTTTTGGTCACTGAGGTTATTTTCTCTTATTATAATAATCCTTTTTACTAATATTATATTAAATTATAATAATCTAAGATATTATATTAATTATTTAAAGAAGAAAAAATAAATATCAAACGGCTGGACATAAATATAGATAAACATACCATTTTCTCTGGCCAATTCGCTTCTGTAGGGTTCTTAAAAAAAATATTAATTGAATTAAGATATCGTCAGAATTATTTTTTAAAATAATGTAAATGCTTTAATAATTAGAGAGTCGACAAAAATACGATGTGACATTAACGTGTAACGCAAAGACTACCATGAGACCTTGAATAAATGGGGGAAAACGCCAAGATCTCAATGCGTCTCCCCTCAGATGCATTGCACGTATGGAACTTTATATACTGCTCAAGGAAAGGGAAAAATATTAAAAAAATAATTGCAAAGGAAAAATATTGGTCTGAAATAAAAGAGTTGATTGGAGATGCATTCATGCATGGAGTCGCACTGTAGTCAGTGTGATTTAGCCCAGGTCGTCTGAAAATATATTGTGTTCTCGATACTTTTTAAAAGCGTGTTGTGTTTTTAGCGACTTTCAAAGAATATTGTAATATTTAAATTAGACAAAAATAAATTCGATAAGACTCTATTTGAACCAATAATTGTTTTACAACACCACGAGTGTAAATCAGGCTATTTTCTATATTATTTAATGCTACAAATTAAGTTAGAGTTGTGGAGTACAGTGTATTTTCATCTGTGCACAAGATCTCTTTTTCAGGTGATTCAATTTTATTCTAAATACTAAATTCTAAAATAATTCAATTAAATTTAATTATGTCAGATTTATTATTATTTAATTTCATCTTATTTCATGTGATACTTATTTTTTATATAAATATAATAGTATAATTCTTATTTATTGAAGAAATTTTTTAATTAAAAAAAGTAGTTAGGATATAGAAGAGGTTGAAAATAATTTGAATTTTAAATTTATAAAATGTTATTTTGACGTATAAATAAAAGTGTAAACTACTAGGTTGACAACTTAACTATCTAGCCCTTTTTACTTTTGTCATCGATCTTTTAAATTTATCAATCATACAACATAATTATTTAACTGTTTCAACTAAGCCACTAGTCGTTACCAATTGATACAAATGATGAAGTGCCAGTTAAAAGGAATTGACATTATTATACATTCAGTCTTTATTATTTATATAATCAATTTGGTCCTAAATTAAATAGAATTTAATAAATTAATCATTTAATTAGGATCTGACATGTGTTAGCACATGATCATGACACGTGTCATTGGTGACACATGTCACCACCTAATTATTTATATATGCTATCAATTTGGTCCTAAATTAAATAAAATTTAATAAATTAATCATTTAACCAGGATCTGACATGTGTTAACACATGATCATGACATATGTTATTGGTGACACATGTCACCACCTAATTAGAAGAAAATTAAGTTACAAAGAAGTAAAATTTGGGTCTTGGGCAAACTCAAACCTGAGTCACGTAAATGAAAGATACAGGGTGGAGCCACTAAGCTAACACCATCGTTTGTGTTAAGAGATATACAATAATACATATACTAATAGTATGACCAATGCCAGAAAAAAAAGAATATAATGGAAAATGGAAATAATGAGATTTGAACTTCGGCAAAAAATTGAAAGCAATAAATGATGGGAAAATATTATATTTTTTTACAATAAAAAATATTATATTTGATAAATTGTTTGATAGATTTAATATATTTTTTAAATATTAGTTGATACAATATTTTAAAAGAATAAATTTAAGATTTATATATTTTTAAACTAAATTTAATAATTATATTTTTCATATTTATAATTCATGATATATAATCTTAAGTTGAGTATTTCTAATATAATTAATAATTTTAATTTCTTATTAAAAATAAAATATTCAAAAAATATAAATGATTCATACATTAATATATGAATATATTTTTTTATTTATACATCTAAATATAAATATACATTTATATAAATATATTTTTATTCGTATATTGAAATATTTTGATTAAAATATAAACATATTTTAAATACTAGTTTATACAAGAAAAATAAAATATATCAAAAATATAAATGATTCATACATTTAAATATAAATTGAATCATTTATATTTTCTATACATCTATATTTAATAAGAAAATAAAATTATTGGGGGACTGTTTTGCAAGTTTTAAAAGTTGGGGACCTAAATTCAAGTGCCTGAAAAGTTCAATGACCGTTTATATAATTTACCCTAATTTTTAACATTGATTTAAGTTGGGGGACCATATTGCAAACGGAATAAATATTGGGGGACTATATTGCAAGTTTTAAAAGTTGGGGGACCTAAATGCAAGCTTCAGAAATGTTCAGTGACCATTACTATACTTTACCCTAAAGATTATTATTGATTTTCGTTATTTTGTTTTTAATTATATTGAAGTTCATCATTACACTTTTTAATTATATTTGTTTCTAATAAAAATAATAAAATTGGAATCAATCTTTTATAAAATTGCTCTAATTTAAGCACTTGAATTAAAAAATTAACGTGATGTCATTATTAAAAATAATTATATAAATTATTTTTAATTTTTTAATTTGTAAGTTGCCACAATATAACAAATGAAAAAAGGACATATTATTTCTATTTCAACATTAGCTTTCTAATAATAAAATTAAAGTATAAAAATAATTTGTATAGGAGTGAGAGAAGGACACCGTCGTTATCTTTTTACGATCCATGATTTGAATGGTCAAGGTTCATATTTAACATTGGATGCCATCCACTTTTAGTTTATATTTACCATTATTTTTGTTTTGAACATGCTTCAAAAAAGGTATTTGAATTCAAATTCGCTCCCTTTGAAATTTTATAAATTCAAATTCGTCATTCTAACATAAAATCTTACGTTTGTCTCTGAATAAAATAATGCATCAAACAAATAAAATAATTAATTTACAAGATTATATGATTAGTTGGGTCGTGAAATTTGTCAAAGCTTAAATTTAAAATATTTACAACGCTTGATTATATGATTAATTTACGATTTATATGATTATATTTACGACGCTTGAGGTGTTCCTTGCATGGCGGTGAAACTTTGTTTTTAGCTGGCTTGTTTTCTCTCTTATTAAAATATAAGGGCACAAAGTATAAAATATTAATTATTAAAAAATATTGTAATATAATAAAACTTAAATTTACTCCGACGTTAATAAATATATTTTATATTTATTTTAGAATTTATCAAAGTGAACATAAACTCAAAGTTAGATAAAAATGAAGAAGAAAATAATATAATTAATTAAAGATTATAATAAACAATAATCTTATAAATTATTAATTGATAATTTAAACAAAATAATTTGAACTCAGTTATAATTTATAAAATAAAAATTGTAAAGACAATTCTCTCCGACTGTTCAAGTATATATATGCCCCATGTTACAAAAGAAAGTATATACACATGTAAGTACAGTCAAATATTGAAACCCGAATCGGAAATAGGTAATGATAGAACCACCCGCGAGGGCCCAAAAACACCCAACACTCACCCCCACGGGCTCAAAACTGTGCTTCATTATTGTTCACTAATACCTGCGCACGTATCAAAGCTTTAATCACCTTTGACCTATTTTTGATGTATCAATTTAATTTCTATATAATAATCGTAATCTTAGCTTCAGTACATTCCATATATTTCGACCTTCTCACTCTCCGTTTTCCAGTTTTATATTTCTTTTAGCTCAAGGGTTGGATCAATTTGAAGCCGCTTCTTCTGTTTTCTCGATTTGGTTTCTGGGGTTTCTTCTGCTTCATTCACATCTGTAAGTCGTCTCACGATTTTCATTTTCAATTTATCTGTTTTAACCGGTTTAAATTTCTTCCCTTTTTCGTTTAATTTTCTTGCTCTTTTTTATTTTTTAAAGTTTATATTTAGCTAATTTTTATAGCTTTGGGTAGTTTGTTTTCATGCGATTTCTCCTTTTTTTTTGGATACCGGAAGAAACCCTAATCAGATCCAATCTTAAAAGGTTTAAAAAAACTCACATCTTATCTCAACAGTTACAGTTATCAAGAGAATGAACTCTTTTACTTGTTCACTATCGTCTTCTCCCGTTTTTGTTTTGTTTTGTATTATTAGCTTAATACTACGTTTCTTCATTTACAATTTTGTATGCGATGTTAAAATAATGAATATATTGGCCATTGCAGGGTTCTTGAAAAGGTTGTTTTGGGGTAAAAGAGTTACCAAGAAACTGAAGTGTGGCAATTTTAGTTGAATAACGAACAGTATGCGGTGGTGGCTGAGTCTTTCCGTTGATGTCTTTCGAAAAGTTATCTCTTTGAACTTGTATTGCAGAGTGATTCTGTAATTCAGTAATCTATATTAGCAAATAGCAAGTACCCTTCCTCTTTACTCGCCTGTCTTTGTATTAATCGTTCATGGGATCCACTTTTTTCGTCGTCGTTCCATGTTATGTTCTACGGATCAGCTGAAAACCTTCAAATCCATTTCTCAAATTTCTAATCCAGGAGTTAGTGTTTTGATTTCAGTAGGGATAGCTTTTGTAGTGATATTTCAGTTTTATCGTTCTGGGTTACGGAGTTTAAACACGTCGTTGTCTGGAAGATATCTTGCTTTTTGTCATTTTGAAGGGTTTGGGACGTAGTTATGGTGTGCCAAGCAGCTAGCCAAACTAGATTCCGGGCATTGAAGTACGAAAATGGTATTGCAGGGAGTGCCACCATTGTAGTTAGAGTTATAGCATGCTTTCAACCTCTTCAGGATTGCCAGGTTCGTTTTTTGTTTGTTGTTTTTCCATTTCTTTATATTTTTGTACAATCCTTTATGAAGGAATTATATACACTTAGTTACATTTGTTTTCTTAATGTATGAGATTTCTTGTTCATGTTCTTTTTGTTATTTTACTGAATTTCCTCTCGTTGGTTTTTGCCAGGCTGAATATTTCCGTCATTTGCTTAAGCCGGTTACGTAGTTTAGTTTTACATTTCCGTGTTCAAGTTAAGCTGGAGTTGTTAGTTTTTTCCCTAGTTTTTGAGAGAAGCTGCAAGTAAACCGCTATTTCTACTGCCACAACATTTAACTTCTGGTACGCATTGCTTGTACTTGGTTTTATGATTATCTACTTTTTATTCTCGGAATATCCTTTTTCACATTGTTTTCGTTGTTCTCATAGGTGATAGTTCTGGTTGGATGGCAGAAGGCTGCGGATCCTGGTTTCCTCTGCAGCAATTTGATTGGCTATCACCCAAATTGAATACTTTGGCTGCTTCACATCCTTTGGGGCAGCAAAGTATTAATCCTCCATTCGTAAACTCTGGCACTAGTATGGTCTCTGCTACCGGGACTTTGCCGGTTTATGGATATCACGATTTACCTCATTTGCAGGTTGGTCAAGTTAATGAATCCCATGGTCGGTGTTACTATTTACCCCCCTCTCAACAGGTCTTTGCACCCGCTTCAAACACTTTCTTGAAAGAGCGACTCCCACCTGATCCTTATGGGAATCGTACGGAGAACATTGTCCCGAAGGCAGGGTCTGGGTGCAGTCAGAAGAGATTCCTTGTTTTTGACCAATCTGGTGGTCAAACTACCATGATGCTTAGTTCTTTTGGGACTCCTATTAAGTGCGGTTCTTTGGGTCCCAAATTTCCTTTTGCTTGTAACTTGAGTAGGGAGGATCCCTTGGCCAAAGTGAGCCTGAATCTTCACCCTGGACTAACCTCTAAAGGTGTATTTGACGACAATGGGACTGATGTGCAAAGTGAAATGCGCGAGGACACTGAAGAACTCAATGCCTTGCTTTACTCTGATGGTGATGGTGATAGCGATTACACCGAGGATGAAGAAGTTGCAAGCACGGGTCACTCTCCTAGCACAATGACAGCCCACTATGAGCAATCTGAGGAAGGTGCTGAAGGGGTTGCTAGTTATACTGGCCTAACCAAAAGGCGAAAACTGCTCGATGGCAGTAATGGTTGTATGCAATTCCCTGTTAACAATACTAGTTCAGTGAATCACAGTATATGTTCTGAGCTCGAGGATGATGCTGATTCCAGTTTTACCAATGGCCAAAATCCAGTATCCGATGATATGGATTCGTCTTCAGGCAACAAGAGAATGTGGGTAGATAAAATTCGTGAGACTGTGAGTGTATTAAGAAGCTTAATTCCAGGTGTTGGGGGAAAGGATGCTGTTATGGTTCTTGATGAAGCCATTGATTGCTTACATTCTCTGAAACGTAAAGCCGAAACCTTGGGACTTGGTACTCTATGAGTTGGCACCGTTCATGTTAGTAGTATTGGTGTATAGCATGTCATAACTAGTCATTGTTAATGGAGCATAATTGAAGTTTGGGCAGTCATGTTTGGAGATGCATGCATTACAGATGACCTGGAGTCTACCAACAAAGGAGATGAAGATCCAAAGATAGTGGAGAGAGAATTGAATTCAAATTTGCGTTTCTTGAATGATTTGAGCTGGAAACCAGTACCTTTAGCTTGAAATCTCACTGTTTCATGAGAAAGCAGGATAGTGAATCATGAGCCTTGGGGTTTAGTAAAAGTAACAACACTCACAGCCCGGCATGAGAAGATTGGTTAATGGAAGAGGGACCCTCATAAGGGGTGCGCTAAGGGCATGCCTCTTAGGTGTTTTGGGTCCCAATCCTCACTTTCTTCATCCTTTTTGTATTGTTGTCAAGCTTAAGTTAATCCTTGTGGCGTTCCCTTTTTCTTTGATGTAGAAAGCTGCACGAGCAAAATGAGCCAATCTCCAATTTCATCATCCAACAACTGTGAAGGGGTCCCAAGACGTTGAGTTGTGATGCTCCAGTACTTTATTTGTTTTCTCTGTCTATTTGAAAACTAAACATTTATGTATTTGTAGTTGCTTTTGTGTGCTGGTGCTACCATTGGGTTATCAATGGTGTGTTTTAGCTTTGAGATTGTAAATTGTAATGTATTGATGGCTTAAGCAATCATTCATGGTTGGATGTAATTAAATGTTCAATAAATGGCATGCGGTGTTGTGTTCTTCAAACTATGTATTTACGTGGCATGCATGAAGGAGACTGATGTCTTATAGCTCGGCTCACTTGCAAAAGAAGGTAGCAAATCCTTTAGCTTGGTTCGTGCATGAAAAGGAAAGCACCAAATCATTGATACGTATTACTCCAATTCAGTTTAATTCTTATTTTGTGAAATTTCTATTCAATTTTTCATGGAAGGGCGTCACTTCGAAGCATTCATATGGTATTTTTCTTTTTTCTTTGCTGAAATGATGTCATGAGGAGATTTCTCATATGCCGGAGATATACGCAGCTCATTGGGGTACTCGGAGCACGTGTCAAATATACGCAGCTCATTGGGGTACTCGGAGCACGGATCAACGGAGTTGACAGTTGAATCCTAAGAAAGATGCTCAACTAGCAGAAAATGAGTTTTGTATCAGAGCTCATATAGGATTCAATGTGGTGAAGTCTAATCAAAAGATATATTTCGTCAAGTGTATAAACAATAATGTCGGGTGTAAGTGGAGGATACATGTCTCATACCTTCAACGAAAGATGTTGTGGCAAGTGACAATGTTCTACAACCAACACATTTGTACTTTGAGTTCCTTGACACATGACCACAAATACTTAAATTCTAATGTCATGTGCATACGTCAAGCTTTTGGTGAAGAAAAATCCAAGGATCCTAGTTTCAATGATAGTGACATCATTCCAAAATATATTTGGTTATATTCCATCTTACTACAAGTCATGGATGGAGAAAAGGAAAGCTATGACACTATTATACAATGATTGGGATCAGTCGTACAATGAGCTCCCACATCTGTTGCACTCAATGAAAATTTTCATCCCAGGAACCATTGTTCGCTCTTCTACTTATCATGCGACCACATTTGATAGACATGTTATTCCAAGGAAAAGAGTTTTTGGAGGCTTGTTCTGGGTTTTCAAGTCATCCATTGAAGGTTTTCGTTACTACAAACAAATGATTCAAGTGGATGACACTTTTCTCTATGGCGTATAAAAAACACGTCCTAATAATAGCTGTTGCACAAGATGGTGATAGAAACATTTTTCCCATTGTGTTTGCCATTGTTAAAAAAGAGTATGAGGAAACGTGGAATTTCTTTTTGTTAAACTTGTGTTCCCATGTTGTCACATAAGATGGAGTTTGTATGATCTCAGACCGTTCACCTGGGTTGTTGGCCACGATTGGCAAACTAGGTAGTATGTGGTCACCTCCCCATGCATTTTCGGCGTATTGCATACATCATTTTACATCCAATGCTATGGCGAGGTTAAGAATAAGAAGATCAAGAAAGAGAATATCAACATGGGTAACTTATTCTTTTAATTCCTTTATTTATGTTCTTCATTTATTATTGTACTTAAATCTAACTTTTTTAGGATATGCTTTACTACAACCGAACTTCAGTGTAAGGCTGGAAAATTTTAGGAAATATGTAGAAGAGGTTTATAAGTTTGTAGCTAAAATACATCGAGAAAGATTATCATAGACATATGACGATCATGGTCGACGTTATGGTCATATGACAACTGATCTTGTTGAATATATCAAATCAATGCTTAAAGGGACAAGACATCTTTCAGTAGCAAGTATTGTTTGGGAGACTTACTTCAGATTGGGTAATGTATGGGTAGACAAAGGTGCCCAAGTAGAGACAATGATCAACGAAGGCAAAAATTGGGCTCTAGATCTGGAGAAAGCAATGAACAAAAATCAAACACATGCAACATCAATGTATGTTCATAATTTTTCCAGACTCGATTCTGATTACGTTGTTCAAGCACTAGTTCGACCACATGAGGGTGGAAATTCTACCACCTACACTCGTAATCTTAATAGAAGATGGTGTGATTGTGGTCAATTTCAAGCCTTCAAATACCCATGCGCTCACGCGGTTGTTGCATGTATGCATGTGAATGTAGACCCATACTCATATGTTGATGATTTTTATAGCATACATGTAGTCACTGCAGAGGTGAAGGCCACAACAGGAAACACGGTTCACATCTTTCAAAATATCGACGAGCTGATAAAACCTTCGTAATTGTATTCTCATGTTGTCTGTTGTATCTGTTTTGGATAATTTATCAATATCAATAACCATATTTATTTATCAACATCAATAACGTTTAACTAAACTCAAATTCATACACACACACACTCACACATATAATATTTTTCAACAAAATAAATAACTTTTCCTCTTTTTCTTTCTCTCAATTTTTACATTATTATTATTATTTTTAATTCCTCTTTATAGATCGTTTGCTATGTCGGTTTGGTAAATCTTCATTCTTCTCCTCCTTATGTTGATCAAGAATTGAATTTATTTACTCTTTTACCCACTCCTCATATAAAGACGAGCTTGAATCCATATCATCAATGTCAGAGTAATCAGACCCAAAATGATCTTTTGAATTTTTTTTGAAATATTCTTCCCACAAATGCATGATTTGGTTATCATATAACTCTATCAACTCACTCAACTCTTATTTATAGTGATTTTTTTTAAAATGACCGTTGGAACTCATCACGACCACATGACGAGTTACAACGGCTACAAAAAGCTAATTTTCAAATATTTCTAAATTGATATATATTTAAACCAAAAGAACTCGTCACCTTGAGGTGACGAGTTCAATATATTTTCTTCCAATTTTCTAAGTAAATAATTGTAAAAAATAATTTAATGGAATTCATCATCTCAAAGATATAAATTTCGTATAAATTAATTAAATAATAAACACATAATATAATGATAATATTCTTCGAAACTCATCTCCTCGAGGTGACAAGTTTCCATGTACCGTAGAAAATATCGTAGATCTCCAAATAAATTTCTGACAATCTTACATCCCAAAATTTATTTCCGGGTTGCCCTGCCTTGTTGGGCCGTAAAAACCTAATTTTTTAGGGTAAACTATACGGACAAGGACAAAGATAGGATCAAACATTGGAATGGGCTAATTTTCTTTACAATGTAAGAAAAAGGTTCAATGAAGTATTTAAATATCAAAATTGGGAGGGACAAAAGTCTTATTTAACTAATATTTAAACTAAAAAGAACCTAAAACACTATTACACCAAAAACTTTGGGAGGGCCAACAACCCTTCCCACCTCCTTAATAGCTCTGTCCCTGTACACACGGATGATATTTTAACTATTGTCCAATTTCATTTTGATTATCTATGTTTCGATTTCATTAATTGGACTATCAAACTGTTTAAATGTTTCAATCAAGCCACTACTGTTATCTTTTAAAGAGATGGTGACTTGATAATTAATAAAATTAGTATAATTATATATTTGGTCATCAATACTTGCATATTTTATCAATTTAATCATAGTTTTAATTTAATTTAAAAATTAATCTCCAATCTAAAGGTGTCACGTGTCAATGGATTATTATTATACATTTCTAGGTGACACATGTCACCATACATGGGACATCCAAATTAGGGACTAAGGGTGTCATAGGAAGGCCTTTACCGCTGGGTCAAACCATCCATTTGATATTAGATTGAAAAATCTTTTATATATTATGTATGCGAATATTTTACACATATATATTTATATATTAAATTATTAAAACAAATCTAATAAATAAATTATATTTCACACACATATATATATTAAATTATAGTTAAAACACGATTTAAAATAAAAATGAGTTTAATATTTTTATTTTTAAAATTAAATTATTTTTTCTTTTTCAAATTTATTTTTAAATAATAATATATAAGGCATATTAAAAAAATTATATTAAAAATTACAGTAAACTATACTATTGACCACTCAACTATTTAACCATTTTACTTTTATCAACGATATTTCAATTTGTCAATCATACCACTTAATTATTTAATTATATTCAATTAAACCGCTAGCCATTAACATTTAATGGTATATATTTTGTATCACTGTGTAAATTCTTAATATTTAATATACTTCAATTTAAATTCACATACTAAATTAAATCCATATCTTAACATTAAAAAAATATATTATTTTTATCTTAACTTATTTAATATATATTTTTATTTTAATATAAAAAACATTTTAATCTTATTTTAACTTAAAAATATATCTTACTTAAAAATATATCTTATTCTTATTTTAAAATTTTAAAAATAATATATTTTAAGTTAAAATATATTAACTATAAAAATATATTTAAAAATCATATATCTTATTCTTATATTATTTTAATATTAAATTAACTTTCAAAGTTAAAATAAGACTCAAATATATTTTTAAGTTAACATAAAATAAAATATACTTAATAAGTTGAGATTAAAATAAAATATAATGTTAAGAGGTGAATTTAATTTAGTATGTGAATTTAAATTAAAATATTAAAAATTTACATAGTGATACAAAATATATAACATATTTTGGGCGTTTTTGGCCCATTAATGCAAATAGGAAAAAATTAGGGTTTTAGGGCACATCGACTTTTAATTAGGGATCTACGGTATTTGCTACAGTACCATGAAACTCGTCACCTCAAGGTGACGAGTTCCAAGGGATATTATTTTTTATTACGTGCGTATTATTTTATTTTTTTAAGGTGACAAGTTCCTTTAAGATATTATTATATTTTTTTTGCAGTAACATATTTAAAATTAGAATTGAAAAAAGCGTTGGAAATCGTCACCTCGAGGTGACGAGTTCCATTGGATTTAAATAGATAGTCGTTGGAAATCGTCCTATGGGCTTGACGAGTTTCAACAGTCATTTTGAGAAAATTTCATCTATAAATAGGAGTTGAGTCAGTTGATAGAGTTATATGGGAGTCAAATTATGCAGTTGTGGGAAGAATATTTCAGGAAATTTCTGAAAGATCATTTTGCGTCTAATATCGATGATTCGGTTTCAAGCTCATCTTCAGATAAGGAGTGAGTGAAATAGATAATAAAGTTGATTCTTGATTAACATAAAAAGGAGGAGGAGGAGAAGAAGAATGAAGATTTAGAAAACTGATGCAACAAACATCTTATGGAGAAGAAGAAAAAGAGGAAACGTTGTCTATTTTGTTGAAAAAATGTTTTAAATATATGCATGAATTTGATTTTTAGTTAAATATATGGTTATTGATATTGATAAATTATCCAAAACAAGTAGGATAAACAACATTTGAAGCAATACAAATACGAAGGTTTATCGGCCCGATCAATATTTTGGATTATCTTGACATTTCTTCGTGGTGTGGCCTTCACTTCTACAGTGACCACAAAGCTTTGGTAGACCTTGCTCTCGTTGTGGATTATCCATGTCAGTATGAATTCAACTAGAATCATGATGACCCTTTAACTTCCTTCGTAATTATGGATTGGGCAACCATTCATTCCTCAGGAATAGTTAATGGCCATTATGCAGTGTTTATGAGATACTTAAATTCACAATTATATATGTTGCGCATAGTATGCAAGCTATAACAATCATAAGTGTATGAGTATGGGTCTACATTGACATGCAGCAACCGCATGAACGCATAGGTTTCTGAAGGCTTGAAATCGACTACTGTCACACCATCTTCTATTCAAATTACCAATGTAGGTGGCAGAATTCCCACCCTCTTGAGGTCGAACAAGTGCTTGGACAATGTAATCAAAATCGAGTCTAGCGAAATTATAAAGATACATTGATGTTGCATGTGTTTGATTTTTGTTTGTTGCTTTCTTTAGATCTGGAGCCCAATTTCTACCTTCGTTGATCATTGCCTCCACTTGGGCACATTTGTCTGCCCATAGTTTACCCAATTTGAAGTTAGTCTCCCGAACAATACTTGCCACCGGAAGATGTCTAGTCCCTTTAAGTACTAAATTGATACATTCGACAAGATTGATTATTATATGACCGTAACGTCGACCCTGATAGTCATATACCTGTGACTATCTTTCTCGAGGTATTTCAGCTGCAAAGTTATAAACCTCTTGTCCATATTGCCTATGATTTTCTAGCCTTGCTTGGAAGTTCGGTTGAAGTAAAGTGTATCCTGAAAAAAATTAGATTTAAGTATAATAATAAATAAAGAACATAAATGAAGGGGAAAAAAGAATAAGTCACCCATGTTGATAATTTCTTTCTTGATCTTCTTATTCTTAAACCTCGACATAGTATTTGATGCAATATGACATATGCAATATGACGTGAATGCATGGGAAGGTTACCACATACTTCCCTATCTTTCAATCGTGGCCAACAACCTAGGTGAACTGTCAGATATCATATAAACCTCATCTTGAGTGATAACATGGGAGTACAAGTTTAATAGAAATAAATTATATGTTTCTCCTGACTCATTTTTAACATTGGAAAAGGCAATAGGGACAATATTTCTGTCACCATCTTGTTCAACAACTATCATCAGGAAGTGTTTGTATACACCATACAAAAAAGTATCATCCACTTAAACCATTTATTTGCAGTAACAAAAACCTTCAATGAATGACTTGAAAGACCATAACAAACCTTCAAAAACTCTCTTCTCTGGGATAATATGACCATCAAACATCGTCGCATGATAAGTATAAGAGCAAACAATGGTTACTGGGATGAAGAATTACATTGCGTGCAACAGATGTGGAAGCTTATTGTACAACTAATCCCAATCACCGTACAATAGTGTCATAGCTTTCTTTTTTGCCATCCACGCCTTGTAGTAAGACGTAATATAACCAAATGTATTCTAAATTAATGCCAATATTATTGAAACGGGGATCCTTGCATTTTTCTCCACCAAAAGCTTAACGTATGCACATATGACATCAGATTCCAAGTGTTATGGTCTTGTGTTAAGGACTTCAATGTACAAATGTGCTGGTTGTGGAACCTTGTGACTTCCCACATCTTCTGTTGTAGGTATGACACACGTATCCTACACTTATATCTAACATTGTTGTTTATACACCTGATAAGGTATGTCTTCTGATCATATTCAACAACAGTGAATTACATATGAGCTTTTAGACAAAACTCCTTAACTTCTAGTTGGGCATCTTTTTTAGTTTCAAACTGTGACCCAATTGCCAATTTTGTTGATCCTTCTTCTGATGTACCCTAGTGGGCTGCACATATCCCCGACACATCAGGAATCTCAAGATTCTTTATGGAATCATAGGTTATATCATGCATTGCTACTGAATGATAATAGTGAGGCATTTGGGGTTGCGACATCTTGGGTTGATTATGTGTTGTTGATTGTGCCTAACCTCACTGAGGATTCGGGTGTGCATGACCACGAGAAACCATTACCTCCCAAACATCACCCTCTATATTAAAACCTTGGCCCTCTGAATTAGCCTTGACGATATCATAATCATCAATTATTGGTGTGTTATCGTCTAGCATCAGTGGAACAAAAGTTTTATCATCCTCACTAAAATCACCAAGGGTTTCACCGAATCGCCTGACAAGGTTATCTAGATTTTTTTATAGTCCTACTTCTTTAGGTACAATAGTTGAGAATGTAGGAAAATATACAGTTTTAGCGTATAACTCAACCAGCTGATTATTTGAAGATTGATGTAGGACAACCATAACATCTACATCGTTGTCAAGCTGGATTGCTCCATATTTGACTGGATTCTCTGAAATTAGGTGTTGATAACTCAAACATGAGATAGAGGCTCCAAGTTTGCTCTCAATTTTTTCAGCAGTTGCAGATGTGATACATTCACAGGGAACATCATGTTTACAGGCCTCTATTTCATAAACACAAAACCATCAACATTTTCGGAGACTTGGCATTTGCGTGAACTGCAACGAAAAATTTGTTAGCCATAGCTTCAAAATGGTTTTTGCTGAAGATTTACATAAAGTAAGCCAATTTAATAAGCTTCAACCAAAAAGGTCAAAACGAGCCATTAATAATAATAAGAAAATGCCCTCAATAATGCAACATGGTAGAAAATGTAAGCAACTTTTCAGTGCCCCATCAATAGTCTCTAGCAACTTTTCAGTGAAATGTCATCTTTAATAATGCACCATGCCCGAAAATGTCAAAACGAACCATTAATAATCTTCAGAAAATGTCATTAATAATGCAGCATGCCAAAAATGTTAGTAACTTTTTAGTGCCCAATCAATCATCTTCAGAAACGTTTCAGTGAGCTGCCATCTCTATTAATGCATCAAGCCCAAAAATGTCAAAATGGGTCATTGATAACCTTCAGAAATGCTATTAATAATGCAGCATGCCATAAAATGCCAGCAACTTTTCAGTGCCCCATCAATCATCTTCAGCAACTTTTCAGTGATATATCAAATCATTTCAGAAAATTTTCAATATTGATATATCACTTAATATCAGGTACAACCTACATTTCAACAACTATCTCAAGTAATGCACCATGCTATAAAAGTTCATTTCACAAACTTTTTTTGCCTATAAATACGTGTTTGGTGAAACCTATTTTACCGGTATAGAAAAACCTCAGTTTTTCACTTCCAAATCTTCATTTTTTTATGAACATGACAACTATTCGTGCAACTATTTTTTATGACTGCAAATCTTTAACCATGTGTTTCAAAAAAAATATTCAACTAGACGAGTTGAAGTTCAATATACAAAGAAGAGTTCAACTGGGAAGTAGAAGAAGAATACCTTTGTCATATTATAGAATTCAACTATCATGCACGAGGTTTCATCTGAGTGATGATATCGACCTTGCTGGTGTGACTGAGACATACTTCAACTATTCTTTGTCTAAAGACGATTTATTTATAGAGTTCGATGATCTCGACCTTGCTCGTACGTTGAGGATGCTTCTTCTAGCTCGAATATCCCAACAATTGAGACAAATGACAAAGCAACAAACATAGATGATGGAGAACTAGAAGCATGGTTCCAATTTGTAAGTGAACGACAACAAGAAAAAACATATAGAATTGAAGAACTTAATGTTACTTCTGACGAGTCTACTGATTACGAAGAGTAGAACATTATAACGAATAATGCAACAGAAGTTTATGAATTTATGATTTCATTGACTGTTTAATGTGTGTGTAAGGTTTGCCCTATTTACGTCCTTAAGGTAATGTATTAATTGTGTTTTAATATTACTTTTTAATGTGCATTTCTCATGGTTCATTGTTTTTTCTCCATATATCAGTATGATCGTTCGAACTCCTCGCATTAAGAAAATAAAAAAACACAACTGAATATGACCACTCAAATCACGTAATCTCAGCATTACGACTTTCTTATTTAAATATAATATTAAACAAAAAAACCATGAAAAAACTTAAAAAACCTAAAGTAATCAGTAGTATCTTCACCAAACTCGTCACCACTCGTTACCTCGAGGTGACGAGTTCCAATGTTTTTTTTTCAATTCTAATTTTAAGTATATTATCGTAGAAAAATATAATAATATTTTAAAGAAACTCGTCACCTCGAGGTTCCATGGATACTGTAGCAAATGTCGTAGATCCCTAATTAAAAGTCAATGTACCCTAAAACTCTAATTTTTTCCTATTTGTGATAATGGGCCAAAACCACCCCTTATATTGCATACTTTACACACACAAAATGCAAGTTAGCCCATTGATCGAGCACTCTCACTACCATCCTAGATGTCTAGGCTCGCCTCTCATTACTCGAAGTTGATGACGTGTGTTTTATTTTGTTTCCACTATAGGGTGACATCCTATAGTTGGTGGAAAGTATATTAAATTCAAATATAATTAACTCTCCAATTGGATGATGGCACATGGATTCTTCTAATTCGATGATTTTTAATTTATTAAAATTAGGATCAAATTAATATAATATGTAAGTATCAGTGACTAGATGTATAATTATACCAAATGTTTTAGCTGACATGTCACCATATCCATTAAATGCTAATGGCCACTGATTTGATTAAAATATTTAAATAATTGAGTGGTTTGATTGATGAAATTGAAACATTGATAATCAAAATCAAGTTAGACAATAATTAAGTCGTCGTGACCCATGTAGTTTTTTTTTTTATAATCTCTTGTCTATCCTTTGTGTTACACTACAATTACGTATTTGAAACCGGGAGAAGGAATAGAATATGCCAAAGTTGGGTATCAGATTTTTTTATGATAGAATTCCGAAAGAAGAATAACAGAAAAGACATTGATTTTTTGGTTTAGGCTTGAGATTGATGGATTTCGTTTTAGGGAAAATAAGGAAACAATCCCAACTCCAAAAGCCTAAATTTTAAGAGCATTGCTTCCTTTATATACACACATACAGAGGTACTGAAATGGACCTTTTTTCAACTCCAATTCTTTATTTCTTACTTAGGTTAGATTAGTTTTAACATTTTCCTTTCATATCTCAAGAAAATTTTAGTTAATTTTTCAAATTTTCAATTGTAATCATGTTTAACACGGTCCATTTTTATATTGCAGAAAATCTGTAATATTCTAAATATTTCACGTAATTTATATTATATATTAAATTAAAAAGATTAAGAAAAATAATAAAAAAATTAAACATATGCGTGTCGATACGAACTCATACCAACATGCATACCCAATATAGAAGCTGACCAAACAAATTAAAATTTGTACTTTTTAGATTAGAAAAAGGCATGAGATCTATTTTCTAAACTTGTTACATACAATGGGTAAACCAATAGCTAAGAACACAAACAAAAGTCAGGGCAAATTCGCTACAACTGTGTCTCCTCTTTTACTCCATAAATTTATTTAAGAGAGATCATGAACCATGCTATTCATTCATATCTTCAAAACCCAAATTACAGTTTTGATCTTTCTGGAATTTAGGCGTCAATGCTGTCAAATTTTTATTGTAAAACCTCTCAGATTGCCGCAGAGAATACGTACTTGTAAATTGGAAGGTTTGTGAAAACCGCTGTGACTGCGAAGAAGCTGAAGATGCAAACTCAGGGGGCCAAACGAACAATTTTCCAAACTCATTTTCTGTCAATCTCTTCCGCAGAATAGTCCAACCAGCCAAAACACCACACATTACTATCAACAGGACCAACTTTCATTTGAATTTTAACCATACAGCAGTTTGAAAGGTAGATCTAGTATCAAATCCACAAATTTTCAGGACAGATAAAAGACTTCTGTTACTCCCTGTGACATTTTTTGACAGATGAGGGTGTTGAATGCTATGGATGGACTCAAGCGCAAGTGTCACATATGTCTCGGGCATATTCACTTTTTATTTTTGTAAGTTTCTCCACGTATTTGGAGGGGCCTTAAGAGGATCGAATTCCCGAATCGATATCTGGATTCAGATAGATAGGGGTGTTGAACATGGGTACTCCAAAAAAAAATGGAGTCTGAACAACATCGGTTGTGTTCGGGTGGGAGCCGACAGTGAGAGAGATGACACTGGAAGGTAAGAAGATCTTTGAGTGACTCAGACTTGCTTGAGTAACTGCATAAGGTGAATTAACTTGCATAAATGGAATAATAGAAAAAGAAATGTCAACTGTAAGCTACTTCAGGAATTGGCCTAATGATCAGCTCAAAATGGAAATAACATTTATCCGAAAGGATCCAAATCATATGGTTTGCATTATTAATTGGATTCCATTTCAACCCGATATAGAAGGGTTTGACCTTGTCATAGATTTTGGATAAAATTCTCTTCTATGCGTTATAGCAGAAGGAAACAGAAGTAAACAACCTGGCATACAATCGGGACGGCTGTCCTTGCCAAAACTCAAAACGGTTTGGTTGAAGTCTGTACCCTCCCCAGCGTTTAGGCTTCGGAATCAAACCCCTGCATACAAAAATTTGTAAGGGCTCTTTTGTTATTGATTTCCGCACATTGGAAGCTTTTCCATATTGGCGATAATTTGAGATGATGAACACATTGGATCGAGATTACAGATCATTATTGAAGATAAGAAGTAAATAGATCAGGCGCTTCATTGGGAAAGAGATTTGCGATAATCAAGCCAATAAAACCACATGCACAACTGCTTATAGAAGTAGTCACGAGTCTTTCTTGTTTTTTACTCCTTTAGATTTAACAGTTTGATGGTGCGGGTGGAAATCCAAATTTTGACAAGTTGTGGAAGCCGCCTGAAGATCGTGATTTTGTGCCCTGCATACAGCCTAGTTCTAATTATATTAGTAAAGAAGTTGTTCTCTTTGAAAAATTTCTTTCAAAGTATGAACGTAATACTTGTAAATTGATTCTTCAATTTGACATTTTCTTGTTCAGTTCCTGATCGGGGTATAGTTTCTAGCTTGATAATATTCATTCCGGCTATATGATATATCTGTTAATCTAACGTATTCCATCATTGGTGATGTTACCTGATAGAGATACAGACATCGAGACATTATTTTCGACAGATGAACATGATTGTCTGCACAATATTCATACATCTATGGGGAGACGTTAGAAGTTTAAAATGTTACATATTTTCAAATTTAATGACTAAAATATTGGCAATCTAGCCATTGTACTATGTAGTTGAATATGAATATCAGTTCTTCTTGATCATTTAGCTGACTGGAGTATGACTTTACTACTTTCTATCTCTGGGCTGTTTCCTTGCGACTAATATTATTTTTGCTTATTTGTTGACTTGCAGCAATTTCTCTGATGATTTTGATGAGCACCATTTCATTAATGCTTTGGCAAATGATGTTGAAGTCGTAAAGAAACTTGCTAATGAATTGTCTTTTGCTTCCAAAGTTGTTGAGCATTTTAAAAGAGGGTCTGGTTTGGTGTACTGCCGGGATACGATAGGTAGCCTTTGGGAGGAATATCAGGTTTGTTTGTTGACATCTTTACTGTGATTGATCGGTTATGCCAACTTTCCTTCCCATTTTTTACCAGGTTATTGGGGTAATGAATGACCTTTCAAATACATGAAAAATATAGTGCATACTCAGCCTAACGTGTGGTTTCTTTCATCGATTTTACAGGCAAGGATCACCTAGGAGGAGAAAAGGCCCTGTCCCAGGAACAAAGGGCATGGTTAGGTTTTATTCCGAAGAATCATTTTACGAGAACCCATTACCGGATTGTTTTTGCCGGAGTATACTACAGATTGTAAATATATCCATCAGCAGCATCAGATAGAGCAATTGCTTTCATAAAAGGTCCCCCTATATTGTTTAATGGGGATGGCGGAGTTTGTAAATGTGGAATACAAGAAAACTAGCTCCATTTCAATAGATAAGTTGGAGGAGGAGAATCGGTTATGAGACTATAGCTCTACAAGTAAAGCGTAGAAACCAAAAGCGGGAAATTCATATGCTCTTGGTAAGTTGCCAAGCCACTTTTATCCATCCATCATTCATTTGGCAATTGCACGGTGAAATCTTATTGTTTTTATTCTTTTCAACTCTTGTTTTGCATTTTGCACAAATACATGATGAAATTAACACGGAATGTATCCAACACTATATTGCATGAACACTGGCAAACGGGTGCATGCCAAAGTTTCTTGATTTGGGGATATATACTAAAGATTAAAGATAATGATTAGGCAACTGTCATGTTATGCAAGGACTGAATGAAGGGTAAGCGGTGATTTTGGACCCATGGTCCTTTTAATTAAAAATAAGTGTTTTATAATTCTTTAAAAACTCATAAAATTATAAATTAATCAAATAAAAAATTTACACCTTAATCTTCAAAATTTTAGGATTTAATTCTGATTTCACTCCTCAAGTTATCATGTCAGATATGATGATCATGATGTTATATCAAATGTTTTTAAAATATAAAAATCGAATTTAAAATATATATAATAAACATTAACTCTCAATTCCCAAAAGGAACAATACAAATCACAGCTGATAAACAACGTTTCAATGAAAAAATACAAGTCATTTCCACAGCTAGCATGGATTTTTATTGGGCATTGATATTAATACTCGCAGCGATTTACCCTAGTGAATGTCTTATTTGATGAATAAACCTACGATAGTGGCACTCGAAATTTCAAACAGTTAAATTAAAAACCGGTACTGGTGGTATAGTGTAAAATTCCGGTGGTGTTAAGTCGACCGGAGGAAGACCGAGCAGTAATATAATATTGGCCGACGTTTTGGCTCGCGCTTAGCAGAATGTCGACCGTCTGCCCCGGTTCTAATGTCAAGGAATTGGAGAAGGAGCGTCTGGCATATGACGCATTTTGTCCGACAATCGTCAAGCTGTGTTGCGCGATGGCAAACACCATTGTTTCATCGGCAACTGCATTTATTAAACGCAGGAGGTAGAGGCCCTGGTAATCCACTTGTAGCTGGTATGACGTATCTGTACACACAAATTATGAAGAGTGTTAACTGTATTATAAAAAATTTGGAGTGAAGAATTCAATATATATATATATATATATATAATGATATAAAGATTTATATAATAAATAAAATTTTAAAGTGGATTTAATCAATAAATTAAACAATTAATATGAGAAATCGAAAGTTATTGTGACTATTAGATGCATACCGTTACATCCATATGTTTCTCCGAGATGGCCATTGATTGCGTACGCATCTGGTTGGCCAGGAACAGCGGCTTCAGTCAACTCTTGTCTAAACCATTCTCCAAGTATAATTGTATGATCTGAAGTAGGTGCAGGGAAAGGATATTCTTCACCGGCGGCTGGTAAAACGACAAAGGCGCCATGAACGGTAGCTTTAGCCCAAGCACTCCGAGCGCGCCACCATAAAGTTCCGATTTCATCGTCTAATTCGATCTCGTAAGTGAAGTTTCTTCCAGGCTGAATCAACTCATTCACACCATTAATTGAATCCCGGATGCCCTCCCTACCGATTTTCCCAGAAAGAATAAACAAATAAGATCTCAAATAAACTCGGAACAGAAAATATTAACTCAAGAATGGATCAGAAAAGGAGATTTAGAGAAATAGTATACCAGACAATGGAAACAGCAAATCTTCCTTGATTATGGACGTTGACATAAACGGTGTCGTCTCTTCGGACCCGAACCTCAGGCCCGGGAAAGCTGCCATTGACGGTCAAGGCGGTTTTTGTGCTGCAAAGCTTCGTAAACTCTGCTTCTTGCAACTGCAAATTAAAGGCATATCGATCATATAAAGAGAAACAAAACAAAGAAAGGAAGTTATAAAAAGAAACTTACAAAGAATTCGTAATAAACGTCATCGGCGCCGGAGAAGAGAAGGATATTGAAAAACAAAAGCACCGATAACAAAATAAAGGCCTGTTTCTGGGAACCCATTTTAATGATAATGTTTTCTTCAGTTTGTTCCCTTTCTTTCCTTGGTACTCTTTGGGTTTCGTTTCTTCTTATTTATATAAAAATGGCATCTTGCTGATGCTCAAGTCAATTTGGTTGAAGAACGGAAACGAAGGTTCTGATACATTTTCAAGAAATTCAAAATCCTCAGCCCAGCCAACTTTGTAGACGTATAAGCTGACCAGCATAATTCACAGTCAAATTTGAAATGTTAATATCTAAACTTTTATTATTAATATCTAAAAATGTTAAAATATATATAAATTGTCGGGACTATAATGTTTTTTTATTAATTTTATTAAAAATTTATAAAATATCATCTAATTTAAAATAAAAATAATAAATGTATATGCTATTATTAAAAAATGTTTAAGTATACAAAAGGTGTCCAACATATACCTATTTTTTTTTTATTTTAGTGTCGAACGTTTATTTAATTCTAATTTAATACCCAACGTTTCATTCCGTTACTCAAAATAATAAATGAACAATTAAATTTGAATGTTAATCCATTCAAAATGTCACCTAACTTATTTTTTAATATTTTCTTCTTCGTCTGCAGCAACAACATTTGCTCCTCCTTTAGACTTCAAGGCACCAAAGCCAAAGCGATTTGCTGTTAGACCTGATAAGACTTGGGAAATTGCTGGGACGACTCTTGTCTTGTACTTTCGATTCGTAACTGGTGTTTTTGTTTCTGGGTATTATCCCGTCTTTCTATTTTTTCTTCATTTGTTTGTTAATTTCATTGGTGGGATTCTAAAGGTTGATAAAAAGTGGAATGAATTAATAATGTGAGAATTGGGGTGAGTTCGAAATAGTTGTATATAGTAAGATTGAAGATTATGGACTTGAATTATTCAACTGAATTTCTGTTGTAATCAGTGTTTACGAGCAAAATATTCTTATATGCTATAGTTGTGGCACTTCACTTAATGATTCATGTCAATGGCATCGAATTGGACTATTAGATGTCCAACGATCTTGTATCTGTGGAGCTATCCCGCATCCATTGTTTCTGAAAATGAAATTTCACCTGGACAATATTGTTTAAAAGCAAGAGGTTCGGATTCGTTGTTGTTCTTTGTTTCATTTCCTTATTTTTCTGCTACAATATTAAAAGATATTTTTAATTTTAAAATATTTTTATCTTTCATTTTCATTTTCCGATTTTTAAATAAATTTTAGATGAAGCTATTTTTAATCACAAATCGATTTAAATAAGACAAACTTCTCAATACTTTAAATTAATATAATAATTTTCGATCATTAGACTAAGAAAGATTTTAGTTCAAAAATTCGGAAATGTTAGTATTGGAAGATGTTTTCTTATATCAAATGCTCATTGTTATAACTGACTGACAATCGCCTTTGCCTGTACAGTCCAACGTCTCAATCAATTCATACATGCCATTAAAAATATCTCATTATGATGTTTCCATGCGTCTTGGGGCAGCTAAGCCATTGCAAGTATTGTTTAAACTCTGCATATTTCCACAAGAAAACAGTTGTGGCTCAAAAATATCTTTTTCACCCTCCAACTTGACTGGGTGTCGAAGAAGTAATAGTTAGGTCCGAATTAACTTTGAAAGTAATTAATTAATTACTAGATTAGTTTTAGTAATTAAGAATTAAAGTCTTTCAATGTATAAATATACAGTTGAAAAGCGGTCAAATCTATTTATTTCATTAATTTTTCTTTTTAAAATTCTTTGTTTCATTTAAGTTATCATTACGATTATATATTGATATTAATTTAAATATTTAGATGAAAAATAATAAAAATAAATTAAAAACTACAAGTAATAGAACAATATTTTAAACTACAATTATAGGATTAGCCCGCGTTTTTACTAAAAAATTATCATATCAACGAAATATTATCTGTCAGACACCCTTTCTTCAAATGTTAATGATCTAATACCCTTATGACAAAGCGCGGATCATGAAACGTGCATTCGTGAGGTTCTGTCCTAGCTAGCGCCATGGTGGAAAGGCGCGGATCATGAAGCGTGCCTTCGTGAGGTTTTGTTCGAACTGACAATTTCATTTAAATCCAACCGTCCGCCATAAATACCGCCCAATCATCCGTTCGCCTCCCCTCCCCCTATAAATACCACATCCCTTTCAACACTCACACCTCAAACAAAAATATTATATTTCTTCCTTTTATCTATCATTCTATCAAGTATTAAGAAAGTATAGTTATAATTTTTAGCAACATTTTATTTTATTTTATTATAATCTTTTAATAGTTTATTATTTTATATATTTTATTGTACTAATTTTTTTATTACTTTTTGCAGTTATAAAATGGCAGGTGGGTTGCTGCATTTATATGATAATCATATCTCGAGTCATTCTGTCGATACAATAATAATTTTAAATTATATTATTTTATTTATTATAAATGTTTAATTTAGTTATATTCTAGTATTAGTTTATATTTTAATTTGTATACTATTTATTTAATTAGGTAAATAACCATATATTAGATTCATTTATTCGTAACTTTAAGTTAGAGATACTGAGTCGTGTCTGGCTGTATTTAGCCTTGGCTGGATTCGATGACATAGCGAAATATGAAGCTCATTGTAACCTTGAACCCACCTTATTTCTGCACTGATTGAAATATAGAGACCAGAGACACACAAATTCTATCTTCAATGTGGGGAGTGTACTATTATGCTGAAGGATATTTTTATACATTTGGGGCTTTCGGTAGATAGTGATGTTATTTCTGGTGTGGCGGATGGTGATTGATATTCCTTGTGCGATGAGTGTCTTTGAGGTATCCCACCTAATTTCAACAGTGGCTAAATATAGTTATCCTGGTTGTCTACAAATTTTCGACAGTTGAGCGAAGAATATTCCGAGGAACAAGCTAAAATATTTATCCGGGTTTGCATATTACAACTCATAGGAGATATCTTGATGCCCGATAAATCTCGCAATCAAGTTCATTATATGTGGTTGCATCACCTTGCAAATTTTCGAGTTACTAGCTCATTCAATTGGGGATCCGCAGTTTTGACATCTTTGTATAAAGAAATGTGTCGGATAACTTATTATCAGAAAAATGCTATCGACAGATGCTCTTTCTTCTGCAGTCCTAGACGTGGTATCGCATGCCCTTTTTATGTCAAGTAGTGAAAAACCTGTTATTCTTCCAATTATTGTTGAGGTAATTTGAATACTAAGTTCGGATATAAATAATTTTTAAGTATATAATGAAATTTTTTACACTGAATAGGTGATCATGTATAAGAAAAAATCATCGTGATATACCAGACGAATTGGAAGAAATCTGGCTACTCATTGATCAAAAAGCTGGTACAAAGATATGTATTTAAATTTTATTAATTACCTTTAATTATCGTTATATAATTAGAATATTATTTTGATAAGAATTATATATATTTGTTTTAGTTTCAATGGACTCCTTATGGTACTGAAAAAATGAGGCATTGCATCCCACCTCACTTGAGTGGCCCAATAGATGTATGTATGGCGGCGATCCATCTAATATGTTATGCTATTTTCGAGTGGCATCCTACTGATCACGTGCTCCAGCAATTTGGTTTCATACAATCTATTCCTGAAGCACCTACGAATCTCGACAATATTCATAACGTATATAGACGGGGCAAAAAAATTTTAACTGGCTGATGAAGCACAACGAGTAGGTTATCTGAGAAGATCAACGTGGATGCATTCTCCGTACAGAGTTGACTTATGTCAATCATTATTCAATTGTGGATGACTATTATTAATGGTTCAATATGAATGAGAAGTTGTTCCTACTTTCCGAGGAAGCACGAGGCGGAAGCATTCATCAGCATCGAGAAAAACATCCATCGTCACAACATCATCGTCCCCTGACTCGTGGATGGAGAGCAGAAACTTCCGGCTCGGCTCATCCTCAGTTGCAGTATCGAAACCATCACATCAACCACCGTCTACACCTGTGAAACACATTTAAGGAACAAACATCGATATACTTGTTTTTATTTATTTTGTTTCTTAATTTTTTTATTTAATTATGGACTTTGTATTTATTTTGTTTCTTAATGTTTTTATTATTTAATTGTTTGAATTATAATGTTTTTATTTTTTTATTTAGTTTGTAGTGTTTTTATTTAATTTTCACTTGAGTAGCCATCACTTGAGTAGAACATTAATTAAAAGTAAACGAAAATGAAATAACACAAACTGAGGCTTCATAAACAACAATTACATCGTCATGGCATCAACGGTTACGTGATGATAAAAAAGATATACATTTTTTCCTATTATGGTCTAGGTTTCTACAATGCCCACATCTTTTTTTTTCTTTGGACGTCTCTCAAATATTCATATCATAATGAATTCGAGTGGATTTTAGATGACATGCCTCCCTTAATAAGGACGGATCTGGTATAATCGGAAGTTAATTCTAAACCTCATCTAGGTCTTTCTCATTAATGCATTGTGGGTAAGTCCGAATAAGCCGATAGAATTAGCATTGATCACGAAGCACTCGATCATTGTGGTATGCATGACAATTTTCAAAGTCGACTATTATCCTAGGATTCAATTTGTGCACTACCCGAAACCAACTTGGTAGTTCGTTGTAAGATGAATCTCACTCGCCGTGAAGTTTTTTAATGGCATTCTATTTTACCTTCTATGATTTCCTGAACGAGACGGTGTACCCATATTGAGATAGTATAGCTGAAATTAGCACCACAATAGCTATATGGGAGCTTGCTTCGACCATGGGCATGATAGATCAGTAGATAATTGTTGAGTTAATCAATTGACGAATATGACCAAGAGGGGGGTGAATTGGAAATTAAAATTTTGGTGGAAGCTTTTACAGAAAATTGAAATAAATTTGCACAGCGATTTAGAGTGGTTCGAATTTCTCAACCAAAGTCTACGTCCACTACCTTAGCTATCCACACTAAGGATTTTCCACAAATTCACTAATTTGTCTTTCTTTTGAGGACAAAGAGTAACCTTACAAACCCTCAAGAATTATACCCCAAATTCTTGAGAACACTCTCTCCCAAAGAGAACAATACAAATTTGCAAACTTACAAGGAAATCCTCACAAGGTAGATTGTTTGCACAATTCTAGAACAAAGAAAAAAACACTCAAGAATGAATACAATTGAGCGCAATAAGTGTTCTTGAAAGCAAAATGAATATTGAATGAAAGATAGGCTTGAAATGCTCAAACTTGAGGTTTGATGCTTTCTCTTTGATTCTCTCTTGATTCTAGATGCTTGATGTTTCTTGTTATTGATCAATGGCTTCTAAGCTTGCTTAAATATACCTTGAATCACTTCTGAACGTTGGGGATCATTAATGAAGTTTTGGAGCCGTTTAAGTGTGAAAACAATTATATTTCTGCTTGGAGCGTGGGGGAATCGGTTCCCTAGGTGTAAAATTCAAATATTTCGACCGTTAAATAGTGGGGGGAATCGGTACCCCCTGGGGGGAATCGGTTCCCTCCGAGCATACTGGAATTCTCGGAGCCAAACCATTCAGGGGGAATCGGTACCCCTTGGGGGGGAATCGGTTCTCTGAGCAATCTGAAATTTTTGGCTTTGAAATGGTTCGAAATATTTTGTAAAATTGTTTTGAAATTATTTTAAGATTAAAACTTAATTTTACACTTGAGTAAGGATTTAAAATGAACTTTGAAATACTTTGAGTAATATTTTGATATTCGATTTAATATATCGAATATGCTTAGAAATATCTTTTTCAAAATTATAATTCTTTTAATTTAATTTGTTATATCGAAACATCAAAATGTTTTCAACAATCTCCTCATTTTTTATATAACAAAACATTTTAAGATTTTCTAATTTCAAAATGAATTTTGATTTTGAAAATACTACTCCCCCTTACTTTAGCACTGCTCCTCTTCAAAAACTCCCATTTTAATTTAATAACATTTCTCCCCCTTTTTGTTAAATCAAAAAGATTTGTAAAAGAATTTAAACAAGGTTTTGAAATCATTTAGCTAATTGATTATATATATAGTTTAAGCTGCTAAGATCACAATCAAGAGAAACATTAACCATTAGTTTCATAATCAATATTCATAAACAATGTGACATGGAAAAATTGGTCATATATCTAACATGATGTAAATGATGCAATAATGAAGAAATTTAACCACACCAAATATATAAGTTCAAACATATATAATCCATCAAATAAGTTCAAATATCCAACAACAAAAAGAAAACAATCCAAAAACATTTAAAATGTTTAAACAATAAGCTTTAAGTTCAAAGTACTAAAGCAAAACACAGAATCAAGCATCCGTAGGAGGATCGGGAAGAGGAAAACGTCGCATAGCGGCCATTTCATGAGTGAGTTCATTAATACGAGCGTTGGTTGCTTCATTGTTTGCACGCATCTCCCGAAGAATTTCCAATTGTTGAGCTCCCATTGTGGATAAATGGACTCTATAGAAGAAAAGCACGAATTTATGGTAGCATATCGGAAATCGAATGTCTCCATAAAAGATTGAAAAAAATGGAGGCATTTGATTAGATTGTTGTGCTTGCTCCTCGGGCTGCTCAGGCTCATCTTCGGCTTCATCGATGTCTCGCATTAATTGTTCAAGCTCGGGATCGTCGTCAGCTTCTGGTGGAGCTCGTGAAGAACTAGCTCCCGGAGTATTTTCAGAAGATCGAACCCATTCACCGGTTTCCTTATCCTTTATCCATCCCGCTCTCATTAAGGAAAGAAGATTAATTTGTTTCTTTAGAGGAAAGATGGCATCTAGACCTACTCTAAGCCCGACTTTAGAAAAAAGATTACTCAGAATGCAACCGTAAACTAGAGATGAACAGAGTTTCTTGTTAGGAACAAGATTTACAGTTTCAACGATTTCAGTAAAAATAATCTGAGTTATGTTTATTTTAATACTGTTTTGGAAACAATGCAACCACCAAAGATCTAAAGCACGAAGAGTAGAGTAACGACCTCCGGATGGTCGAAACCACCAAGAAATCATTAGATGAAGAAAACGATCATGAAGGTCTAAGACACTCACACTATCCTTCTTTTATAACGAGAACCTAAAACCTGTTTTTCATTTGATATACCATCATTATCTAATCCTAATGCTTTGGCTATGTAAGCCGAGTCAATATGTAAGAATTGTCCTAGGAGGTAGGAACGAACTCCTATGGTTTCAGTTTGAGCTCGGTTTTTGACACAAACGGCATTAGAATAAAAGATCCGAAGAAGTTGATGGTAAACTATAGGTTCAAGGTCACAAAGTTTATCAAATTTCCACTCTTTTAAAAGAGGAAGATATTTAAAATCGATATCTATCATAGCTTGACGAGAAGGGATACGTTCTTCTCTAATTTTGTAAGAGTCAAAATATTGATAATACCAAAATGATGATTTATAGGACCAGGATGATTGAAGCACAGTTTTGGATAGTCATATTAGGATCAATGGGATTAGGATTAGGAATTGGAATTTCAGGAATAGGAGGAGGATTTGGAGGTGGGTTGGATTGACGGTTTGAGCGACTAGATGATGACCTAGCACGTTTAGGATTGGACATGGTTTAGGAAATCGGAATAGAATGAATAACCTGCAATTTAGAAAACACATGTATGCAATTCAATCAATCCCAAAACTCAATTGAGTCCTCAATATTTCAAGGTTCTCTAAACTAATCCTAATGGGCAAAGTTTTTTTGAAAACTATTGAAAAATAAGGTTTTGAAAAACAATATATGTATAGTTTTCATAACAACAACATAATTCAATTAAAACACAATAATTTGAAAAACAATTTTTTTTATTTCGAAAATTTCAAAATTTTTGGAAAATTCTTGTGTTTTTGATGAAATTAGTTGTAATATATAGTTTCTAATCACTAATCAATCAATGCCCGATCACTATTTCTATCTAGAACTAATTAAAACTAGTCCTATGTTCAAAATCAATGAAATAGAGAGTTTAAAAAAATTTACCTTGAAAGATGAGATTGAGTGGATTTTGATGTTGTTTGCACGATTTTAATGATGCTAGCAAGTTTAGAAGATGATATTTGAAGAGAATTCCGATTAAAAACGTTGTTTTGAGGTAAAGTGGAGATATGGAGAGAGTAGAAGAGGAGAACAACGGCAATGAGAGTAGAAGAGGGTTTGAGATTTTTAGGAGTTCTGCCCGTGTTAAAATCCAGAACCCCAAGGGGGTATCGGTTCCCCTAGTAGGAATCGGTTCCCCTTCAAAGGGGGAATCGGTTCCCTCATGAGGGTATCGATTTCCTCATGAGGGTATCGATTCCCTCTGCACAAAAATGCTAAAATATGATTTTAAACATACAAAATGCTAAATTAATTTTCTCTAGTGGTATTGGCAACTCATATATTGAAAATTAATCATGTTCAAACAATCAAATTAATCTTTAAACTATATTTGAACATAAAATTAATTTTCATCAAGAATCATAAACTCCCCTTAGCTAATAGCAATGAATGCAATCAAAAATTACTATTCTAAGCATTTTTTTATTTAGTCTTAAAAGTGCTAAAATTATTTTAAACACTAAGTGAAGATAGGTTGGTCAAACCTAATTCTCTCCTAAGTGTCCAAAATCTTTCATTGTCTAAAGATTTTGTAAAGATATCCGCTAATTGGTGCAAAGTATCAACAAATTCTAGAACTAAATATTCCTTAGTGACATGGTCTCTAATGAAGTGATGTCTTATTTCAATGTGCTTAGTTCTAGAGTGTTGGATGAGATTTTTAGTGAGACAAATAGACTAGTATTGTCACACTTGATAGGAATGGTACCTACTTCAATTCCATAATCAAAAAGTTGTTGTTTCATCCATAAAACTTGTGCACAACAACTACCAGCTTGATTGATGAAGATGCCATCTTTTCTTTGCTTGATTTGGAGTCCCAAGAAAAATGAGAGCTCCCCATCATGCTCATCTCAAACTCACTTTGCATTAGCTTAAAAAATTCTTGGCAAAGAACATCATTAGTAGAACCAAATATTATATCATCAACATAAATTTGAACTACTAATAAATCTTTACCTTTATGCTTTAAAACAATGCAGTGTCAACCTTCCCTTTTGAAAAACCTTTTTCAATTAAAAAGTTTGACAATCGTTCATACCAAGCTCTAGGAGCTTGTTTTAAACCATAAAGCGCTTTTGTCAATTTAAGAACATGATCCGGAAATTTTGAATCTTCAAAAGCTGGAGGTTGTTCCACATACACTTCTTCTTATAAAACCATTTAAAATGCACTTTTAACATCCATTTGATATAGTTTAAATTCATGAAAACATGCAAATGCTAATAACATTCTAATTGCTTTCATCCTAGCTACGGGAGCGTATGTTTCATCATAGTCTATGCCCTCTTCTTGAGTATACCCTTGAGCAACAAGTCTAGCCTTGTTTCTCACTATATTACCACTCTCATCAAGCTTATTCCTAAATACCCATCTAGTACCTACAGTAGATTTATTACTAGGCCTTTCAACTAATGTCTATACTTTACTTCTCTCAAATTGATTTAATTCTTCTTGCATAGCCATAATCCAATGTTCATCTTTTAATGCTTCTTTAATATTATTAGGCTCTATGCATGAAATAAATGCAACATAATTACAAATATTTCTAATAGAAGATCGAGTTGTTACCCCTTTGGATGGATCACCTATAATCTCACCATCCTTGACATAGTTGTACTCTATTGGATAAGATACTTCCCTTTCTTCAATGGTTGGATTCTCAAGAGGATCATGAGTTACCTCATCTTTTGTTTCTTCCTTTGATGATGGTTCTTCAACGTCATGTCTAACTTCATTTGTATTTATAATGCCTACATCATCATTCACACAAGAATCCTTCCTCGGAAGGGGATTATCATCGAAAACAACATGTATAGACTCTTCTACAACTAAAGTTCTTTTATTAAATACTCGATAAGCTTTAGAATTTAAGGAATAACCAGAAAAATTCCTTCATCACTTTTAGCATCAAATTTGCCAAGGTTTTCTTTACCGTTGTTCAAAACAAAACATTTACATCCAAAAGGATGAAAATAGCTAATGTTAGGCTTTTTACTTTTGAAAATTTCATATGGAGTTTTCTTTAAAATTGACCTAATCATTACTCGATTTACAACATAACAAGCGATATTTGTGGCTTCCGCCCAAAAATATTTTGGAAAATTATTTTCACAAAGCATGGTTCTAGCCATTTCTTCTAAAATTCAATTTTTCCTCTCAACAACTCTATTTTGTTGAGGGGTTCTAGGTGCTGAAAAATTATGGCTAATACCATTAGAATTACAAAACTCAATAAATCCAAGATTTTCAAATTCAGTGCCATGATCACTCCTAACACTAGTTATATAGAGTAACCTTTTTCATTTTGGATTATTTTTGAAAATGTGATGACATGTTCTAATGCTTCATCTTTAGTACTTAAAAATAGAACCCAAGTATATCTAGAATAGTCATCTACCAAGACAAATGCATATTGTTTTTCACCCAAGCTAGTAGTCCTAGTTGGCTCAAAAAGATCTATATGGATCAATTGTAATACTCTACTAGTTGATACGTCATTAATGAATTTAAAAGAAACTCGCTTTTGTTTTCCTTTAGCACAAGCATCACAGATTTTATCATTATCAAATTTTAGTTTAGGCAGCCCTTGAACCAATTCTCCTTGAACTAACCGTTGCAAAACACTCATGCTAGTATGTCCTAGTCTCCTATGCCATAACCAACTATCATGTTCATCCTTTGCAACTAGGCATAAATTAGTCATTTCTATAGAGTCTAAATGCACCATGTATATGTTTCCTATTCTATGACCAACAAGCATAATCCTATTAGATGCAATGTCAATGACTTTACAACCATTAGTTTCAAATATGACATTGAATCCCTTATCACATAATTGACTAATGCTCAAGAGATTATGCTCTAATCCATTCACATATAAAACATTCTTAATTTGTATGGAAGAGGTATTACCAATAGTACCAATACCTTCAATATGACCTTTTGAATCATCACCAAAAGTCACTTCTCCTCCATTTTTGGCGTTAAGCTCAATGAACCGGCTTTTGTCTCCGATCATGTGTCTTGAGCATCCACTATCAAGGTACCATGAATTTGAATTTGTTTCTCGTGCCTTGTAGCAATGCTCCTTTTCCTACAAACATAGATTAATTTCTAATTTTTGGTACCCAAATTCTTTTGGGTCCATATCCATTAGTTTCTAAAATCCTAGTCCCCTTAGGTATCCATTTGTGTAGGATATCCTTATCTTTAGTAGTAATGAGCTCTTTAGGAACCCATATACTTCTAACGATTATTCCATTAGAGGTTCTTTGGGGACCTCTATGATTGTAGTTTTTAAAACTTTTTCTAACAAAGTTGGATTTTGAATTTTCTCCATTTTCAAAAACGTTTTGTTCCAACTTTATCAAAAGAAGCTTTAAGATCATCAATTTTCTTTTGATGATCATCATTGACCTTTGAAAGTAAATTTTGCAAATCCAAATTTTTCTTTTTAAACTCTTCTAGTTTGATTTGCAAATATTTGATTTTACTTTCAAGATCGTTGTTGGTTTTGGATATGAGTTTATTTTCATTTTTCAATTTTGAAACATCATTTTTATATTTTAAAAACAATTTCTCATAATCCAAAGCCAACCCATTATATTCCTCTAATAGCTCATCATAGGATATATCATCAAAATCAGATGAGTTAGAGGTTACCTTAGAATCTTCCCTGAATGCCATCAAGCACAAGTTTGCTACTTCTTGTTCTTCTTCATCGGAACCTTCTTCATCGCTCCATGTAGCCACATGAGCCTTGTGCTTATTCTTTGATTGACCATTTCTCTTCAATTGTGGGCAATCATATTTGACATGCCCCAGCTTTTTGCATTCATAGCAAATGATCGGGTCCTTCTCTTTTAGTTCATTTTTTGAGGCCTTAAGTTTGAATTTTCTCCCTCGGTAAGGTCTCATCATTTTTCTGAACCGTTTGGCAAACAATGCCATTTCCTCATCATCGTCATCTTCATCCGAATCACTCTCATCTTTTGTGGATTTGGGAGCAACTCAAATGTTTTTCTTCTTCTCCTTCTCCTTTGGTGTCTCTTCAATCTTATCAAGGTCTACCTCATCTTCAAGCATCATTTCATGAGTGAGGAGTAAACCGATTAGCTCTTCAAGAGTTAAGGACGTTAGGTCCTTAGACTCGATGATTGTCGTCTTCTTTGATTGTCACGATTTTGGAAGGAAGTAGACTAACTTCCTCACAAGCTTTTCATTTGAAATGATCTCTCCATATGATTTGAGACCATTAACAATCGTTGAAAATCTATCCGTCATAGCTTTGATATCTTCATTTGGTTTCATCATGAAATTTTCATAGCTATGCGTTAGAATACTAATTTTAGATTTCTTTACCTCATCGGTACCTTCATGAGTGACTTGAAGTTTGTCCCATATTTCTTTGGCGGTTGTACAAGATGAAACTCTTACGTATTCATCTGGTCCAAGAGCACAAAATATGATATGGATGGCTTTGGAGTTGAGCTGGAACATTTTTATCTCTCATTCACTCCACAATCTTGAATGAGTGAGAGGCTTGATGTATCATTCATCTACGACATTCCATTCTCCCATGTCACTTGCTTGAATGAAGTAAATCATCCTATTTTTCCAATAGGCATAGTTAGCCCCATTAAAGAAAGGAGGCTTGTTGACGGGCATCGAATCGAGATTGGAGTCAAAGTTTGAAGTAGAGGCCATTGATGACTTTGATTATCGATGTAACTCTTCCCGAATCGACTCAAGAGGCGATTAAACCTTCAAATGAGTTAGGCTCTGATACCAATTATTGAGTTAATCGATTGACGAATATAGCCAAGAGGGGGTGAATTGGCAATTAAAATTTTGGTGGAAGCTTTTGCAGAAAATTGAAAGAAATTAGCACAGCGATTTAGAGTGGTTCGACTTTCTCAACCAAAGTCTACGTCCACTACCTTAGCTATCAACACTAAGGATTTTCCACAAATTCACTCATTTGTCTTTCTTTTGAGGACAAAGAGTAACCTTACAAACCCTCAAGAATTATACCCCAAATTCTTGAGAACACTCTCTCCTAAAGAGAACAATACAAATTTGCAAACTTACAAGGAAATCCTCACAAGGTAGATTGTTTGCACAATTCTAGAACAAAGAAAAGAACACTCAAGAATGAATACAATTGAGCACAATAAGTGTTCTTGAAAGCAAAATGAATATTGAATGAAAGATAGGCTTGAAATGCTCAAACTTGAGGTTTGATGCTTTCTCTTTGATTCTCTCTTGATTCTAGTTGCTTGATGTTTCTTGTTATTGATCAATGGCTTCTAAGCTTGCTTAAATACACCTTGAATCACTTCTGAACGTTGGGGATCATTAATGAAGTTTTTGAAGCCGTTTAAGTGTGAAAATAATTAATATTTCTGCTTGGAGCGTGAGGGGAATCGGTACCCCTAATGGGGAATCGGTTCCCTAGGTGTAAAATTCAAATATTTTGACCGTTGAACAGTGGGTGGAATCGGTTCCCTTCGAGCATACTGGAATTCTCGGAGCCAAACCATTCAGGGGGAATCGGTACCCCCTTGGGGGGAATCGGTTCCCTCTGAGCAATATGGAATTTTTGGCTTTGAAATGGTTCGAAATATTTTGTAAAATCATTTTAAAATTATTTTAAGATTAAAAACTTAATTTTACATTTGAGTAAGGATTTAAAATGAACTTTGAAATACTTTGAGTAATATTTTGATATTCGATTTAATATATCGAATATGCTTAGAAAAAATCTTTTTCAAAATTAAAATTCTTTTAATTTAATTTGTTATATCGAAACATCAAAATGTTTTCAACAATAATGTTGGAGTCCAAGTTGGGATGGTCCTGGTTGATCCCTCTAGCACAAAATTTATGAGGAACTTTGTATATTGTTAGTTCTCATATGTTGTTTTTCCTCTTCCTCTTCGATACACGAATCATCCAGTTGCATTTGTTATCACGTTTGACATAGTAGCATACATACTTTTCGATGGTGGGTCGACTTTAAAGTGAACAAAATTATGAATATTATAATTTTTAATTGCAATCACTACTTCTTCTTTAGACGAAAAATCAATTCCGATATATAACTCACCATTATTGACTAACGAGTTAAATATATAGTCACCAAGATTATGTATATCTGTAAATTATGGCACATACATTACACCATAGTCAGCTTCATACATATGTGTTGAAGGTTTCGTGTGTACCGTATTTGTGGGAACTTCATCTATATCATCATAATCAGAGTCCATGTTGAACTGCGGTGATTCTAGCTCAACGAATAGTCCAGTCTCAGCACCATCCATATCTGACTCACGAAGAGGTTCTTCTGGTGGAGATGAGTGTTCCTCTGCAATGTCGATATTTAGGTCGAACAAGCTGGTAGTTGAATGTCTTCCCCTTGAACTTGAAGACATCGAGTCATACAAGTTTTTGAACTGAGTGTTGTGTCACAAGCATCTCCACATTGAGGTCGAAAAAGTTCACAGTTGAATGCCTCCCCTGGAACTTGAAGGCATTGTGTCAAATGGGTACTGAACAGATTGCTGTGTCGAAGACATCTCCATATTTAGGTAAAAGAAATTGGCAGATGAATATCTTCCCCTTGAACTGGAAGCGACGTTGCGATATGGATTGTTTGTGCAACCACCTTGGTGGAGATCGTAACAAGTTGCTGATGAATGTCTCCCCCATTGAACTTGATGAGATGGTACCAGAATGTGGATTTCCCATTAACGAGTTAAAATCATTACACATTACTTGAGTTGGGCTGTCAACTTGATCAACTTGTTGAGATAACCCATAGTGAAAGCATAATGACATAGCACGAACCGCAGGCACTTCAACAAATATGGCATACATTTGTGTATCGACGTTTGAATTTTGATTATGAGCATCAACTATCATAGTAACATCATCATCGTTGGAGAGTTTAAACACTGTATAAGTTAACGAAAATAGTGCAGTTGGAAATTTGTACTGAAGTGATGACAGTCTTATAGTACTTTCAACATGAACCTTTCTTGAAATTTTAGTGATCATGTCCTCAAGAGTGATATTTCTCTTGAAGGATATTCTAACAGAATGATTTGATGCGAAGACAATACCGATTTCATCTTGTCGAATTTCTTCATCAAAGTAAACAATAGCTGAAATATGCCTCATTTTGAGAGTTTAAGAGTTTGAAAGATTGAGAGTTCTATATCTGCAAAAATAATAATTGAAATACACCTAATTAAACAAATAGTATGCGAATTAAAATATAAACTAATGCTAAAAAATAAAAAAATCGTAATTAATTTAAATAAAACAATTTAATATTGTTACCGTATCGACAAAATGTATCGGAATCTGATCTCGCCTTCCATTTTACAACTGCAAAAAAATAAAAAATAATTAATACAATAAAATTTGGTTAAATAATTAAATATAAATAAATATAATATGATAAAAAATAAATTTACATTCTAAAAACTATAATAAAATCTACATAGCTTATAGAATGAATTAATAGAATGAAGAATGTGAAAGTAATTTTGGTATATTTTGATGTTTGCATTTGGGGATATTTATAAGGGAGGGGATTGGTGAATAGTCGAGATTTAAAGCTCGAGTAATAATGGAAGGCGCGCTTCTTAATACACGTCTTCTTGTACGTGTTAGATTTCCATACGAAGGTATATTTCATGATCCGCGCCTTTTTATTATGCCGTCAACTCGAACATAACCTAAAAAATGTATTTCATGATCTACGCTTTATCAAAAGTTGTACTAACTACTTGAAGAAAGTGTGCCTAATATATAATATTTCGTTGTTAGAGTTTATTTTGGATAAAACGCCGGATTAGCCATGATATTCGGCATTGAAAATCCAAGTTAAAGATTTGTTTACACAACTCCATGATATTCGGCATTGAAAAGTCCAAGTTAAAGATTTGTTTACACAACTGTACGGAGTTTGGCTACGGAAAAGACTTTATGGTTATAACTTTGTTTACACAAATGTACGAAAGTCGTGTAAATGACAAATTTTCAATGACAAAAAATCATATAAAAATCATCTTAATATATTATATTCAATAAAGAAAGATGAAATATACCAAAGTCTTGTTTGAACTTCTAGAATTGTATGTAAGCTTATCGAAGAGATAAGTATAGAAACACCGGCTGCTATCCGATGTGATGATGATGTGAATCGGATGGATGGATTGTCAGAATGGTAAGCAGTTCTTATCCTACACGTGTCATCATTTTCTTCAATCCTGGCGTTTCTATTATTTTAAATTTCACATAAATTGCTTTAACTTATTCAGAACGACTTTGATTGCTGACAATGGATTTAAATATGAGAAAATCGCCTCATTGACCAAAAATACCTTATAATATACGATTTTAATCAATTTTTTTTGGATTTGCCAAAATGACCAATAAAATCGCAACGCGATATCAAAATCGCAACGCGATTTAGAAAATCGCAACGTTAAAAAGAAAATCGCAACGGTCAAAAGAAAATCGCAACGCGAGCTTCCAAGTTCGCAACGCGATTTAGAAGAAAATCGCAATGCGATTGATTGAATCGCAATGCGATTGATTGAATCGCAATGCGATTGATTGAATCGCAATGCGATTGAGAGAGTCGCAACGCGATTTAGAAGAGAATCGCAATGCGACTGAGAGATTCGCAATGCGACTGAGAGAATCGCAACGCGACTGAGAGAATCGCAACGCGACTGAGAGAATCGCAACGCGATTTAGAAAATCACAACGTTAAAAGAAAATCGCAACGGTCAAAAGAATAGTTAAAAAATTTTGTTTCTTAAGAATTTTCTCTAAAAGATAGTATCCGCCGCGGACGTGTCGAAGACACGTATTACCACGACCACGACCACGACCACGACCACGACCACGACCACGACCACGACCACGACCACGACCACGACCACGACCACGACCCGACCCGAGACGAGACGGCGGCGGCGGCGGCGCGCGAGAGTCCCCCTTGTCCTCTTTCACTCAACAAGGAAGTGCAAAATACAAGCCTTAAATACCATTCCCAATGTATTTCCAATACTATGTGGGATTGAGCATTACCAACACTTGTTCCAAATATCATTATTCTTCATAAGTTATCATCCATTACAATATGAATTAGTCGTGTTAATGAACCAATATACCTCATTAATATATGGTATTGTTGAACAAAAGAATGATGATGATGATCTTATTAAAGACCATCTAATACGAAAGAATCCAATGCATAACCGATACCTTATTGTGAAACTAATTCATATAGAGGTTGTACGTGAAAAAAAAATCTTTTACTTTATAGTAAATATCTATCTCAATAATTTTAATATAAAAATATTTTTTATTTAATAATAGAATTATTTCATGTATTTATCAAGTTATAATTTTAAATACTTATTAAAATGAATTAATTTATTATCGATAATTCATATTGTAATGGATGATAACTTATGAAGAATAATGATATTGGGAACAAGTGTGGTAATGCTCAATCCCACATAGTATGGAAACACTATTGGGAATTATATTTAAGGCTTGTATTTTGCACTTCCTTGTGAGTGAAAGAGGACAAGGGGACTCTCGGGTCGGGTCGGGTCGTCGGGTCGTGGTCGTGGTCGTGGTCGTGGTCGTGGTCGTGGTCTGGTCGTGGTCGTGGTCGTGGTAATACGTGTCTTCGACACTCCGCGAATACTATCTTTTTAGAGAAATTCTTAAGAAACAAAATTTTTTAACTATTCTTTTGACCGTTGCGATTTTCTTTTTAACGTTGTGATTTTCTAAATCGCGTTGCGATTCTCTCAGTCGCGTTGCGATTCTCTCAGTCGCATTGCGATTTTCTTCTAAATCGCGTTGCGACTCTCTCAATCGCATGCGATTCTATAAATCGCATTGCGATTCAATCAATCGCATTGCGATTTTCTTCTAATCGCGTTGCGAACTAGCAAACTCTCACCATGCACACTTACTGAGGTAGATCCACAGTGACAGTGTTCACTTGGAAGCTGCACCCATCCTGTAACAAGTTCGTTAAAACCGGGTTTCGTGGATGTAGTATACGAGGCTTCGTGTTCTTGGTAAGGAATAATGAAATCCGTAAGATGTAAAGTTCCTAATGTTCCTATGGAAGTGAGATTCATTGTCAAATTTGATAAGAAAGAGCAATGGAAGGTTGCAGTTTTGCCATTGTCCCAGAGCTGTGAAGCTCCACACTCTAGTAGTACACCTGCTTCGTTTAGAACTGGATTTCGAATGGCCGTGACTGCTTTCGGAAGCTCATAATTGGCCATCCACAAGATCGACCTGATGCCATACCACCCAGCATCACCTAGAGCACCAAGAGCTTCAAGATCTGGCTTCACACGAATGTCATTCTTGACAAAATCAGGATCAGCACAAAATGTGAAGCAACTGTTTACCTGAGGAAGTCGAAGGTTATATTAATCACTATTTTGCCAGTCTCTACAAAAGCATTTTACTATCATAATATGTTAAAATCCTGCACATAGTTAATATGATAATGACCATTTTATCGTCACAAAAGCATAAACTGCATCAAAAGACAATTAAATAACATTCAAAGCCAACTGAAGCTCATGCACAGATCGGAGGAGCACAAAACACCCAATTTTCTGTCCCTAATTCTCACTCTCTCTCCAAAAATCATCTGACATGCCATTTTACCACATACTAAAGCTTATTCTGGAATACTTAACCAGAAGTGTATCGATCTTTGGAACAACATCTATTTGAATTATACAAGTACATGTCTCAAACAAGTTTGGTCAGATTTTTCTAAGTTTTTTCATACATTTGAAGTATCCTTGAAGATCATATTCCAATGCCAAGTATTGGATACAAGTGTCAGAACGGGTAACTAAACTAGGGGGGAAGGGGGGCAACATGATCAATATCCAATACTGAAATAGATATACCACCACAAGTTTATCAGAAACAGGCTTCTGACCGCTGGAAGTTCTTTCCACAGTCTACCATAAGGAATCACAAATGTTATGAATTCATATTGCATAAGTATCAGTTTGAGAAAAAGTACAAACATTAGCAAAATATCTTATAAAAAGACGATAAACATTAATATAAATACGCTTCAGGTCATTCAATTATGTGTTTAGTAACCAACGGGTCATTTTATTTTTGGATCATCCGTGGTTAAAAATGAAACATACATCTAATGTAACTGGTATAATACCATTTTTAATCCCCCAAATCTAATCATTCTAGCAATTATGTCTTAATCTGAAACAATTCAATGAATTTAACCATTCATCTTTATTTATTTTTTTATCAATTTAGTCTTTTTATAATACTATCAAACCAAGCAAGCCATTGAATCAAAATAGCAGTTATTGTTAAACCGTTATTACACCATTAAAGTAATATAACATTTCTAAAAGAAAAACAAAGAATTTAAGAGAAGAACAAAGACAATGATATAATTTTAAATATGAATAGTAAACTAATCTAGAGACTAGTGTTTGTTTGCCGTAAAACCGGAATTGGTTTTCCCCGAAATCCCGTGTTTGTTTCATGTAATTCATTTTCCAGAAAATGTTTTCCCGTGTTTGTTTCACGTAATTCGTTTTCCGGAAAATGTTTTCCCGTGTTTGTTTCACGTAATTAATTTTCCGGAACGTAATTCATTTTCCTAGTAACAGAATTTCCTTTGTGTTTTCTGTAAAATGACTTAGGGATTCATTTTCCGTAAGTCATTTTCCGAACTTTTCACTTCAAAGCAAAAAAACTCAAAATAATTTTATTTTATGAATTTAATATTAATAAAATATTTTAATATCATTTTCATCAAAATATTAATTATTAAAATATTTAAAATATATTTATTAATATTTATAATAATATAATATTATATTTTTAGTTTAATACTATAATCATTATATTATAATAATATAATATTATATTTTTATTTATATATATAATTTTTTTTATATATTTAATAATGAATAATATTATTTATATATTTAAATAATATTTTAGTAAAGATATTTAAAATATACTAATTAATATTTTTAAAATATAATATAACACTATTACTTTAATAAATAATTAATATAATATTTTATTTCACTAAAATATACCAATATTAATATTTTTATTAATAAATTATAAAAAATATTTAATAATAAATAATTATTTTAATATTTTAAAATAATAATATTAAGTTTTATGAGAAATAATATTATTTATTATATCTAATATTTGTAATAAATAATTTTTGAAAAAGTCTTCAACTAGTGAAAAAAAGGTTTAAATAACATCTTCCAAACATTATAAAACGTTTTCCAGATGTTTTCCAGAAATGTAATTCATTTTCCAGAATTCAAATTCCAGTAATTCATTTTCCAGTCCAGTAATTCAAACTCCAGTAACTCATTTTCCGGAAAACCAATTACATGCAAACAAACATACCCTAAATTAGTTTTACACAGATTTAAGACCGTTAGATAAGTAGAAATAGATGATTGTGATTAACAGTAAGAAATGAGAAGATATTCACTGGTAAAAAACGAGTTAATCTCAATCATCGATTTCCACTCATTCACCGATCCTAAATCAGTATAAAAATAAAAAAAGTTTTACATTGGGTAAGTGAGTCCTAACCCTTATGAATTTTCAAAAAGAAACGAAAAATATAAAAAAATAAGGAAATTTTGGAATCTTTTCAAACAAAAAACGAATTCATAAATGAGAGAGAGGATGAAAAATGAAGAAAACCTAAGAAAGATATGTGTAGTGGCAATTTCGTAAATATGTTAAACAACATAAAATGATATTTTGGGGCAGATCACTCCTAAATCCGACCTCGAAAAATTTTAGGATATACCTGATCCAAAACCGGATTTAAAAAAAAATCGACCATATCAGATCGAAGCCATGGAGTTCAAATATTTTTGTCATCCCTAAACAATGCATATAACATCATTCGATCTCGATTGCCCATATCCACAATGAAAGAGTAACCCAAAAAGAATTCAATAGACTCATTAAATCCGAGCTGAGAATCCCAATTTCTATGATCATTAGTGTTTAAACAAATTGAATAACCCATTGCGCAGAACAGTATCCAACATGATCATCCAAACGAAGATATCTAATTCTTGAGTAAAACCAAAGGCGCACTCTAAGTGTTTAAACACTTAGATTGCCTGAGACGGCCTAAGTATAGTAAGGGACAATATGTATTTGTTGCAAAACATGCAATTTTTTATTGGTTGATATTCATGATTTTCTTATGGTCAATGTTTGTTGTTGAATACTCAAATATTACAAAGATTGGAGTTTGATATTATCCTTTTCTTACTTGTAAAAATACATTAAATGAAAGGAAAAAAAAAAGTGGGAAAAAAAACCTAAAGGAAAATTTAACCAGGCGTGTTTTTTTATGGAGAAAATTGCCTCAGTGACCAAAAATGCTTTATAATATACGATTTTAACCAACTTTTTTTTGGATTTGCCAAAATGACCAACAAAATCGCAACGCGAAATAAAAATCGCAACGCGATCCCCAGAATCGCAAATCAGTTTCCAAAATCGCAACGCGATTCTTGAAAATCGCAATGCGATAGTACAAATTCGCATTGCGATTTTCCAGAATCGCAACGCGAATATGAAAATCGCAACGCGAACACATAAATCGCAACGCGTATCCGTAAATCGCAACGTGTATCCGTAAATCGCAACGCGTATCCGTAAATCGCAATGCGTATCCGTATATCGCAACGCGTATCCGTAAATCGCAACGATAATCCGTAAATCGCAACGAGAATCTGTAAATCGCAACGATAATCCGTAAATCGCAACGAGAATCTGTAAATCACAACACTGAAATTTTGGGTATAACTACGAAACAGCAGCAAATCATAAACTAAATCCCTAAATCGCAACTCATTCCATCTCCATCTATCACTCTCTCCGGCGACATCCGTTCCTATATCCAACGACATCCTTCCCAATCCGGCAACAGGTTTTAGTTTCGCAGCTCGTCTGTTTAGTAAATTAATTTACAACCATGAAATCATCTAATGTTGATCATGTTTGGATAGATTTGTGTTTTGGAGGGTCATGGGATAATGTTCATGGTGTTTTACAATATATGCCTTTACCCATGAATCTTCAACTAAAATTGTCTTTACAAAAGTTAACTTATGAAACTCTAATGCTACGTGTTTCAAATAAATTGAATTTAGAGCCCCTAAGTGGATTTAGGCTATCTTATCAGAGAAATGGTAAAATTTATTTGTTAACCGACAATGAAGATGTTGAACGATTCATTGCTTACATTAGTGTTTCACAAGATGATGTTACATTGTATGTTGTTGAACCTAGAAGTAGTATTGTTGGGTCAGTAGCGGGTAGTAATCAACTAAGTTTTTCTCAAAACCCACAACCTTTCTCTAATCCAAATCCCAATCAACTTTCAGCACCAAATTCCGGTTTTCGTATTGACCAGTTAGACGATGATGAGCCAACAGAAAAAATTGTGAGTACTAGTCAGTATTCGAAATTTGGTCTTGGTCAATATCCGGACTTTGATATTGGTCAATACACGGATTTTGATGATGTTTCAGAAGAAGAAACAGACCCTGCGTGTAATGATTTTGATATTGGTCAATACCCGAATTTGATGATGAAACAGCCGTTGCCGAAGAATGTATTGTTGATAATGATGAGGAAGTTACGACTGTGAATGAACATGTTGAACATCCATTCTGTAATTCATATAATCCTGAAGAAGAAAAGAAGAAGAAAAAGTCCCCGAAGAAAGAAAATGCCACGGGCGTATAACTGGAATATGCCAGAATTACTTCAGATACCGGAAGAATAGTTGGTAAAGAAAGCAGTTGATTGTTACACAAAAGTTATTCGTATCAAGAAAGATGATTGTTTTGATACAAAGGAAGACTGAAGATAGCTTTGTATACGAAATGTGTGGAAGATGGCTATCAACTAAAAGTTAACAAATCAAGCAAAGATCGTTTCGAAACAAGGTGTATGATTGACAAAAACTGTACGTGGCGTATGATTGCAAAGAGAATAAAATTGCGAAATGTTTCAAGTTAGGACTTTTATTGATAAACATACATGTTCAAGAACCCAAGTTTTTCCTCACCATAGACAGGCAAACAAAAAGGTGTTGGGTGGTTTTCTGGCTGAGTTAATGTTTTTGAATGGCAGGTATATCGGGGACATGAAATTATGACTGACATGAATGCTCGGTTCAAGATTAGTATATCATATTCTCAAGCTTGGAGAGCCAAATGTTATGCCTTGGAATTGTTGAGGGGGTCGCCAGAAGCATCGTTTGCCCAACTGCCGGCTTATTGTCACAATTTAAAGCTGAAAAATCCTGGGTCGGTAACTCATATCAAAACAGATAGAGATGGACGCTTTGAGTTGCTGTTTATCGCCATTGGTGCTACGGTTAGTAAATCAATATAATTTTGTTGACTCATTTTTGTTAGTTACATGCATTTCACATTTAAATGATTATATTTCTTGTGTATATTATTTGTAGATTCGTTCGTTTATTACTTGCATGCGCCCAGTTATTATAGTTGACGGAGCACATTTGAAAGGTCGATACCTTGGAGTAAACTTATTAGCAGTAGCCATGGATGCTAACAATGGGATATTGCCAATAGCTTACGGGGTTGGCAAATCTGAAACATCTGATTCATGGACATAGTTTATGGGGCATCTTAGGGATTGCATAGGTCCTATTAGCAATCTGACAATCATATCTGATAGGGCAAACTCAATTGACAACGCTGTTAGAAGGTGTTTCCCAGATGCTTTTCATGGACTTTGTGGTGTTCATTTGTATAGAAATCTAAAATCAAGGTCTGCTGGTATAAAAAGCACAAATGGACATACTGGAAGGCTGTAAAAGCTTATCGGGAAGTGGATTTCAATAAGCATATAAATTGTTTAAGACGTGTTTTGCCTCAGTGTGCTCAAACACTAGAAGATGTCGGGTTTGAAAGATGGTCAAGAGTACATCAACTTGGAGCAATGGTTTCATGACGTCTAATAGTGCAGAATCAATCAACGCTCTAAGTCGTCATTCCCGGAAATTACCCATTACTATGTTAATGGAGTTTTTTCGAGCCTCTATTCAACAGTGGTACTACAAGAAAAGAAACCATGCAGGTATTATTTCTTTGAATTCGTAACTTATCATATTTATATATTTTACTAAGTATTGTTTATTTAAATTTACAGGAACATTGGAACATCGTGTTACACCATGGACTGAAAAAAAGAGACGAAACGTGTTGTGAAGTCAACGTCATGGAGAGTTGAACCATGTTCAAACACTTTGTTTCAAGTACTGGATAATAACTTAAATGGGCTAGTCGATCTAAATGCAAGACGTGTAGTTGTATGAAATGGCAAACATCTGGTTATCCGTGTGGCCATGTTATAAAGTTGCTCTTCATTTAAACCAAGATGATTCAAGCGCATACGCTATGGATTGCTACACTACAGAAGTTTATCGACAGACTTATGCCGAGATTGTCTACCCTATCCACATCCTTCTGAGTGGGACATACCAGATGACTTACAAACAGTTTTGCCACCAGCCATGGACAGAAGGCTACCTGGCCGACCAAAAAGTCACGATCGTATACCGTCTAAGGGTGAAGAGAAGAAGAGATCGACATGTAGTCGGTGCAAGGAAAGTGGTCATACAAGGTTGACATGTGGATCACAGTGCCATTTGGGACTGTAACTTAGGTGATTTTTAAATGCAAACGTTGTATTATGTGGATTTTATGTGTGAACTTTAACATTTTCAGTTGAATTAATGACTCAGGCCAACCATTTTGACTTAACCAACTCTTGTTATTCAGTTGTTATCACTTATTAGGCATGCATTTGACTATCGCAACACGGAAATTACAATCGCAACGAGAGAATCGCAATGCGAAATGAAAATCCCAACATGAAAATCGCAATGCGGAAATGAAAATCGCAATGCGAAATGAAAATCGCAACGAGAGAATCGCAATGCGGAAATGAAATCGCAATGCGAAATGAAAATCGCAACGAGAGAATCGCAATGCGAAATGAAAATCGCAATGCGAAATGAAAATCGCAACGAGAGAATCGCAATGCGGAAATGAAAATCGCATTGCGATTCTCTCGTTGCGATTTTCATTTCCGCATTGCGATTTTCATTTCGCATTGCGATTCTCTCGTTGCGATTTTCATTTCGCATTGCGATTCTCTCGTTGCGATTTTCATTTCGCATTGCGATTTTCATTTCAACATAATGCAGATTGAAATCAACAAAATCAACCATTACATTTCAATCAATTAAACAAGCACAAATAAGAATTATGTTCGCATCAATTACACAAATCAAACTTTTACAAATCATCTTTTACAAATCAATTAAACAATCAAAAATAAGCAATAATTCTTATTTCCGATCATCTACTATTGAATCAACTTTTACAAATCAATTAAAAACAAAAAACAATCAATTAAACTATTGAATCAACTTTTGCAGCCATACATCATTTTCACGCAGTTCACTTCTGAGATTAACCTGCAGAAACCAAACATTTGCTCAAACAACACTTTCTACACATCTAAAACCTACAAACAGCAAATTATTGAATTCTAGGTACTTAACCAAACATTTTCAAACCAAAAGTCTATAAACTTACCAATTGTTTATGGACATTTTTATAACGCGGATACAGGTAGGCAGCGTCTCGTATATATCGATTTAGCCATATAATGCCGAAACCACAAGCCTACTGCAGCTCTATCTCTATCGGTGGGAGGTAGATACTTGGTGCTTCCCGTCGTCAAAACGCTCCAACGCCAAGCATACGAGAGGACCACAATCTCTCTGGCTCCGCTTGTTTGTTGTGGCGCGGTCTCGTCTCTAATAACTGTAATATTGAGCTTCTTTGGCTTCTTGTTTCCAGAACGAGTCCAATAATTGATCGCATCCAAGATTTAGCCAAATGAGAGCTCCATCCCTTAATAACATCTCTTAAATCAGCCAATGATATGTATTTATCATGCTGTCATACACTATTGTCTTAAGGGATGGGAGCTGAAGCTCGACGAGAATCCAATGTTTACGTTCCAAAACAGGGATAAACACCTGCAATCATAAGTAATAATTCATTCATTTGCGCACTTATTTCATAAAACCTTTAAACTCACTAAAATAAATACTAACCTATCGACCTCCACCATGCAGGATAAAGTTTAGCTTGTCCATTGCCCAAATCAAATTATTCATCTCGTGCATTCTTCAAGTGAACGGCGTTAAAAGACGTCGGCATAATTGTATATCGTATATTTTTATTTTTCTTAAGTTTTCTTATTATTAGAAGACGTGTCACCCACGCATCGATATGCTGTTTTACAAAAAAGACATATATTAGTGACTTACATAAATTTAAAAAAAAAATTAATCAAATTGAAATATAAGAAAAATATAAGACTTACCCCCCATCGAAATAGCCATTGTCTTCGACCCCTAATAATACGCCCCACCAAGACCGATCAAGCAACAAATAGATATCATCGGTGAGCTTGCATATGTCAGTGAAACCCCCTGGCTCCGCTCATGTAGATAAAAATCAACTGCGGTCTTAGCCCAAAGGGTGTTATCCAGAATTGTGTCCGGTAGTTGTTCCCTCTCCTCTTCAGATACCGGTATGGTACTGGCCGGTAACTCATACGAGAGCCAACTTGAATCCATCATGTCCGGCACGTCAGGGTTTCTCAAGAAGCCTACATATGACGCCATGTGAATCGGGCTCTTGAATGGTGGGAGGGACCTCTTCAATGATGACAGTGGCCTCTTGAACGGGGGAGGGGACTCTCGAGGAATGTAGGGGGCCTCTTCAACGATAGGAGTGGACTCTTGAGGGATGACAGTCGGGCTTCTTCTTGCGGTGTCTTCGCACTATTGGGGTGTACGGAGACTTAATAGCACGTGCACGCTGTCTGATGCGTGAACTCCGTCGTGCAAGCATAACCCGACGTAAAGCATCCACTCTATCGGGCCGCTAAATAATTAAATACAAAATCAGTAAATAAACAGACATGATATTTAAACAGTGAAAACAAAGACAAATATGTTTCAAACTTGCATTGTATTCACCCAAGTCATTATTCTATCATAGTTCACAAAATGCATCAGATAACAAAGAAAAATATGTTTCAAACTAATACCCTGAAGTTAGTATTTGTCTTTGTTTTGTCTATTGGTTGAAGTAATGCAATCCATTCAAGTTTCAATTTGCAGAAGAAATAGTTTACTTTCGCAACACGAAACTTAAAATCGCAACGCGAAATGATAATCGCAACGAGAAACAAAAATCGCAACGCGAAACCAAAATCGCAACGCGAATGAAATCGCAACGACAGAATCGCAATGCGAAATGAAAATCGCAACGAAAGAATCGCAACGCGATATGAAAATCGCAATGCGATTTTGGTTTCGCGTTGCGATTTTGTCGTTGCGATTTTGATTTCGCGTTGCGATTCTTTTGTTGCGATTTTCATTTCGCGTTGCGATTTTGGTTTCGCGTTGCGATTTTAAGTTTCGTGTTGCGAAAGTAAACTATTTCTTCTGCAAATTGAAACTTGAATGGATTGCATTACTTCAACCAAAAGACAAAACAAAGACAAATACTATTTCACAGTGTTAAAGAATACACAGTTTAGCAGAATTGGCAACAACCGAACAAATTTACTTTCAACCAAAAGACAAAACAAAGACAAATACTATTTCACAGTGTTAAAGAATACACAGTTTAGCAGATTGGCAGCAACCGAACAAATTTACTTTCAACCAAAAGACAAACAAAGACAAATACTATTTCACAGTGTTAAAGAATACACAGTTTAGCAGAATTGGCAGCAACCGAACAAATTTACTTTCAACCAAAAGACAAAACAAAGACAAATACTATTTCACAGTGTTAAAGAATACACAGTTTAGCAGAATTGGCAGCAACCGAACAAATTTACTTTCAACCAAAGACAAAACAAGACAAATACTATTTCACAGTGTTAAAGAATACACAGTTTAGCAAATTGGCAGCAACCGAACAAATTTACTTTCAACCAAAAGACAAAACAAAGACAAATGCTATTTCACAGTGTTAAAGAATACACAGTTTAGCAGAATTGGCAGCAACCGAACAAATTTACTTTCAACCAAAAGACAAAACAAAGACAAATACTATTTCACAGTGTTAAAGAATACACAGTTTAGCAGAATTGGCAGCAACCGAATAAATTTACTAAGCAATCTAAGTGAAATGGCTAATCTAAGTGAAATTACGAGTAAATTATCATTAAGTTAAATATGGAAAATCTTAAACTTACCTCGTTGCGTAGAGTATGAACCTCATTCTGCAACGATACTATCATCTCACGTAGAGCGGCAACCTCACCACGTAAAGTTGACACATCCACACGCCATGCACCATCGTTATCGCGTAGAGTACCGATCTCCTCACGCAAGACATTGACCTCATCACGTAACTCCCTTGACTCATCCCGTGGAGGTGGAGGTGGAGAACAGGGAGATAGGAGTCGTGGTATCTTTGCCGGTCGCCTATCATGAGGTGATGGTGGAGAAGAGGCTCGATGATATGACGGGATAGGTGATGGCTCTCGTTCTAGAGGTGTATAGTCGGGTCGATCGGTGATGGCTCTAGGTGAGGTGATGGCTCTCGAATTGGAGGAAGTGGATGCTGCTCATCATCCGTGCCATCAAAAAAAACTCTGACTAGCTTGCCACCAATCAGTGGCAAGCTCTTCCTCCGTGTGTGTCAGTCTTTGTAATGGAATGTTGGCCTCCTAAAATATAAAAACTCAAACAAAGTTAAACGTCTACTATTAATAACTTGTTTATATATTATATGAAAGTATTTGTGTTAACTTACATTATTTATTGTCGCATATGGTATTAAGTCTTCCCAATCCAACAGAGTTTTCCTCTTCCAGGAAATAGCCCTGGGAATATCATTTGACGTTTTTATTGCATATGTACGCATGCTGGGGAAAGCCTCGAATATCCAAATCTACAAACAATATAATAACAAAATTAGTAATTGTTAAATAATTAATTATTTTTAAAAACATTATATAGAAATTCTTACCTTAAAGGCCCAAACAAAGCCTGACAAAGTGTATTTCGACCCATCGCCACGCAAACTTTTGCGGTCATCAAAGGCAGTAGACAACTTAGTCCAGTAGCTTTCCATATATACGAACCCCACGGAAACAGATTCCATGCATTCAGGTCCTCTACCAATATTATTAGCTCCCGAGGAATAGGTTGTCTGGCCTCTCTGCCTAAAAAGCCGGCTACACAGTAGTAGAAGGCATACTCGGACAACATCGACGTCATCCATCCGAGTGAAACCAGCTTTCTTATTAAACAATTTCTTCAGGTCGTCGACGTGTAGGTTCGGCTTCTCCATTGACTCATCCGGAAAAACCCGGGATAACCATGATGGGCGGGCGATATGACGAGTGTACCGGCCTACATCATCGTGTCCGAATCGTAGACCAGTGATTAAGCAGAACTCCTTCCGCCCAAAACAAGTATACGCTGGTGGAAAATGAAACCATATCTCTTCCTCACCACGTTGTATACTGTCGGGTAGATTTGATGTCATGGTCTAAGCCACAAATGGGTCAAATTAGCATCTCCACCCGGATGCTGTACTCTCAGCCATGGCCCGAAGCAGGTTTCCTCAAACAATTGTCTTTGAGCAGGTGAAAGCTTCGAAGCAATTGTAGTAGCTAGGCTAACTTTATTCCTTAATGTCAATGAAGCCGAAAAAAATTTCTACAAAAACAATAAACATACCAAGTTAGATATACCAAAAACTACACTGTGAAGATATACCAAAAACAATAACATAAAAGTAGTAGTTTATTCTTGAAACTAAAATTTGCAACACTGTTTTGTCTTTTGGTTGAAATGAAAATCGCAACGAGAGAATGACTGTCGCAACGAGAGAAATGAAAATCGCAACGAGAGAATCGCAACGCGAAATGAAAATCGCAACGAGAGAATCGTAACGCGAAATGAAATCGCAATGCGATTTTGGTTTCGCGTTGCGATTCTCTCGTTGCGATTTTCATTTCGCGTTGCGATTCTCTCGTTGCGATTTTCATTTCTCTCGTTGCGACAGTCATTCTCTCGTTGTGATTTTCATTTATCTCGTTGCGACTCTTCTGCAAATTGAAACTTGAATGGATTGCATTACTTCAACCAAAAGACAGAACAAAGACAAAGACAAATACTAACTTGAAAATCGCAACTAGAGAAAAGCAACGCGAAATGAAAATCGCAACGAGAGAATCGTAACGCGAAATGAAATCTAAGTGAAATGGTAATCTATTATTGAAATGACCAGTAAACTTATCATCAGTTTCAATATGAAAAACCTACAATAATGCAAAAATTTCAAAAAAAATAATTAAAAAACTAACCCTCGGAGGTTGATTTTCCATTTCTGAATATTGTGAGGGATTTCTGACCGTGAATGGTTGTGAGGGATTTCGCCGGAGATGGGGACGGAAATCTTCGGAGATGGGGACAGATTTCGCCGTAGAGAGTGAGAGATGGAGATGGGACTGAGTTATGATTTTAGGTTTTAGGTTATGAGTTGCGATTACGGGATTTTGTCTTAATATTCGTTTTTGTAATTTGAAAATAAAATACGCGTAGCGATTATAATGGCGCTTTAAATATCGCGTTGCGATTTACGGATTCTCGTTACGATTTTATGTATTATCGTTGCGATTTACGGATACGCGTTGCGATATACGGATACACATTGCGATTTACGGATACGCGTTGCGATTTACGGATACACGTTGCGATTTACGGATACGCGTTGCGATTTATGTGTTCGCGTTGCGATTTTCATATTCGCGTTGCGATTCTGGAAAATCGCAATGCGAATTTGTACTATCGCATTGCGATTTTCAAGAATCGCGTTGCGATTTTGGAAACTGATTTGCGATTCTGGGGATCGCGTTGCGATTTTTATTTCGCGTTGCGATTTTGTTGGTCATTTTGGCAAATCCAAAAAAAGTTGGTTAAAATCGTATATTATAAGGTATTTTTGGTCACTGAGACGATTTTCTCTTTTTTATGCCTATCGCCTTGCAAAAAAACACCTGAAAGGATCTGAGGCGCTTTTGAACCCTTGACGACTCTAAGTAAGACTAATTGCTAAATTTATATAAAGGTAATAACCAAATCCACAGTTCAAGAGATTCATAGAATTCAAGAAGTTGACGCCGTTTTATAGCCTAGCTTATTTATAAAGATGAGGCATTACTACAACTACAAGGTCCTAAGGTGATTCTTAAATTGAGCTTGTGTGGTGCAACTGGAAACTGGCTAACTACATAAATAAAATAAAATTTTAAAATTATGCTGAAACCCAGTAAATATTTACCGTTTTAAGCTGACCAAAACGCTCCTTATCGTATAAAAATTCCTTCTTATTGTGGGTCCTGGGATTATGCACCCACATCGTGCCGTCCATAATCTGAACTTCATTTTCTTAGCAAGCCTTCAGAATCTGATCAAACTCGGCAACGTTCAAGGCCACGGGCTTCTCCGTTAGGATATGCCGTCAATACAGCCCATTTGAGGTGGAGGCTAGTGGGTAAAGGCAAATAAACGGCGTCGACGTCCTGGTCGTCTAGAAGGGACTCGTAGGAACCGTAGATCTTGGCCTCAGGTGGAAACCCATTGGCCTTGGCGAAATTGGCGGCTTTTTCGACGTTGCGGCCGTCGACGGTGGAGAGAGTGGCGTCTGGAGTAAATTGTATGGCTCCAGAGACCTTGCGGGCTATCTCGGCACACCCGATGATTCCGAATCTGATTGGAAGATCAGCCATTGACCTGGTGTGAGTATAGATGGAGAGGATTAGCCGGGGACACTACTGTTTATTCAAGTAAAACACGTTACCTCAGTTCGTTTTCTTATTAAATATTCTAACATATAGAAAATGATAAATTACATGCTTAATCACTAAACTTTACTATTTATTCTATTTTACGCACCATACTTTCAAGTTTTTTAATTTGTTTATTAGACTTTAGACATTAAACTTTTTAGTCTCTCGGCCGTTATCTCATTTACAGTGTGATTATGTGGCTTATTTTAATATTATAATCCACCACATATGATTTAGATATTAATATATTCAGATGGTTGGAATTTTCCTCTCGATATGGGTTTGTCGGAGTTTGCGCCGGCATATGCATCATCTCAAGGTGTCCACTGTTGGTGTCGGCGTCTTGGGCTACATTGGTAACAAGGTTTCCTTCTCGTAGTGCTAATTTTTTTCAACAAAAATGAAGAATCAGAGTAACATGGTTAATTGATTCTGCTTTCTTTGTTCTTCTAAAGAAATGAATTTCTGCTGTATTGAGCTGGTGATTCATTAATCTTACAGGGATCTGTATCAGTCAGCATGTCCATATATCAAACACTGTTTTGTTTCATATGCACTCACCTGACAGCAGCAGAAAAAGACGGAGATGAACACAAAAGAAATGCTGATGTGCATGAAATACTAAAACGAACTCATTTTCATTCTTCAATTGGACTTCCCAAAGTCATTCATGATCACGAGTAAGTAACACTTTCACTGTGTATTAGTGGTGCCATCTACTCATCTATCATTCTAGTTGTTGAGATTGTTAAATTCTTAGTTGGTATTCGAAAGCAGGCTCGGCTCGACTCAATTAAGCTCGATAAATGTACCTGTTTTGTTTTCTTACAGAAGAATAATTTGGTTGGGTGATCTGAACTACCGTATCAAGTTACCGCATGACAAAGCACGGGAGCTCATCTCCAAGGAGGACTGGTCCGAGTTAATCAAGCATGATCAGGTAGAATTCTGAAACCTCCAAGGATGGCCTATTGTAGCTGTTTAAACCAACTGTTTAAATCACAACAGCTTGTCCGAGAGCTGCAGAAAGGTCGAACATTCGACGGATGGTCGGAGGGTGCTCTAAATTTTGCTCCGACATACAAATACGGGTAAATGCGGAGAACTACTATGGAGAAGATCCTAAGACAGGGAGGCGAACTCCATCATGGTAATGCCTTAAAAAGCAGAGATTTTATGAGATTTATCCCTTGTTGGTCTTATGAATTCTTCTAATATGCAGGTGTGGCCGCATTCTTTCGAACGGTAAAGGAATGAGGCAAGTGAGTTATCGGCGGACAGAGTTTAGACTTTCCGATCATCTCCCTGTTACCGCCGTATATATGGCTGAGGTTGAGGTATTCTGTCCGAGGAAACTACAGCGTGCTCTTACGTATACCGATGCTGAAATCCAGAACGAGGAAGTTTCCGAGGAGGGTATCAGTTCAGGTGAGTGATTTGTTATGTTTTCAGTCCAGGAATATCATTTGAAACAAGCAATCTTAATAACTAATTATTTAACGATGTAGTACCTTTTTTAATTTAACGATGCATTACCTTAGGTTAAATCTTAATAGATTGCAGAATAATGTATATTTTAATTAAAACTAAGATAATACCCTTTTTTAATACATATTAGGTTTATTATGTTTTGTTCTATCATTTTAATTTTTTTTATATACTTTTAATACACATTTATATATCTATAGGGCTATTTGGTTTTAATCGAATTAACCGACCGAACTGAATTAGTTCAATTAATTCGGTAAGCCACCGAATTAGTTCGGTAATTGATTGTTAATTTTTTTCCAATATTCGGTTAATAGTTAATTCGGTTAATTAACCGAATTAATCAAAATTATTAAATATTAAATATAGTATATATATATATATATATATATATATATATATATATATATATATATATATAAATCCATATTTTAAGCTCAAACCCATTAAAAATTAAGATCCAATTATTTTTTAACCACACTAAATTCATTAAATTACTAATACCTAATTAAATTTTAACCTAAATAAAAATATCTCTATTATAATCAAATTAATCTAATTAAAAAATTATGAAAAATGTTAAAAATTTAGTTAATTCGGTTAACCGACCAAAATAATCGAACTTTGTTCAGTTCGTTAATATTTAAAAAAATCAGTTTGATTAACGGTTAAAGAAAAAAATCAGTTAATAAAAATTTGGTTCAATCGGTGGCCGAATTAACCGTTTGAACACTCTACCTACACATTGTAGTATGACAATATATATTTTTCAATATTTTTATGTTTTGTTGTATCGTTTTAATTTTTTTTTCAAAATTTTCAATATGTATTTATACAATTATACATCACGGCGTGACAATACGTATTTTTTAAATATTTTTGGGAACATATTTATGCATCACACACCGCATTGTCACATGTAAATATATATGTGTCTATATATATATATATGATCATCGAGTGTTGGCACAAGTGATTGGGATTCAAGAATTTGAGTTTGTAAGGTTAAGTTTGAATCTCACCACCATTACTCTTCGTGGGAAATCTATAAAGTCCTATGTAAATCATAATTGGGTATTAGATATGCCTGGCCATGGATTGAGGAGTCACCCCTGACTTAAACTTTAGTGTACCAATATATATATATATTAAAAATATAAATCTTAAGATTATTAATTAAGATTAGATTATGATAAATAAATAACTTGATTTTTCAAAGTGTAGTTATATAAAAAATAATAATATAAAAATGTTAAATTTGGGTTTAAATTATTAAAACCTTGTATTGATCGATCGAGCCAAATCGAATAAAAGATTTTGAGTTATTCGAGTTGATGAGTTCTATTTTACAATTTGAAATTGACTTGAAATTTTTTCGAGTAGAGCCGAGTTTATAAAATTCGAGTTGGGTCAAATTTTCGAGTTTTTGTTTAAATTTAATTGTAAATATTTATAATATTATGATATTATTTGATTTTAATTTAAATATTTTTTTTATAAGCATGTATAATACATATATATTTCTTCATATTTTTTTCATATGTAATATACATATATCATATAGAATTGAATGACTCAACTCAAACTTAAAAAATCAATCCACTAATTACTAAAAATTTTGAGTTATTTGAATTGTATTTTATAAATTGATTTGAACTTGAAATTTTTTCGGAAATCAATTTGAGTCGAAAAAATCAATTTTTTGAGTCGAGTTTTGCTCACCCTAATCAATATGGTAGTGATTATCATAATTTAAACATTAATTATTTTAATCAATTGATTACTCATTAAAACCTTCACAAATACCACAGATTGAATTTCGGTAATCACCCCCATTTTAAAGGTTTTATCCAGGATTCTTCATTAAAATTAACTTTTTTTTTACTTTACCCTTAAATTATTTTTTATCACCTAAATTTTGAACATCATTTTCATTCTTCTTTTATCCCTAAATTATCATTAACTTACCCTTTAACTTTCATTTTTATCTTAGTTTACTTAAAAAATTATCGACATCAAATAATGGCATGGCATGTCACACCGTCATGTTTTTATTGGTCACTTTTATACTTTTAGATAAACAAAAATAAAAAAAGATGGTTTAAGAAAAAAAATTAAAAAAATAGTTAAAGGTACAAACTGAAAAGAAATGTACCTTTACATACATAACAAAACTTTAGAACAAATTTAACATGCCCATACCGCACACTAATACATCAATATTTAACACATCCGAGTCCGAGTAAGAGAGATAGGACACCATGGACAGGCTAGGTTTGTACTACTACATAACCTGTACAAATCTATGGCTGCATTTTAAGGCTACAAAGTCAGGAACCCAAGAGCAAGGGATTTGTTAACCAGTATTGTTGAATCCTCTGCCGCGCATACTCCAACTAGTCGAAGTCTATCTTGCTTACATGACCCTGTACACACCATAAGCTGATCGGTCCAAAAATATTTCTCCGTAACACGGTGAAAGGGTTTGCAGTAAAACCTACCGATATGATTCCCCATAAGCCCCAAAACAAACGATTAGCAAGAGTGTATTTCTCGGCATCGATGAGTAGCTGCTCCACTTTGGCATCAATGAGTTCATTTCCTGCATGCATGCAATCCAGCCAAACTGGTATTTTAAAACCAATTCAACATATAAATGTCAAGGCATAGCAAGTGCAGATAATGGTATATTTATGCCAGATAATCGGACTTCGTTTAAACGAAAAATACTTCACTATAGTATTCAGACTATTTATACTTTTCTATACAGTTTGCAGTAATGGGAACGAACCAGAAGATGCCAGATAAGCAGAGATGAATCTTCGGCGCTCCTCCATATCTGTTGTTCAAATGCAAAAGGAACAGGTATGATTCGACCCAAACAAGCATTCGATGTTTTAAATACCAATTACGGGAAGTTTCTAAAATGATATTGAAAAGAATGGACATTCCAGCTTAAACAGGTAACTCAACCCTTGAACAGGTCTAATCGTAATATGATCAAAGGCTCAAAAATTATGAAATCCATATCTCATAAACAGTCTTATCAAGAGATAAATCGGAACATAGGGAAAAAGGCTGACCCACTCCCTTGGCTTCTTACATACTCAGTGAAGTTCAAGCTTCAGCTTCAATTTCTTATAAATGAGTCGCCATACAGACCTCATCTGCAATTTGTTTACAAAAATCTAGAAGTAAACAATATTTCAAGATGTATATAATGCATGCGTACATATATTAATTTTTTTTTTGGTATTCGTACATATATTAACTTGTTATACTGATATGAACAATAAGTGATGAAACAAGAAGTTAAAGAAGCAGATAAACAGCTCAATTGACTCATTCTGATTTGGCCGACCATTAGTATACTCCCAGAGCATTTTGCAGATGAACAAATTTTCCATTACTAACTTAAAGAGTGCAAGAGTTTTAGTTGAACAAAACAGCTTTCGGATACGCGGATTGGAGAAATAGTTGCAAAGGCATGTTTAACTAACTATTTCAAAGGAAGTTGATCTAAAGAAAAATGCTAGAGTCAAGTCTAGAACTGAAAGCACTGTATAAAAGCCATATTTGCGACTAATAATAACTGTATTGAAAACTTACGATTAGGGTAATTGCTCTCGTCTCTTCATCCATCATTATGTTACCATATTGCAAATCATTGTGACAAAACCCAATATCTTGACACCCTTGTGTTAACTCTTTCTCAAGGATGCTGATTTCCTCCCCGAGAATGTCCAAGCTGAATTCTTTAGCAGTTCTCAGGGAACAGATCTTCTTTGCATGACTAAGCCAAGTCCTTTGTAGAAGCGAAATGGGATAAGATACCTTCAACTCAAAAGATAAAAGCACTAACATGATAAATGCATATTAGTACCTCAATCGCTCCCAGAGAAGTACATTCTTCGGACCAGGCATGTCAAGATTGTGGAACTCTCTCAATTTAGCTGCAACAAGGGAAGATATTTCAGGGTCGCGTATATCAGCTGCAAAAAGCGCCTGGTAAATCCAAAAGAAAAAGAGTTAAGTAAAAGTGGCAAGACGAGAAATGAGATAAAAGCACTTGAAGCCTGAAACAAAACCACCAAAAATTCATTACTTAGATCTACTAGTTGATGCCAGCTAAAATCGGTTATCAGAGCCAACCAAGTAAAAGAAAAACTAAACAAATGGATAGGTGATGTCAAAAGAAAAATTGCAAATCATTTACAAACAGAGGAAGAAGCAGAAGACGACATGAAAGAACCATTAGATAGCACCAAGAACTTCCTTTGCTACAGATATTCGTTTGCATGACCCTGATCTAGTCCTCTCCTAATGGCTCTAGAACAATAATCAACTTTCGGAAATCATTAAGCAAAGAAAGAATTGACTCCTAATGAAACTTCGTCTGTAAATTGTAGTTAAGATGTGATTTTTCTAACACATACCATAATATTGGTGTAACAACCTGAGAAAAAAAAAATTATTAAATCGGTGTAATTTGGTGAAATTTAGTGGCTAAATTAAAATTTATGAAAATTTATAGGACATTTTAGAAGTTGAATGAAATTCAGGGATCAAGCCCTGAATTCCTCCAATAAGTGTCGACAGGTTTGGTTATAAACCAAACGTGTTTTCAGATTTCAAAATAAAAAACCACAAGCAATTTATAAAATTTCCTCATCCCGTGCACTCTACTTCAAAGCCTGATTCCGACGCCGTCCGACCTCTGATCGTTAAATTGAAACCACTATCGTGTTCATCTTCGACCTGTGATCAAAACCCAATAAACCAATTTTAGCGAAACGCTGTTAAACGCCGTGAATTTTGAATCAAAGTATCGACTTTTTTTATCACCACCGCCGGGAAAATCTTAAATTCATCTCCGATCATTGATCGGTTTTCGACACCTCCCGCACCATCGTGTTCCTGGTGTCGTTCTGATTCCGACGGTGTCGTCCTTGTCTCCGTAGGCGGCGGCGCGTGTGGGAGGTGGAGCGGTTAAAGATTCGACCAAGTTGAAATCGAGCTCTCCACCATTCAAAAATTTGAACCGAGGTTGGTAAGTGACTCAAAATCGCTTAAAAGAATTTTTAGAATTTTTTTCATGAATTATTGGAGACCGGACGACGCCTCACGCGCCACCACGCACCGCCCCTGAGCGTGGGGAGCTTCGAACTAGTTGATTTCATGTTGACCGGCTTGACTGGTCCAAACCGGTCTGACCCGACCCGATCCGTTGACCGATCTGACCTAGTGATATTCTGGGAATTTTTGTGAAAAATGTGACATTATGGGAATTTTTGTGAAAAAAGGCAACATTTAGGAATTTTTTTGAAAAAAAGTGACATTCGGGGAATTTTTTGGAAAAAAGGTGATATTCTGAGAATTTATGTGAAAAAATGACAATTTGGGAATTATTTTGAAAAAAGTAAAATTTTGGGGATTTTCGAATGTGGACCATTGAACCCCTTTGACCACAACTTTGACCGGCTTTAAACGGCCATTAAACGACCTTTGATTTTGTTCGAGTATACCTATTCTGACATTTTTCAACGTGTGGAATCCGTTTACGAAGTCCGTTTTGCCAAATTCGAAACCGAAGGCATCCAAATCATCAGTCAAACCCGTTGACTTTGATTTTGACCAAGAATTTGAATTTTCAAAAAGTCATACTTTATGTTTTTCTACGTCCTGATTTCGATACCGCAATCCGTTTGGTCAAATTCAGACTCGAAATCCTCCAAATTGATAGTCAAACCTGAAAAATGCTTATATACTTAAGAATTTAGCTTTGAACAATTAAGTAAGACTTGGGGCTGATAAATTATTATTGTTTGAAGGTACAAGAGACTCTCCGGATCGTTCTACAGCTCGATCCAGCTCTTTTAGATCAGTTAAACCACGTGTGCCAGTATTCACCCGTAAGATCCGTAAGTTTTATGATTTTAGAGATTAATTATGTTACCCATTAGTAATATAGTGTTATTATAAATTAGGTTCGAAAACTATAGCAGAACGTGGTGAGACCAGCAATCAGTAGATCTACTACTTGAACCTATTATCGAGGTGTATTCCCTATTTATTACTGAACTGTTTTATTTGTTTTAATAAGTGATACACTGAATTCTTTGGTTACTGTTTTATTGATGCACCGATTTAATGTGATGGTTTATGGATTATGACCGCTATCTGATTTTGTTTTGAAATGGTATATGATTACCATGTTTATGGATTTATGGAATTTATGTCACGGTGCAATTGAATTTTTGGAATACAAATTTATAAAGTACAGCTCTGATCAAGCTGTAAAATTTTACGGACCTAATGTGACTCTTAGGTAGGCTCTACGGCCCTGAGATCATTCTCGGGTAGGCCCTGCGGCCCTAAGATGTGTTCTTAGGTAGGCCCTACGACCTCGAAATCTATCTTGGGTAGGCTCTCAGGCCCTAAGATGTTCCCTTAGGGTAACTCTTTTATGAGATTTACTGCAGTACAATTTTTATGAGATTTACTGGACTATGATTTTGTTTAGTGTACCTATCTTGATTTTATAGTAATGTTGGGACACACTGAGCCTAGCTCACTTTTCGAAAATGTTTTCCCCTTTCAGTTACTGTTTGTTAGATTCACCTGATTGAGCACTTGGAGGATCAACATATCTCTTGAAGTATATCTTATTGTAATGTTTTATCTTTTAAGTTGACTCTATTTTGGTAACATGTGTCTTATTTTAAAGTATTGGATTTTATAAAGATTACTTCTTTGCTACTTACATTTGGTTTATCGAAAATTTGGATTTTTAAGACAAGTTTAAATTAATTTGTTTTTTTCATTATATTTATGAGTTGTATTTTTATAGTATAAATTATTATAATTTCATAAACGTCATTTATAATGTGATTTTACTATGATTGAATAATGGTTTCGGAATAATATCTTTAAGAATCATGAATGTGATTCACTAGACTTAGTCGAAACGCATAGACCGAGTCTAGGGGGTTACATTTATTGGTATCAGAGCTTTTGGTTTTTAAACCTCGGACTGTGTATGAGTCTAAATTGAAATTACGGTTTTGAAATATTTTACAAAACCTGTTGCTAAGGCCATGCCTCAAAGTTTTTACGATTTTAATTGTGTTCGAGACTCCAAGTGCTTATCTAACCCTAAGTTTTATCTTCTGTAGTAAACTAGAGATCTACAAAAAATGAGTGCTAGACGTGGACATCGAACTAGCCGAGGGCGAGGTCGAGTGGCTAGATTTGCAGACCCGATCGACGAGATTCGGGTAGATCCCCCACCTCCGACAGGTGATCCTGCTCCTGCGACCCCGACGAATTTGCCTCTTGCCGCTGGTATTGGCATGACTACACCGATCATAGGAGCGACTGATATTGAGCCTGATTCTACCAGAGTTGCACTTGATGAGAATTTTTGTTGACAATTTCTACAGTTAATTCAGGGAGCGGTCAGAGCTGCTGGTGTTGTATCTGAGGTGCCTATTTCTCAAACTCTAATCACCAATGGGGTCAAGACTTTTAGAGGACAGCTTGGAGGAATTCCCACTGAAGCAGAAGATTGGCTTCAAGATAGAGAAATATGCATGGATCAGTTGGGTTTGGACCCAACTAAGAGATATTTAGGGGCAGTAGCGATGTTAGATGGCAATGCCCACACCTGGTGGGAGTCAGTGACCAGTAGTGTTCCTACCGATCGTTTGACATGGGATTTCTTTAAGGAACGCTTTCGGAGCCGATTCCTGGGGGAGCGTTACTTAGTCCAGAGACGACAGTAGTTTCAAGACTTGGTTTAAGGTGATATGACTGTTTCAAAGTATGAGATAGAGTTCTTAACATTGTTAAAGCATGAACTCAGTCTAGTGCCTACCGAGAGAGATCGATTCCGTAAATTTGCCCTCAGACTCAGATACGAGCTACGTAGGCAGGTGGTAGCCCTTCAAGATGAGATTTTTGATGTGCTGGTGAGCAGAGCCAAGGATGCTGAGGAGATGGAGGCTTTAGCTTCTGGTAGAGAGCGTGTTGATCAGGAGCGATCTAGGAAACCTTTTGGCCCTACTGAATCATCCGCACAGTCCGGTAAGAGGACTCGTACTTCAGCCCCTCAGAGGAGTAATACACGCTTCAGGCATGCAGCATCATCACCTTCAGCTGTTAGTAGAGGTGGTTATTCGGTCGCGTTTCAAGTGCCTCATTGTGACTTTTGTGGTAAACGACACACGGGAGAGTGTTATAGGAAGACCGGAGCATGTTTTCATTGTGGATCTAGTGGTCATTTTCGGAGGGATTGTCCTCAGCTAGCTTCGTCTAAGCGGACCGCTACCCAGACTCTTGTGCGTTCACAGACTACAGTACAGACTCCAATTAGAGATCGTAGCCAAGTAAAGGCTCGTGGTTCAGCGTCCAGGACAGACAGTAGAGCCCGACCTCAGCAGAATAGAGGACCAATAGTTTCTGAGGCTAGACAGCTAGCTTTGGTTTACGCCACTAGACGTCGAGATGACAGAGATGAGCCTGAGGTTATTGCAGGTACATTTACTATTTATTCTATTCCATACTTTGCATTACTGGACAATGGCTCCACCCACTCCTATGTATCGAGCTCAGTATCTCGAAACCTTCAGATTTCGATCGAGAACACTGATAATACTATTACGGTTACGAGTCTAGTAGGACAGACAGTATTAGTGAATAAAGTATTTCAGCGTTGTCCTCTGAAGGTTCAGGGAGAAATTTTTCTCGCTGATCTTATGGAGCTTCCTTTAGAGGGGTTCGATCTAATTCTTGGGATGGATTGGTTGAATAAACACAAGGTAAATCTGGATTACGAATACAAGCGAGCTACTCTGAAGACTTTAGACGATCGGACTATTGTATTAATTGGTGAACGACATGGCTATCTCTCCAATATTATTTCAACTATGGGAATTGATCGTATGATCATGAAGGGGTATGAGACTTTCATTTCCTGTATTCTGAACACTAAAGGTTCCTTGTCCACGATCGAGGAGATTCGTACAGTTAGCGAGTTTTCTGATGTTTTTCCGGAGGAGCTGCCTGGGTTACCTCCTGATAGAGAGGTAGAGTTCGAGATTGAGAGTTATCCGGGATCTTCACCTATTTCTATGGCACCTTATCGCATGGCTCCAAAGGAACTTAAGGAGTTGAAGGTCCAATTGCAAGAATTATTCGATCGAGGATTTATTCGGTATAGTACCTCACCCTGGGATGCTCCAGTTTTGTTTGTGAAAAAGAAAGATGGGTCGCTAAGGCTATGTATTGACTATCGGAAGTTGAACACAATGACGGTCAAGAATAAGTACCTATTACCCAGGATTGACGACTTATTTGATCAGTTGTGATGAGCTACTGTATTCTCTAAGATTGATCTTCGTTCGGGGTATTATCAATTGAAAATTAAGGGGTCAAATGTTGCAAAAATAGCCATTCGCACTAGATATGGTCATTATGAATTATTAGTAATGCTTTTTGGTTTGACGAACGCTCCCGCAGCTTTCATGGATTTGATGAATCGTGTGTTCCGGCCATATTTGGATCAATTTGTGGTTGTCTTTATTGATGATATTCTAGTTTATTCTCGGACGGAAGTAGAGCATGACGAGCATTTGAAGATTATTCTGCGGACCTTGAGAGAGCATCGTTTATATGCCAAACTAAGCAAGTGTGAGTTTTGGCTTCAAGAAGTGTCGTTTTTGGGGCACATTATTTCTGCTCGAGGTATTCAGATCGATCCAAGCAAGATTGAGGCTATTGTGAATTGGAAACGACCCAAGAATGTCTTTGAGATCCGCAGTTTCTTGGGCTTAGCTGGATATTATCGACGTTTTGTCGAGGGCTTCTCGATCATTGCTGCTCCTTTGACAAAACTGTTAAGGAAGAACATGCCGTTTGAATGGGGCAAGGCACAACAGGAGAGCTTTGAGAAATTAAAGGCGGTTTTGACTCAAGCACCAGTGTTGATTCAACCAGAGTCAGGGAAGGATTTTACAGTGTATAGTGATGCTTCACATTCAGGACTTGGTTGTGTTCTAATGCAGGAAGGTAAGGTAGTGGCTTATGCGTCACGTCAACTGCGACCGCATGAGTGTAATTATCCTACTCATGATTTGGAGTTAGCAGCGGTGATTTTTGACTTGAAGATTTGGAGACACTATCTTTATGGAGAGAAATGTTACATTTTCACTGATCATAAGAGCTTAAAGTATCTTCTGACCCAGAAGGAGCTTAATTTGAGACAATGGCGCTGGTTAGAGCTTCTAAAGGATTATGATTGTGTGATTCATTATCACCCTAGTAAAGCTAACATTGTGGCGGATGCTTTGAGTCGAAAGACGGTATCAGAGTTGAGGTCTTTAATGGCCAGGATGAATTTATATGACAATGGCACTTTGTTAGCAGAATTACAAGTTAAGCCGACTTTGGTTGATGAAATTAAAGTTAAGCAGCCCCTTGATAGCTCCTTGCTATCCATCTTTGAGCAAGTAGAGCAGGGGACAAGCTCAGATTACGCCCTTGATCATGATGAAGTTTTATACTTTAAGGGTCGATATTGTGTGCCTGATGATGCTGAGTTGAGGCAGATTATTCTTAATAAGGCTCACAGTAGTCCATATGCTATGCACCCCGGTAGAGATAAGATGTTCCGGAATTTGAGGGTGAGGTATCATTGGGTCGGCATGAAGAAGAACATCTCGGATTTTGTGGCAAGGTGTTTGACTTGTCAGCAAGTTAAAGCAGAGCATCAACATCCATCAGGTTTGTTACAGCCTATCAAGATTCCTGAATGGAAATGAGAGCGTATTACTATGGATTTTGTTACTGGATTACCAATGACTCCTTCGAAAAAGGATTCAGTTTGGGTGATTGTTGACAGACTTACAAAGTCAGCTCACTTCATTCCTGTGCGGGTAAATTATAATTTGGACAAGCTGGCGAGATTGTATATTTCAGAGATTGTCAGATTGCATGGTGTTCCATTGTCTATTATTTCTGATCGAGATCCGAGATTTACTTCGAGATTTTGGAAGGCGCTACATACAACTTTGGGAACAAGATTGGATTATAGTACATCTTTTCACCCACAAACTGATGGTTAATCTGAGAGAGTGATTCAGATTCTGGAGGATATGTTGCGGGGTTACGTAATTGATTTTCATGGTAGTTGAGAGAACTTTTTGCCGTTGGCTGAATTTGCTTACAATAACAGTTATCAGACCAGCATTCGTATGGCACCCTACGAAGCACTCTATGGGCGTAAATGTCGCACTCCGTTATGTTGGACTGAGTTGCGTGATCGGAAGACTTTGGGACCTGAGTTAATACGCGAGACGGAAGACACAGTGAGATTGATTTGTGACCGTCTGAAAGAGGCATTTGATAGACAGAAGTCTTATGCAAATCAAAGGAGGAAATATATTCAGTTTGAAGTTGGATATCAGGTCTTTTTAAAAGTATCACCCTGGAAGAAAGTATTGAGATTCGGGCGTAAGGGTAAATTGAGTCCAAGATTTATTGGACCATTTCGTATTTTGAAGAGGGTAGGACCTGTTGCATATCAGCTTGAGTTGCCTCTTGACCTCAGTCGTATTCATGATGTTTTTCATGTATCAATGTTGAGGAGATACCGTCCAGATCCGGGTCACATCATTCAGGTTGAAGAGGTAGAGCTAAGACCTGATTTGTCATATGAGGAGGAGCCCATTCAGATCTTGGAAAGTGATGAGCGAGTTCTTCGGAATAGACGTATCCCGATGGTAAAAGTTCAATGGAGTAACCGAAGCCCCTCTGAAGCTACTTGGGAGACATTGGAGTCAATGGAGGCTCAGTTTCCTCAACTATTCTCATAAGGCAAATTTCGAGGACGAAATTTCTTGTAGAGGGGGAGAATTGTAACAACCCGAGAAAAAAAAATTATTAAATCGGTGTAATTTGGTGAAATTTAGTGGCTAAATTAAAATTTATGAAAACTTATAGGCCATTTTAGAAGTTGAAGGAAATTCAGGGACCAAGCCCTGAATTCCTCCAATAAGTTTCGGCAGGTTTGGTTATAAACCAAACGTGTTTTTTGATTTCAAAATCAGAAAACACAAGCAATTTATAAAATTTCCTCCTCCCGTGCACTCTACTTCAAAGCCTGATTCCGACGTCGTCCGACCTCCGATCGTCAAATTGAAACCACCATCGTGTTCATCTTCGACCTGTGATCAAAACCCAATAAACCAATTTTAGCGAAACGTTGTCAAACGCCGTGAATTTTGAGTCAAAGTATCGACGTTTTTTAGCACCACCGCCGGGAAAATTTTAAATTCATCTCTGATCGTTGATCGGTTTTCGACACCTCCCGAACCATCGTGTTCCTGGTGTCGTTCTGAGTCCTTGTCTCCGTAGGCGGCGGCGCGTGTGGGAGGTGGAGCGGTCAAAGATTCGGCCGAGTTGAAATCGACCTCTCCACCGTTCAAAAATTTGAACCGAGGTTGGTAAGTGACTCAAAATCGCTTAAAAGAATTTTTATAATTTTTTTCATGAATCATTGGAGACCTGACGACGCCTCACGCGCCCCCACGCGCCACCCCTGCGCATGGGGGAGCTTCGAACTGGTTGATTTCATATTGACCGGCTTGACCGGTCCAAACCGGTTTGACCCAACCCGACCTGACCCGTTGACCGACCCGCCCCGACCCAGTGACATTCTGGGAATTTTTATGAAAAGGTGACATGCTGGGAATTTTTGTGAAAAGGTAACATTCTGGGAATTTTTGTGAAAAATGACACTATGGGAATTTTGTGGAAAAGGTGAGAATCTGGGAATTTTTGTGAAAAAATGACAATTTGGGAATTATTTTGAAAAAAAGTGACATTTTGAGAATTTTCGAATGTGGACTATTGAACCCCTTTGATAAGAACTTTGACCGGCTTTAAACGGCCATTAAACGACCTTTGATTTTGTTCGTGTATACCTATTCTGACATTTTTCGACGTGCCGAATCCGTTTCCGAAGTCCGTTTTTCTAAATTTGAACCCGAAGGTATCCAAATCATCAGTCAAACCCGTTGACTTTGATTTTGACAAAGAATTTGAATTTTCAAAAAGTCATACTTTATGTTTTTCGACGTCCTGATTCCGATTCCGCAATCCGTTTGGTCAAATTCAGACTCAAAATCCTCCAAATTGATAGTCAAACCCGGAAAACCGGAAAATGCTTATATACTTAAGAATTTAGCTTTGAACAATTAAGTAAGACTTGGGGCTGATAAATTATTATTGTTTGAAGGTATAAGAGACTCTCCGGATCGTTCGACAACTCGACCCAGCTCTTCTAGATCAGTTAAACCACGTGTGCCAGTATTCACCCGTAAGATCCGTAAATTTTATGATTTTAGATATTAATTATGTTACCCATTAGTAATATAGTGTTATTATAAATTAGGTTCGAAAACTGTAGCAGAACGTGGTGAGACCAGCAATCAGTAGATCTACTACTTGAACCTATTATCGAGGTGTGTTCCCTATTTATTACTGAACTGTTTTATTTGTTTTAATAAGTATTACACTGAATTCTTTGGTTACTGTTTTATTGATGCACCGATTTAATGTGATGGTTTATGGATTATGACCGCTATCTGATTTTGTTTTGAAATGGTATATGATTACCATGTTATGGAATTTATGTCACGGTGCAATTGAATTTTTGGAATACAAATTTATAAAGTACAGCTCTGATCAAGTTGGAAAATTTTACGGACCTAATGTGACTCTTAGGTAGGCTCTGCGGCCCTGAGATCATTCTCGGGTAGGCCCTACGGCCCTAAGATGTGTTCTTAGGTAGGCCCACGGCCCCGAAATCTATCTTGGGTAGGCTCTCAGGCTCTAAGATGTTCCCTTAGTGTAACTCTTTTATGAGATTTACTGCAGTACATTTTTTATGAGATTTACTAGACTATGATTTGTTTAGTGTACCTATCATGATTTTATAGTAATGTTGGGACACACTGAGCCTAGCTCACTTTTCGAAAATGTTTTTCCCTTTCAGATACAGTTGGTTAGATTCACCTGATTGAGCACTTGGAGGATCAACATATCTCTTGAAGTATATCGTATTGTAATGTTTTATCTTTTAAGTTGACTCTATTTTGGTAACATGTGCCTTATTTTAAAGTATTGGATTTTATAAAGATTACTTCTTTGCTACTTACATTTGGTTTATCGAAAATTTAGATTTTTAAGACATGTTTAAATTAATTTGTTTTTTTTCATTATATTTATGAGTTGTATTTTTTATAGTATAAATTATTATAATTTCATAAACGTCATTTATAATGTGATTTTACTATGATTGAATAATGGTTTCGGAATAATATCTTTAAGAATCATAAATATGATTCACTAGACTTAGTCGAAACGTATAGAAGCTTAGGTTCTTGACCATGCTTGGACATGAACTCAAAGGGCCTAATCTCATCATCCCTATTGAAGAACACTTCGACACCTTCACCAAAAATCCGGACCAACACCTTGAGATGAAGACCTCCATGATTTGTAAGCCAGATTATCTGAAAAACCTCATTAGTCATTGCTCCCTTCAGTGGACCACATCAAATTCTTCTATATCTTTTATCGTATCTCCCCATCCAGCTGCCACTTCTTTCAAAACACTCTTCTGTTCTTCTAGTGCAGAACTTGGAATGAACCCGTTTTTCTTTATAGTCATTTCTCTGTTAGCCGAAAGAACTTGAGACTAACCTTAAGCTGTTATCAAAACCCCATAAAAGATTATTTCTTTGAGTAGACCGAAAGTATTGAACACGACATGATTACACTACAAAATTCAATCAGATGAACATAAGTCTGTTTGAGAGTGTTTGAATGCTAATAGAATTAGTTAATATTTGTTATTTTGTTATTAGGCAGTTACACCTTGGTTAGTTTGTTAGCAAGGTTTAATGGACTATATAAGCCTCCTATTGTAATTGGTTTCATTTCTACAATTAGTAAAAAACCTAATACTCCCCATTTATTTGTTGTCACCATTGCCTTCCTCTTCTTCATTAAGTAGGTCACTGTGCCGGAGTATCAACAATTCATCACAGAGAGAGCTATGGGATTTACATGTGTCGTATGGACTTTAATGCGTCACCCTCAATACTATAACAATTATCCTATTTGAGAAAATAATCTCACGCAAACATTATTCGAGCTTAAAAAATTCAAACACATTATCTAAAAAATTTAGCCATTAGCGGTTGGTATAGTACAGCTAAGTGTTAATTACTTAAATAAGCTCTAATTTTAAATTATATTATTACAAATTAAATTTAAAAGTCATATGTCTCTCAATAATTTTCTAATATTTAATTTAAAATAATTCAATTAAATATAAAAATAATAATAATAATAATAATAATAATAAAAGTTCAAATTCAATCAATTCATTTTTAGCTATCATCTCCCCTGCCTCTTTTAGTCCCGCCAAGTAAGGAGTCAGCAGAGCACTAGGTGTGCAACTCAAATTATAATTCATAATCAATCAAATTCACTCAATACTTTATTTATGAGTACTTCTCCGGACAAACTTTTCCAACGAGCTTTTTAAACCTAAATGCATCGTTTTCTTACTCCTAAGCTATTAAGTTGATTATGTATCGTTTAAAAAAATATTAATATTTAAGTTTTATTTTTAAATTATTATTAATTATTGATAATAATTTTATATTTAATTTATCTAAAAAATTTATTTTAATTTTTTTGCAAACACCCCTGATTACTCTCCCTCTCCGGTACCTTTAAAAACTCCCCGACTTCCTCGCCCTCTGATTTCCCTGATTACTCTCCCTCACAAACGCCATCTAGGTCCTGCTCCCTTTCCCTTACACGCCCTTCTCGCCCTCCTTATGCGCTTAGGTCACGCCGCACTGATAAGAAATCGTCCATTAACGGCGCGGCGCGGCGCCAACACTTGTGGAATTCGGACCCTCTCCGATCTGACCAGACATATCCCGATGGGTCCGACAGTGATTCCGATTAAGGCCATGACTATTTCACCGACGGTGAAAAAAAGGTTTAATGTTTTCGTTGTTTCTTCAATTTTCGTTAGCATTCTTTTTGTTTCTTCAGTTTGCTAATTTGGGTGAGCAATGGGATGGTGGTTCGAGATCCTTAGAAGCCTCATGATTTGGATTCGATTTTTAATTAAGCGAGACAAGCGGGAGCTATAGAAGGATCTGATGATTAATTACGATCGTCTTCTTCAAGCTCTAGAAGCTTTAGTGGGACGGTAAGATTACTCACCGGAGAAACTGTGGTCCCTACTCCTCCACCACCACCTGAAGTTGTCAATCACGCTATCACTTTTTGGAGGAATGATTTTACAATTGATGATGTAAATACAGGAGGACGAGAGGGAATTGAGATGGGGAATAGGACTTCCAATTTGTAAATTTCATGGAGCTTTTGGTATCGTCGAACTCTGAAATTTCATGAAACATGCGTTTACACAAAAAATTCACCAAATTGCAAACACAACTTGTATAAGAAATGTTAAAAGGCACAATAAGTGTCAAAATCTCTTTGAGTAGTGTACAACAAGCGCCAAATTCATCGATGATATTGCTTTGCATCTTTCAAATCGACATTCATCAGCTGTTGTAATCACCAGCATCTGTACGACAGCTTGCAGAGTTTTAATAGTGTATGAAAGTCGTGCTCTCAAATCTCTCATGAGGCACCACCCTTATCATGACTCCCCTTTCCACTCTTTGCTCCTCCTTTAGTCATTTTCACTATATGTCTCTTATACTGTCCTCGTGAATCCCATGTCATATTCATCCCTATTAAATGATGATTTCATCACACTACAGATGGTAGGTGTTTGAAAAAAATGAAAATTGAATTTTTTTTTGGGTAAATTAAATATAAAAATATTGTTGAATGACTTATTTGATGTTTTAATAATAATTTAAGGTTGACGGTCGAGTGATCATTTTGTTACAAATTAATAATATTAGTGATCAATTTATCACTTTTAAAACTTCGGTAGAAAAACAAAAATTTACTCAGACATTAGTGATCATAGATGTAGTTTACCTTTTTCTTTAAATTCTATATTTCACTTCTATTTCAATTACCAACTATTTTTTTCTAATAACCTAAGTATTTTTTTTAATCATCATGTTACATTTTGTTTATATTTTATTATCATATTATTAAAAGAATGACATTTTCAATATGATAATCTTATCTTTCACATCATTTTTAATCAACAACTCACATGTCATTCTTTAAATAATTTTATTTAAACTAAATAAAATAATGACACATATTATTATATTATAAAAAAGAATAAGGGCAAGTATAAACTCAAACCCTAAATTTCTATGTTAATATTTCACCAAAACTTACATTCAAAATTATCATGCAAGAACAAAAAATAAAATGTCTAGATAGAAAAGGAGCTAGACATGTTCGAACATAAATATGAGGAAACATGATTAACCACATCTTGAATATGTTTCTAAACCTGATGGGACATAGATCTAAAACAAGACTTTAATACTAATCAGTCTAACCATGTCTGAATTTTATGTACACATTTAAGCCTCTGGATTAAATTGCTCGATGGACATAAAATTTAGTACTCACTTATAAACTCCTTTCGAATATCAGATCGTTAAAAATCATAAAATTCAAAAAATCAATTTATAAAATGATAGATCCAATATTTAAACGCAAAAAAAAAAAAAAATTATTCTCCTTTCCTCCTACTAAATTTGTCACTTGTTGACTTTTTAAAAGTTAAAATTTTTAAACTTTAATCACGAATATTTTAAACAATTAAATTTTATAAAATATATATTTAAAAACTACTTGATTGAAGAGTTTTAAAATATATTTTTCATATTATTATCGTTAATAAATTTTAAATGATAAGTTGAAGTTAAAAAAAATTAACAAAAAAAGTCAATAATAGATAGATTAGATTTAATAAGACAGAGGGAGTATAAATTATATTCCTGAATTTTAAAAAGCATCTAATCCTATCCGAAACCTCAGAGTGAACCCAATACAAAAGAATAACAAGTATAAAAATCATTAAAACCAAGGCTGTTTCTTTTCCTCCCCATCCTAATCATATGGATAAACCAATAACTTCCTGAAAAATCAGCTACCCCTTGATCGCTTTTTTTTAACTTACCTACATGGAGAATTAGACTTTCGCGTCATGTTCATTGGAATCTGATAAGCTACCAGGCTTCTGTTGTCGGGTCGTAGGGAGAGACAAGCTCCGGCGCTCTTTCCCACCGGGCTTAGATGAAGCGTTTCCATACCAAATCATTCCAACAACAGCTATGATCATCCCCAGAACCACATGTAAATTGAGACCCTCTTTTCCAAAGAAAAAGAATCCCATAATCAACACAAGGATCGTCTTCATATGGCCAAGTACTTGAAAAGACACTGCAGTAAATCTGCCGATGCAGATGAACTGGCTGAGGTTCGTTCCTACTGCTATGGTACACGAAAGTGTGATAAACATCTGCATCAACCAAAAGAAAAAAATAAGGCTGTGAGCGACTAATCTTGTAAAACCGAAGGTCGGGAAGAAACTACAGCTGGAATCGCACACATCACAAATAACTTATAGCCTATGCAAGAGCGCAAAAAGGACAGGAAGACACCAAAAATTTGCAGCAGCCAGATCACATAAAAAAAGTACCGGTGTTATGCGACTCAAATATTACATTATAAAGCAGGTAAAGAGATAGAAAGGAGAGCCAGAGCATTTGTTATAATGTGCTGCAATGCTATAAACATATGTAACACTGACTATTTCTTTCTTTATTTTCTTTGCAGACACCTGTATATGATGCGTAGATGATCATGGACAAGGGAATGTAACCCTCCAAAGATACTCCAATTACATTAAAAAAACTTCAAAAAACAAAACATACTTGCATGGACAAATATCGGTATCCAAGTTCTAGTAACAACATTATAAATCACACTAAAAATTAAATGCTTTTCTTCAACCAGAATAGACTGAACACAAATACTTCTGCTTAACCTAAAATCATTAACTGGAGACGCATCCAGACTGCAACAACATAATATATGCAATGCAAATTAAATATAACCACAGGTCACATGTAACACAAGTAACCGCATGAATTACAGTATGCGCATTCACAGACACAAGCAAATTTATTCGTAAACACGATAACAGAAACTCTGAAACAAGTAAATTAACCTCATTCTGAACCGATGGCAACAGCCACCATGAACAAACCTCATAATGCAAAAAATCTTAATAGATAGAACACTTACAATAGATACTAGGTTATAACTATAGGCATCAACTCTCTTGCTTGTCAACCAATAATCCAGAAATGGACCTAATAGTAGCAGTGTTCCAGCCTGGGCAGGAGCAGTATGTCCCAGTAGGTTAAAGGAACTAAGATTATACCTTCGCTGAAGGTGATGTACATACTGCAAAAATAAACACGAGAATAAATAAATCAAGGCATTATATGTTCTACAAATGATACCACAGTGGTTGTATAGAAGATTCAATTTATATGTACAATTAACAACTTACATACTGCTGCAGAGAAGTACTCCAAACTGCAATGAAGGCAGCTACAAAACCTTTGGTATTAACACTCACATCAGTCACAGTACAAACACCAACACCAAGAAGAACTACAGCTATGCTCAGCTTTGTATCTCTAGAGTACCGGATCTTGTCCATTACAACTTCCAAAAAACAGGATACAGGAATCATACTAAGCTTTGCAATCTGTCATTGAATTAGAGAAATTGTTATTTTCGAATCATCTAAAAAACACAACTAGTAAAATCAGCAAATGTACTTCACCTGATAAAATCCCACAGAGTTCCACATCAGACTAACATTCATTCCAACAATAGAGAAGTTTGCAAACAAAACAAATTTCAAAAGCTCTCCCAAGGGAAGATGAGAAGATTGAATATATCCCAACCATCTTAGAACAGCTGTCATTAAGGTCGTGGTAGCGAAATGCAGACCAGTCAATGTTGTGGCTGCAACAATTTGCAATCAAATACAAAGGAATTAGTGATAGTTTATCACATACTTATTGCAGTAAAGCATAATCAAAACATATTCCTTCAGTAAAAAAACCAGTATCATTAGCTTATTTTTACTTGCAGTTGATTATTATATTAGCATCACATTTGTCCTACAGTCAATGTCAACTACTTCCAGCTTCCTCTTCTTCTCTACTTACAATATCCTCCCTTTATTATTTTATTACTCAATTGTTTTCCACAACTTTCAGCCCATTTCCTTTCCTTCTAGAACAGGTAAAAAGGAATTGGGTGGGCGAGGAAGGAAATCATTGGCCATGAGCTTCTCTTTCTCCATCATTTAAACATATACCAGAAATATTCAATCAAGCTCATTTCTACATAAGAACATTTGTATAGAGTTCTGCATTATCAGTTATCAGCTCAACCAAGAGAATGCGAATAACTGTTTTACAAATCAATTAATGGCAGACACGGGTGAGTATTTTGTGTGTGTGTGTGTGTGTTCAGTGTGTGGGGGGGCAGGGGGGGCAAAAGAGTTTAAATGAAAGTTACCAAAACTGAAACCATAAGTAGCCATTAAGGCTTTATTGACAATAATAATTCCAACAGAAGTGACAACATTGAACATCCAGGCAGACGTATCTACAACTGCTTTTCTATCAGCCTTATTAGTTGGAGCCATTGTATGTTTTGTTGCAAGTGATGACCCCAAATCCTGTATCACTCAGCGTTCTTTAAGTAATCCATCAGTGCACATATGGTGTCCAGGAGTTTTCAACAATCTCAGCTATAAGTCCTACAAAAATATAGCAAGAAATAAGAATAAAATAAATATATAAAACCTGAAGCATTGCAAATTTACTGAAATCATAATACTAATGCTAGTAAGAATAGTCTACAAAAGCATACTGAAAAGATATCAGGAAAATACATTAACTATATGATTTCGTAACTCAGACTAACACACTAATAGCCAGATACACCAACAAATAACAATTAAACAAAAAAAAACAGAAGACTAACTTTACATATCTTATAAGTTTCTAAAAATTTTATTATCCTTCCACCACTTGGAACCTTAGACTAATAGTGATTCACCTTTTACCTAAATACGTGTTTGCAACTCCGACCAACCACTAAAACCTACACTCTACATGATATGAATGAGAAAAGCAAAAGAGTGACTTTATATATCTTCTAGCTAAAATTTTTGCATCGTATGCTAACCAGAATTTTCAAAATCAGTTTCAGAATTATATGGTCAAGATACATCTACCCAACTCAATACCTAGATTTTGAATAAAACATCTTCAGCCCCTGATGCATTGCAACAACAGATCTATATAACCATTAAAGAAGAAAAGCTAACTCAAATTCCATAGGAATATCAAAAAGAGACCAGATTTGTTCGTTCTTATATATAAGCATGGAGTGAAAACCACATCCATAGACATAAAAACCGTTGAGCTCAGTAGATCATCGCGACTACGGGCAGCACTAAATATGAATTCAACTCCAACTTAGGATTTCTGAATTCTACAATTAAACCTGTTTGGATCAAATTCAAAACACAGTTTCATGCAGAAGATAGTTCAGATCTAATTATACATTTGGATCCTCCCTCATCAAAGACAGGTGTAGAATTCCACAATTGTTAAACACAGTGATCATAGAACGGTAAGAAATGAACTATTGAACTGGCTGTTGTACTTCAGATTTGCTTAAGTGATCAACCAGAAAAAGAAGAGAATTACACTTAATTGTTTTAAAACTAAAAATAACAACAAAATAAATAAACTCTCATCAATCACGTCACAGATCCAGATCAGGTAAATATGAAAAATAATGAAAACAATGATAATTAGATCTAGCAAAAAAGTGTTGGATCTCGTAATTAAAATCAATGGAGAAAGCAAATAACAGATCTAACACATCAAAATGGATAGGAAAACGACGGGCCATCGTACCGTTTTGGAAAGGCAGACGTCGCAAGAGAGATTGAAAGAGAAAGGACTGTTTGGAAATGATGAGGACGGCAACCGTAAAATACAGCCAGGGGGTAGCCTTAATTATTTTGTTTGGATCCCTAGAGAGTTAGAGAGAAAATAAAGAGAGAGACAACGGAAAATTTTTAAAACTTTTTGTAAGTGTTAAATTGGTTGGTAAATGAAGGGATCGTGGAAGGGAAGACGAACAAAACAAAAACCAGGCAGACAAAAGCCAGCAAATCAGATGTGAACATCAAATTGGAATTTCATAGTTTATTCTCTTTCTCAAAACCGAGATGGGATGGAATTGGGTAGGGGTACGGAAAACACTAAAATGAAAAATAACCTATTATATATTATAATTTTATGTAAAATATATTTCATTATTTGTTATTTTTTAAATATTTATTTCTAGTGAAATAAATCTATATTTTATATTGAAAATTTTAAATATATTAACAACATATACATATTTATGTTTTAATTGTTGAAATTTAATATTTCTAGAAAAATAGTATTTTATTTTACTATTGAAATTACTAAATAATTTCTATTAAAGTCTATTTACACTTGTGAAGTTACAATTTATTCTCTACATCAATAATGTATATTTATAATCAATATATTGATAACATATATTATAATTCATTCATTCGATAAAATTATGAAATAAATTAATACATTCGATAAAATTTTGATATAAGTGTAGCCTAATAATATAATATAACTTTTTGTTAGGAAATTATTGAAGTTGAGGGAGAAAGTAAGGAGACTGTTCCATTCTGATATTAACTGATCTTAAGGTACATGTAGTTGAATTTGAGAGAACATAAGGGAGACGAAATATAAAGAAGTGAGTCATAGACTCGTTTAAATTTCTTCCCATATTATGAAGCATTTTATGATAGTTTTGATGACTATATTGGATAGGTTGTCCACCAAGGATAGATTAGTTCGATATGGTATTATTACGGATGATGTGTGTGATTTTTGTAGTATTGATATTGAATCTAGGAACCATCTATTTTTTTATTGTTACTACTCAAGAGGGATTTAAGAGAAAATAATTGCAAATTTACAGGCTTATGCATAGGCCTCTTTGCTAGAAGGAAAACCTTCAAAGGGCAGTGGATAATATGAACGACACTTTACTTCTTGTTTTTATCCTTAAGATGTTTTGAAAGGAGTTATTGTATTGCATTTGGGAAGAGCGTGATCATAGATAATTTAGAGATTTTATTCCTTTGATTGATGATATTGTTGAATGTATAAAAGAGGTTATTAGGACTAAATTATTTGACACTTTATAAACAAGATGATATAATAAATATGAAGTTGTGTATATATTGAGAAATGTTATAGAGGCATTTGACTATGTTCTTTGTTATAGTTTGCAACAACTTGGTTTGTAATACTCCAAATTTTGGGCTAGTAGTTTCAGGTTACCCGAGAGGTAAATGGACCAGTGAATTTCATAATTTAAGTTGTTGTGCTTATTTGAGTCATTTTTTCCCTTCATTTCTCTTTTCTTCTTCCTTTCTCCACTATTTATTCTTCATTCTTCCTCCCAAGTGCCATAGCTCAAAGGTAAGTTTTTGGGCATCTTTCATGTTTTAATTTCATTCATAATCCCACCAGTATCATCGTTTTAATGATTCAAGTCTTGGGTTCTTTCTAACTAAAGAAAAAGCGAGGGTTTTCATCTAAATCATAAAGGAAATGAGTGTGGCTAAGCAAGGAGTTTCATTTCGGTATTTAAACATCAATGTAGTGTATTTCTAATCCTTTAGAGTGTTAAGGCTTTCATAAGAATGATGATTTGTTAAGATTTTGGTATTTGAATATTTTAGGGTTTTATACTTGATTCATGCCATAGATGACAAATTTGATGTAAATCATGCATTTTATAACACTTTAAGAGCCTAAGTAACTTTCTAAAGCTTTAACACATGATTAAGAACTAAACTAAGACATTTAGGATGATTTTTTGGTGTTTCCCGAGCTTAAATAAGACATTTATGGGTTCGAATATCGATATTGGATGAATTGGGACAAAAATTAAGGATTTCCAGTTGGGAGTATCAATACTACTGGAGGGAGTATTGATACTGCTGGAGAGAGTATCGATACTGCTGGAGAGAGTATCGATACTGCTGGAGAGAGTATCGATACTGCTGGAGAGAGTATCGATAATGTCCCTACAGTATCGATACTCAAGGTATATAATATTAATATTGGGCTGTATTTTTAGCAATAAAACTATTTTTTATATTGATACTCATAGAGGTATCGATACTTGACCCTAGGGTATCGATATTGCAAGTAAAGTATCGATACTACCCATTTTGGACGGTTATATTTGACCTTTTTAAGACCCGTAAGAGCGAAGGATGATCTGTAATGGTAGAAATTAGTTTGTAAAGGACGTAAATGGCCAAAGCGGCCTGGAGTTAGTTGTAGTCGAAGTAATCATAGTAGGCATAATACGTTCAAGTAACTACAGTCAAGCGTGTAGCAAGTATCTAATAATGAAGGATCGTTGCAAATGATGTATTGACAAGCGATATGACGAATATATCATATTATGAAATAGTGGAGTAGCATACTGCAATAATGTCAGTGAATGGTGAATGCACAGTTGTCCCTCCAATTCGAGGGTGAAATGGGGAAAACGTAGTGAGAACGATTAGAGTGTCGCTACCCAGTATTGAACCCGAGTTAAGTATCGAGCTAGCTAGTGTTTCAGACAACGAATATCAAGCGTAATAATTGTCGTAAAATCACAAAACGCGTAGAGACTTCTCTAGAGATAGAAATGTCTAAAACACCTTAAGTAACGAATGACCAGAATAGAGGAACTTAATACACTAGCAGAAGTAACAGACTAATAAACCCCCACATAACGTTCTAGGTAAGAGAACGAGTGTGATAATAGCTAGTGAGAGGGTTACCTCACTTGAGTATGTCTATATATGCTAGAGTGTATTCAGACTACCTTAATAGGGCATTGTCAGTGCGTGAAGCACTTTAGTGGCTAACTATGGCACAAAGCCTGAACACTCACAAGGAGTGGATTAGCGATGTTAGTGTTTTGTGGCCTTTGGGCCCTTAGATATTCATGTATAGTTGAATCAGTCCAGTACATCATATATCCTTAAAGCTTGGCTTGACGACTATGTGAAACCGAGTCAATGCTTCAGTTAAGTGGGAATTGTACTGATGCTATGTGACACTGAGTTCCCCCTCCATGATCTACCTGATGGCTATGTGAATTTCACTAATGCTATGTGAATTTGGGTTTCCTTGGTTAACTAGTGTCTAATGACAATGTGAAATCAGATAATAGTAGTGTTACATTCAGATAATGCACATGAGTGTTAGTGTCGCATTTAGATAATGCATAGCAGTTATAGTATTAGGGTTAGAGCCATTAGTGGTGTACTCATGGTGAGGCCCTTAGTAGAGTACTAAGGGAAAAATGACTCCTACTTCAGTGCTAGAACTGTTAAACCCTAAGTAGGTAGCGCTTGATTAAGATCATGCATGTACCTACTGATTAGTACAATGTCTTTAGCATATTTATGTTTATAGGACTCATAATGCTGCTCTAAATTAGCGATTATACCACTAGACTTTGTAAGCTTAGCGTTAGGATGTTTTTTGTTCGTAGATCAGTAGCTCGAGCCATTTGTGGAGCACCGTCGCAGTAGGACTTCCAATATCTTCTTCAGAGTATCGTACTATAGCTTAGTGAGCATATGTATTCATAGGACCTTACTCATGTATTTGGTTTATCAACTCTGAGTTTATACTATTTTGATTTTAAATTATATGGCACAAAGCTCCAGTTTATAAAATGTTTTTATAATTGTTAACTACGTCTAGTTTGATACCATATTATATGTTTCGAAAAGAAATAAACAGATTTTGAAAATCAAGAGTTGTCTCGGCGAGTCAATGTGATACTTTAGGTCCATTTGAATTTAAGGTGTTACATGGTTGTTTTCTTGAATAAATATAAAAATTTTACTTATCTAAAAAAATTAATGCAAAAGTTTCGAACTCATTATTGGACCATGGGAATTTATTCTTAGTTTGTTTCCTACACTATATTTCCATAAATTCACTCCAATGATTTTATTTTATTGCACGTGTATTTATTTTCATATTTTAGTATATATTTTTATATACTAAATTTTAATTAATTAATTAATTAGGTGATTGGATATTTGTTTGGATTTAATTAAATTCACGTGTTTATAAAATTTTAAAATATTATTAATTTTTTATTTTACTTAATTTTCTAAATAGTAAATTGATCATATTAAATGGCTGTCCCTTTTTCCCATATGTATGGGGTAAGGGGGAGGTAAGATAGTAGGTTACCCCCAACACCAGTTTGAGAGCAGCTTCCGTAAGAGACCTCCGAATTATGAAATGCCCTCCGTAGGACTCGATCCCACGACCTCAAGGTTAAGAACCTTGTGCTCTACCAACTGAGCTGGATGGTCATTTCTTGTAAATTGGTCATATTAAGAATCTATAAATAGATAGATTTGATCATCGATTTGTTTATTAAATATATATTTGGCACAAGACAAACAAAAAGGAAATATTTAAACATCTAATTTTTCATAAGACATTTTCATTATATATTTTCTAGTATTTTATAGTTTAAATTGATTTTTTTTAATGTGATTTATTTTCTTAGATTTTTTTTAAAATTTTTGTAAAATTTTTTATATTTAATTTTCCATAAAACGTCTTCCTAACTTTTCACTTTGAAGTATAAGCACTCAAAATAAGATTATTTTATTTATTTTATATCAACATAATATTTTAGTATCATTTTAATAAAAATATTAATTATTAAAATATTTAATATATAATATAATTTTAATAATTTTATATTTTTAATATTATTTTAGTATATACTCAGCTATATTATAATAATATATTATATTATATTTTAAATTTAATAATATATAATAAATTATTAATATTAATTATCATTTTTATAAAAATAATATTATTAAATTATTAATAATGAGTAATATTATTTTATATATTTGTTATTAATATATTACTGCATGGATCAATTGACTTCAGTGGTACAAAATTATTGTTATTCTTTGAGGTCCTCGGTGATAAACAATAATTTATTATATTTGACATTTATAATATGAAAATATATCAACTAAAAATGATTTACATGACATTACCCAAACATTGTAAAATATTTTTCCGCAAACAAAATAAAATAAAATTTGGAAATTATTTTCCAGTAATTATTTTACGTAAATCAAATTTTAAATAATTTAGTTTACATAAACTATTTGTCATAAAATTAATTATAATGTATCAAACAAGTGAAAATGATTTACATGATATAATCAAAACAACGTAAAATAATTTAAAAAAAAATATTTAAATAAAATAATTTTAGGGTTGGTTTGTTTCACTAAAAACGTTTTTCAAAAAATATTTTCTATAAAATGAATTATATTTTATGAAAAACATTTTACGATATTTGGATGATGTTGTTTAAACCTTTTTTTCACTAGTTGATGAATTTTTTAAAAATGATTTATTATAAATATTAAATACAATAAATTATATTATTTATCATAAAACTTAATATTATTATTTTTAAAATATTTAAATAATTTATTTATTATTAAATATTATTTTTATAATTTTATTAATAAAACTATTAATATTGATATATTTTATTGAAATAAAAATATTATAAATTATATTAATTATTTATTAAATTAATAATTTTATATTATATTTTAAAAATATTAATTAGTATATTTTAAATATATTTATTAAAATATTATTAGATTATTATATTAATATTAAATATATAAATATTATTATTCATTATTAATAATTTAATAATATTATTTATATGAAATTAATAAATAATATAAATTTTATTAATAATTTATTATATATTATTAAAATAAAAATATAATATCTTATATTATTATAATATAATTGATTATTTTATTAGAATATTTAAAATATAATATTATATTATTAGAAATATGAATAAATATATTTTAATAATTAATATTTTGATTAAAATGATATTAAAATATTTTATTAATATTAAATTCATAAAATAAAATTATTTTGAGTATTTATTATTTGAAGTGAAAAATTCAGAAAATGATTTACGGAAAATCAGACCGTAAGTCATTTTCCAGAAAACACAAAGGAAATTCTGTTGACCAGGAAAATATTTTACGTTGACCAACCAGTTTTCCTCTATATTGAGAAGTAAAGTGAATAGAAAGTTTACACAGGAAAAGTATATCTTTCATATAAGCATGTACACTAATTTACAAGGGTACTCAACAGCTTTCATCTAACTGCCTAACAGCCCTACCTAACCTCTTAACAGACTAACCGCTTATTCAACACACGTGAACATTTCTCTTACAACACCACACGCATACCAGTAGTCTAACATTCTCCCTAATTTTTCTCTTTTTTTTAGCAGTCTAACATTCCTTTAGGCTGTAAGCACTACACACACGTTTTTGCGAAACTCCTCGAAAGCAGTCTTAGACAATGATTTGGTGAATCCATCTGCAATCTGGTGCTCAACAGGGATGTAGTTCACCTGCAACTGGCCAGTAACAACTTTTTCTCGAACAAAATGGACATCCATGTCAATATGCTTAGATTGAGCGTGATAAACCGGGTTTGCACTTATCGCTACTGCCCTTGTGTTATCACACCATATCACTGGTTCTTGTCGCTGCTGAAGTCCAAGATCAGTAAGTAGAGCGTTTACCCAGGTCACTTCAGCTGCAGTATCGGCTACAAACTTGTACTCAGCTCCATCGTTGATCTCGACACTGTTTTCTGCTTCTTAGAACTCCAAGCAACGAGGCTCTTACCTGTAAACACTCCATAACCAGCAATGGACCTTCAATCATCAATATTAGCAACACAATATGCATCAGCAAATGCATCAACCGTCAAGCAGTCATCTACCGGTTGAAATAACAAACCATAACTAACAGTACCGACCAAGTATCTCAGTATTCGCTTGACTACAATCATATGTGATTCACGTGGTACATGCATGTATTGATCGACCTTTCCAACACTATAAGCTAGATTAGGACGTATATGTCATGCATACAACAACGAGCCAACTATACTACGATATTTTGTAGCATCAGCCAATAATTCCCTCTCATTTGTTGATAGCTTGGGAGCCAAAATCATTAGTGTGCCACAGCCAGCTGCTCATTTCATTCCTGCATTTTCTAGAAGTTCCAGTATAAAATTCTTCGGACTCAGCACAATAATATCACATGATCGATGCACTTTTATTCCCAAGAAGTAACTAAACAACCCTAAATCTTTGAGAGAGAATCTTTCTCTAAGAAAGTGCACCACCTCTTGAATTTTGTTTAAAGATTTCCCAGTAATAACAATGTCATCGACATACACTAATATATAAATGTCACTGCCATGTTCCTTGTTGATAAACAAGGATGAATCTGCTCAAGATGCAGTAAACCCCATGTCAACAAGGATGTCTCTAAGTTTGGTATGCCAGTTCCTAGGCGCTTGTCGAATGCCATAGAGAGCCTTGTGCAGTTTTCAAACAAGAAGAGTTACATCCTCAGTCATTTGCTCGAATCTTGGTGGTTGTTGCATAAAAACATCTTCATCTAAATCCCCATTGAGAAATGCATTATTAATGTCCACATGCCTCAATTCCCATCTATTTGTTACAGCTAAAGCTAGTACAATATTGAGGGTAGAAAACTTCACAACTAGGCTAAAGGTATCTGTGAAGTTATATCCAGACAATTGTGAGAAGCCCTTTGCAATCAGCCGTGCTTTATACCTATGAATAGATCCATCAGGGTTTCGTTTAAGTTTGAATAACCACTTGCAGCCTACAGGTACACGCTCTGCTGGAAGTTTTACTATTGACCATGTATTATTTTTTATAAGAGCATCAAGTTTGGCTTGAACTGTTTCTCTCCAGTCGTCGGACTGCAGTGCATCTTGAACTGTGATAGGTATTTCATCCTCAAAGTAGCTGGAGTACGACTTGGTCTTGAACACCCAACATTTGCTACATGTCAGCATGGGGTGGCAGTTTTGCCTAACCATACCTATAACATTATTTCCAGAATCACTGGGCAAATTATCACAAGCACTAACTCTTGTGCCAGCATGCTCATCTGCATCAATTGTATTAAGACCTGAACTGGTAGTCGTGGTTATCTCTAATACAGGCACAACCTCTGTGATAGTGTCTAAGGTAGGTATAACTTCAACAATAACCTCAGGTGGCATTTGTTGTTGTGCTTGATCTACAGTTGTGTCAACCTCCTCTTCAGTCACATTATCTTCAACAGCAGCTGGAATAACCACATTGTGCTACCTTTTAGCATAAAAAATAATTGGAATTTCTTGGGGTTGAAATCCAGACGTTATTTGGTGCAAATCGCATGTATCATTACCTGTAATTGGAAACACTAGTTCATTAAATATAACATGGCGTGATACATAAACCCATCCATTACTCGCAATGCATTGGTAACCCTTATGCTAAGGGTTGAAACCAAGATACGTACAGGGCTGTGAACGAAATGCCAACTTATGATTTTGAAATGGCCTTAGAAGAAGCATTGACATCCAAACACTTTCAGTGTAGAATACTCGGGTTTCTTGATGTATAACTTCTTAAAAGGTGACAATCCCTCAAGTACCTTTGTTGGCAAACGATTAATAAGATGCACAAAAGCTACCATGGCATATGACCAGTACTGAATAGGCAGAGATGCATGAGCCAACAAAACTAGTCCAAGTTCCACGATGTGACGGTGTTTTTTCTCGACGAAACCATTCTGTTTTGATGTATTATACCTGCTTTGGATAGTAATGAAGAGAATGGACGATACTCTCATCCCTAATCAGTTTAAACAACTTTTATTAACACTCCAAACTGATTTAGAACAAGCTTATGGAACAATTGGAATGTTGATAGAGCTTGAGCCTTATCTTTTAAAAAATAAACCCAAGTAAACCGAATGCATGCATCTACGAATGAAATATAGTATCGAAAACCATTAGATGCCACATGTGGAGGACCCATAGATCTAAAAAAACTAGCTCAAAAGGAACTTTGTACTGAGTAACAGAAGATGAAAAAGGAAGTTTGTGACTTTTCCCCATGAGACAAGCCACACATGTTTTATTGATTTCAGAATCCAGTTTTACATTGGTTTCATTAGCTACTTTATCTAAAGCACACTGAGCTGGATGCCCTAAACGTCGATACCAAAGTTCAGACTGAGCTTGAGACACTTCTGCTAAAATAAGGTGCACAACAACACGTGGTTCTTCTTTATGTGCACAACCAAAGGCAAATGTATACAACCCAGCCTTTTCTTCACCTTGCAGAAAGACATCTCTAGTAGACTTATCACGCATGAAACATTTTTCAGCATGAAACTCAAAGTAGACTGCATTATCCCTAGCAAGCTCGGACACCGAAAGCAAATTTCTTGTTATATAGGGCACATGCAATAAATCATTCAAAAGTAAAGTTCTTGAAGAATCCATGACTGAATTACCAATATTGATAATGTTAAGGGAAACTTCATTTCCCACAGTGAGTTTACATGGGCCTCTAAATTCTGTAGGACTTGCAATATTAGAAACATCAGGGGTAACGTAATGTGTTGCACCCGAATCCACTACCCAGAGGTCAGTTGATTTCGAGGCCATATTGACTTGCGATGATCCTGCTATTGTTTGAGAGCGTCCTTTGCAGCACTCACAACCTGAACTGGAGGATTCAACAACTGAATACTGAGTGTTAACCGACTGACCTTTACGAGAGTCAGATGTAACATACATAAAATATTCATCGAATCGGTGCCAACAATGGTCAACCAGATGACCAAGTTTGCCACACAGCTAGCACTGAATTCGAGTCCGTCCTCAGCCACGACCAGTGAACCGGTTTACTGAGGATGCTCGTGAAGACTTGGAATCACGTCGACCATTGTCAGGTAAGTCGACTTTATGCTGAGCAATATTAGCACTCATAGGCAGCAAGTCCATCGACTCATCGAAGCCTACTAGTTGAGCTTCATCATCTAAGAACATAATACAAAGATACTCCAAAAAAAGAGTTTCTTTCATCATTGTAATAACCGCCATAAATGGTTGGTACTCTCTGGGCAATCCTTTCAAGACACTGGCTATATGGCCAACATGTGAGACTGTGCTTCCACAATAATCAAGTGCATCACATACTTCCTTTACACGAGTAAGATAGACTCACATACTATCATTCCCTTTCTTAAGCGATTGCAACTTGCAATGTAAGCCCATGACTGCAGTCATAGACCTACTAGAAAACAATTGCTGCACTGTACTCCATATTGCAACAGCCGAGTATGCTCCTACAAACTGTGGTAGGAGATGAGGGCTGATAGTAGAAAGGAGCCAAGATGCCAACGCGTTGTCCTGTGCTATGAACTCTTTAAAGGCGTCATTGACAGTTGTCTCGCCATTATCATCAAGAATTGTCTCCGGTGGTGGCTTCAAGTCCCCAATCAGTAACCGTTCGAAACGATGACTTTGCACAATAAGCAAAATCTATTGTTTTCATAGAAGAAAATTCATTTCATCTAGGACAACATTCACTTTCTTGTGTGCAAAGCTCTTGGATGACTACATGATCAACAACAAAGATTAAGTAGCAACGAAAGCTTTAGGAAAGAATCCCAGAATTTCCGGCGAAATATACTATATTGAGAAGTAAAGTGAATAAAGAGTTTATACAGGAAAAGTATATCTTTCATATCAGCATGTACTCTAATTTATAAGGGTACTCAACAACTTTCATCTAACTGCCTAACATCCCTAGCTAACCTAACCGCTTATTCAACACACGTGCACATTTCTTTAAATACACCACACGAACACTCCAACCAAACACTAGAAAATGAGGAAAATATTTTTCGGAAAATATTTTACGTGAAACAAACGAACCCTTAATGTAATTCATTTTACGTTAAAATAAAAATAATTTTATATTACGTAAGATAAAAGTAAGTTCAATGCTAAGTAGCGGTTTGATATGATAAGTACTAAATTGAATATTGTTAAAACAGAATTCTCTCAACGGTGAATTTGGTAACATTTAAGGCCATTTATGATAATATCCCTCAAATTTAACAAAATCGTATTTCAGTTTATTTCCGTTTAGAAAAGATTAAAGATCATGCAATTTTCCTTCTAAAGAAAGAAAAAAAAATCGTCGAAATTCCCATTCCGCTCACAAAACAGAACGGCAATCGCCATCGCTAAGATCACCTCAACACAGACACTTCTCTTCTACAATAATTCCTCTTTTGTTTTTCTTTAAAATAATAATATTAGCCAAGAAAGAAACCAAAGCCACTCTTGCACTTATGATTTAATCGGCTCTTGCTCGAGTGTGGTTTTCAGTTGGGTGGCAAAGCTTTTGCATTGGAAGGTGTTACGGTTTCTTTTCTTAATAAAATTAAAATCTCGCAAAAGTTTCAAATCTTAGACTCAGTTCCAACGTAGTCGAATAAAGCTATAACAGGGGAAGAGTGGGCGCGGGAATTTCTTTCATGGAAAAGCGTGTTTACGAAGTTTGGAAAGGAAGAAATGTAAGGATGTCAATTCTTCTTTTGTTTCGTTCTTTTTGTCCTTAGAAATTGCTAGGTTTTGGCATCTGAGTATTGTTAGATTTGTTTGGTGTGTAGGAAATGAGTTTGGTTTTTATTGGTATAGTAGGAATTTTGCCTTTGGTTTTTATTATATTGTCTTTCTTATTGGTTTTTATTTTGTTATGATAGAAAAAGGGGGAAACATGGATATATAAATTAATGAATTTCTTTTGTTTTTCTTGACTGTTCATTGATTTGTTTTACATTCTCGACGTTAAAAAAGAGAGTTATGGCTAAGGTTAATGAAAACATGAGTAATTTACTTTTATGGCACCATGGATACTAGCTTTGGGTTTTAAAGAAAACCAGTTATAGATTGTAAAGTTCAAATGTTAACCTTACAATTTTTAGGTAGAATTTGTGTGCTTTTGTGCCAATTTACTTTGATAAAAGTAGGTCGAATTTGTGCTTCACATGTTGCCGATTTTATCATATTATTTTTTTGCTCTAATAGTTCTATGTGTGTGCTCTCTTCAAAGGAACTTTGAATCGATTATGAGAGATCTGGTGAAACTGTCGTGAGGATTATTAACAGTATGATCTTATTCTAAATTTCCAAGATTTCCAAAAGTTTGAGAGAAATGTCCTCATTGAAGAATTATAATTATATTTTCACAAATTTGGTGCAATTCCAAGCCACAATAATGCAGACATTGCTTTGCTGAGTTTGGTGATTATGTTGATATACTTTCTATTCTACTAGTATGTCACATCTTAGGATTAAAGGAATGCATTAGTATAAGAATTAGTGCAAAAGTATTATTACACTGGATGAACAATGTGGTAATAGATTGTGGTTAAAATTTATATGAATTATCACATTTGTTGGAAATGCAATGTAATATTTCCATTCCCCTAATAGCCCATTTTCCCCTTGCAAAAAAAGAACAAGAAAAATAGATTTTGAAATAATATGACCACAAAAACTTTTAGGTATGCTTTTTTGCTGCATTCACTATTTATTTGGGTGTGATATCAAGAGAAGTTCTTGTGTATGCTATTTGCAAATAATATAATTTGTAGATGAGACTTAGGTTAGAGGTAAATCAAAGTTAATTTTTTTTAAAGTAGGTTAATTGGGACCAAAATTGAATAAAAGGTGTGCAAGTTTTGAAATATATGTGATAGCTTTAAAATATGGAAATGCTATAGCACAATCTGATGTTCTTCATTTTATCTTTTGTTGCCTTCAGTCCGAACAGATTATCCATGAATTTCATTCAGCATTTAATTCTTATATATACATTTTGCAGAAGTTTTTCCTTGGTGGTAGGTTAATATTTGGTCCAGATGCTAGATCTTTGCCATTTACCTTATTGCTGATAAGTGCTCCTGCTATCGTCTTTTGCATATTTGTTGCAAGGCATCTTCGACATGCATTTTATCAATATAACGCAGGATATGCAGTTATGGTGGTAGCAATTGTCTTTACTATCTATGTACGAATATTCTCCCTTTACTCGTTGATTGAATTATTTCTTGAGGTTTTAGAACAATGTTAACAATTCCGTAAGAACTTATATGAACTGTAAGTTTTTTTTTTGAAAGATTATATGAACTGTAAGTTATGGATAAGACTAAGGGCCAACTTTTAACAGTTGGGATTTTTAACAGTTATGTTTTTGTCATAAATTTACATGGTCGAACTTTATGTTTAGAATCCTAAAGATACTTGATCTTTCAAATTTTAAAATATTTGTTTGGTGGAATATGTATTGGAACCCTTTCATTTGATAATAGTTGCTGAGTTCGTACTAGAAATGAATTTGTCATAGAACTTTGGGTTTGGATAGCCGTATCCCCTTCTAGGTTACGTGTGTGTGTGTATATATTGAAAACATTTTAACTTTTATTTTTGGTTAACTTTCTATTTTGGGTTGTCTAAGTTTCTGTTGATTTTAATAGTGCAGTTTATTTTGATAGGTGTTGATTATTCTTCTCCTCACATCATCCCGGGACCCAGGAATCATTCCTCGCAATTCACGTCCCCCAGATGAGGAGCCTCACCATGATTCTTCTGTATCAGCTGAGGCTGGGAATCGACAAACACCTGGCCGTCAGTTCCCTCGAACTAAAGAAGTTATGGTTAACGGAATTATGGTGCGAGTGAAGTATTGTAGCACATGCATGCTTTATCGACCTCCCCGTTGCTCCCACTGTTCCATTTGTAACAATTGTGTCGAGCGTTTCGATCACCATTGCCCTTGGGTGGGGCAATGCATTGGACTGGTACTTTTTATCTGATAAATCTGTGTATTCATACGAGTCCGGATGTTTCTTGCTTCTCTTGAACAGTGTTTTGTTTAGTAGCTGACTATTCTGTATATGAGCAGCGCAATTACCGGTTCTTCTTTATGTTTGTATCTTCGGCGGCTCTTCTCTGCATCTATGTGTTCTCCATGTCAGCATTCTACATTAAGGTTTTGATGGATGATAACCACAGAACAGTTTGGGAAGCAATGAAAGAATCTCCTCCGTCTGTTGTCCTAATGGCCTATTGTTTCATTGCTCTGTGGTTTGTTGGTGGACTAACCGGGTTTCACTTGTACCTCATCGGAACAAACCAGGTGTGTTTCCACTTTACCTCTCGTTGCTATATGATGATTTAAGCAAGGCTTGATCTCAAATATTTCTAATCATAGAGCATGAATTTATTTTCCCGAGGCATTTACATCAATCTCTGCTTAAGTATCATAAGAAATGACCGAAGTCCGGTATTGATTTTATGCCCTCCTAACTTGTGAGAGTTCGATAACTAAATATGGAAAAAAATCCACCGAAGAATCAACCATGATTTGCATTTTGTGTAGCAGGGAACAAAATTCAATTTTTTTGTTAAATTCTTCAAGTTAATTTCGGAGTTTAACTATACTTTCTTCATGTCTTCCAGACTACCTATGAAAATTTTCGACATAGGGCTGACAACATAATCAACCTTTACGATCATGGTTGCCCGAGTAATTTTCATGAAGTATTTTGTACAACGTTAAACCCCTCCAAAAATAATTTTAGGGCGATTGTCCAGGAGGAGGTACCACGGCCTACTTTACCAAGTACCGAGGAAGCTAAAGCAGAAGATGTAGGTGGAGATCAACGTCCGAAGGTTGACGCTGAAATAGAGAGCAGTGAAGATCTATTAAAGATGTCCCTGCGGTGTAATATCGAGGAAGGCGAAGACCTATCCCAACAATATAATGATGAAGAAAATGGTAAGGACGTTCGTAGTAATGAGGGCAATGGTCCACCCCATACTACTTTGGATGTTGATTCTAATATGGCTATAGATCATCGAGCTTTGATGATTCAATCGGATCCTAAACCCTACAGCTGTGGAAATGGAAGTGGTTGTCCAGAAATCGTAACCAATTCTGCAGTTACAACAGAAGGTGGATAATGATATAGGTAACTTGTATAATAGCCATTGCATTCTTTTGGATAGTGTATGAAGAGGAAGTTTCAACTGTTTTAAGAATCAGCTCACCCTATCCATTGAGGGAAAAACTTTCCCCATAGGCATGAAAACTTGCATTACCAATTCCATTTTTCTCATTGGGAATTCTTTAAGGTTTCATAGAATCTTTGGAGCATATTTGTCATGCTTACACACCCAAGTTTAAACAAAGTGACTTTTAAACCGGATTTTCTTTCATCTTCTTGTGTAATACTGTTTAAAAAAATATTCGTCTCTTAACATAAAATCATTAGTCCCTAATTTCATTTTAAGAAGTTTTAATTTGTCGGTAATGTGGACACACCTTCCCTGAAGGTCTGTCCGCTCAACGACTGTTTTAACATTTACCCTCATCTCCATTTTCACCTTCACAAAACTATACTCAATTTCTTTCGTAAAATAGTCGATCAAAATTCTTGATTTTTTCCCACCACTTGTTCAACTTGATCCAAGATTGTCTTTCTTAGTTTTAATTTATGTAGATTTTAATATTTAGTTAATATTTTCTTTCATTGGTTATTAAAATTGTTAACTCTAGTTTTATTTATTTAATTGGTCTTTAAATTATACTAGCATTTTTAAATACATTTCATTTTTCTCATAAAATAATATCATACAAAGAAAGAACTAAAAATTCAAACAAACAAATTTAAAAAAAAACAATGTATCAATCGGAGACAAAGCAAGATTCAAGATAGAATTATTACACAATAAAAATTTATGCACACAAAGAATCAAGAAATATATTCTAACGGATACTAAACTGTATCAAAAGGGGACAAAGCATGATTCATGATAGAAAAGAATCCGCTTGGTCAGATGACTTGATTATTTAGCTTTAATTTCTCTGGTTTCATGAAGCATCCAATCATACGAATCATGGCGCTGCTCAACCAGCTATGCTGCTTCACTCAGTTCACATTTGAAGAAATATTTCCAATCCCACACATTCCAATATGAGTAAAAGGAGTATGATTCTCCAAAATACATAAATCTATATAAAAAAAATAATGATCCAAATCTGAATGATAACATAAGCTAAGAGATTAATGTGCAACAGCAGCATATTTAATCATAGAAAAAGGACAAACTAAAGTACAAGATTGGTTATAATTTGATATGGGAAAAAACAGTTCCAAATCTTCAGCAGTTCAGACAATCAACACAAATTGATAAAGCAAAATTAATCCAATTCGTGCAATTGCAGGGAATAACAGAACCTAAATCATATGAAAGACGAAAACTCCTGACCAGTTTGCAAATTTATGCCTTGAGCCAGCCATAGAATTTCTGCTTTTCTTGTGTTGTCTGGAAACGACCATGCCCAAACTTCGAGGAAGTGTCTATGAACTTGAGTTTGATTTCCTCCAATGCCACACGTGACGTTAATCAGACTCTGGCGAAGAGTAACTACCCTCTTCTTAGGTCCGACACAACCCCCTTTGATGATCAGATAATCACTCTTCACAACACCATAGTGAGGGAAACCACCTATGGGGGTGATTTCTTTCTCGGTCCTGATGTCAGTACACATTCAACAATTATATAAATTGAAATAACTGAAATCCATTGCAAGTCTTTGCAACACTCCCAATTGATGGAGGTATATAGTTGTGTATTCCACTAACCTATCATAGTCGGTAATGGCAGAGTGGGTCTCATCACCAACTTTGCCGACCCGGTAAACCTTCTTGTTCATTTCAGTACGATAATATTATCCATTCTGACCTGCCCTGGCAACTGCAAAGGAGACTCTAGCAGGATGCCAGGCACCAATACAAGCAACCTTACACAGACCCCTGTGGGTTTTTACCGGGCCAGATGTGTGACACACCAACGAGTGACAACAACTTCATAACCTTTACCCTTAGTGACACCAATGATATCAATCATTTCATCCTTCTGGAAAACAGCATCGATGGGGACTTGTTTCTCAAAGAACTTGTAAGCAAAATCAACATTGTCAGCGATTGTTCCACCATTGACTTGGATTTCCATTAGGTGTGCTTTCTTCTGCTTCAATCCCTTCATTTTTCTAATCTGTAACAATGCAAATTATCGAGAAACCATAAATCTCAAAACTAAGCTTTTGAAACTAACACTTACAAACAGTTAAAAAATATGAAGCCGAGCCACTGATTAAATCAAACATTGTCATACCCTGAGTGTGGGCCAAAACCCTGACAACAGTAGCATATTTCTTAATCTTTTCCAACTGAGCCTCAATACTCTTCTTCCCTTCTTCACTCTCGTACTGCTTTGAGTACTTGGTGAAAGCCTTCTTCTTGGACTTGCACCAGTGCTTGTAGAACCTACGCTTGACCTCTTCACTCAGATGCTGAGCCCAGGAAGTGTTCAAGATCCCGGAGACCACGTGGTGTCTTGAAATATCCAACAACACCAACAATCACCATTGGAGGGGTTTCAATAATGGTGACAGCTTCACATGTCTCTTTCTTGTGAAGCTCTATATGAAAACAAAGAGTACAAATTAGGTTGAAGATTAACAAATGTACGGTAGCTAACAAATAATTAATTTAAATGTTTGAGCTCAGAATAACCAACGCCTATAAGAACTAGTTGCATGGAGAACTTTTTACTTACAATGACCATTTTCACAGATGTCGATAGAAGATAATGCATTAATTGTAAATTTCTTTCCCTTGTATATCAACATAACCAGTGCATTAACATTTTGAAATACGTTGCAAGTTACTTAATCAAAATCAACTTACTCGATCCGGGCCTTTCGACCTCTCGAACAATGTGTGTCATGCCAGCCTTGTAACCCAAAAAGGCAGTAAGCTTGCATGGTTTGCTTGGATCATCCTTTGGAAATCCTTCACTATACCAACCCAAAGTAACACCAACATTTATACATAATCATTTAATTACTGAATTTTTTAGGAAAAAAAAAACTATAGCTTACAGAAAATTATAGTTTTCTACAGCTACATCATGAACAAATTAACAACAATAAGAGACAAACAATCTTTCCCTCTGTGACAAGATGCTCGCTTCCTAGGAAGAAATCCAAGGGAACCATGCCTTGGATGTTCAAACTTTCTGTGAGACACTCTTCACCACCTTCATCGCCATAAAAAAATGAATAAACTATTAACAAAATAAAAAACGAAAGAAGTTCACTAATCTAAGACAAAGGATAATGATTTTCAAGTGAAACCAATTCATGCTCTTCAAGAAAACTGAGAAAAAAGTTTATATTTTCTCCCATTTTCCGCAATTTTCAATGTAAATGTGGCTAAAAGAGACAAAGATTGATCGAATAGACAGACGAGAGAGGCTACCTGAGACTGCTGCCGCGCGGCGAATGCTGTGGATGGCTGCTGCTTAGCTCACAAAACGTCTAAAACCCTAGCTGCTTCTTTTTAGAAACAAATGCTTAGAAATATTAATTTGTAGAATCCCCCCTGATCTTTTCCTAAAATTTAATTCTACCTGAGACTGCTGCCGCGCGGCGAATGCTGTGGATGGCTGCTGCTTAGCTCACAAAACGTCTAAAACCCTAGCTGCTTCTTTTTAGAAACAAATGCTTAGAAATATTAATTTGTAGAATCCCCCCTGATCTTTTCCTAAAATTTAATTTTTGTTCCTTTTCTTCCGATTTTCTGACAGAATGGATGCTGTCCTTTTGATTGGGCTTCAACATGAGAGCCCAAAGTCAAGTTAGTTTAAATATACTATATATGTATATTATTTAAAAATCAGAAGCCACCAAAATAAATAAATTCAAAAAACATCCAAGTGAGCGTAAGTATTTATCTTATTAGCTCATAAAAACATCTAAAAATTTGTTTTTGTAAATTATTATTTAGGAACTGAATATGTGATTAATAAATGTATATGTATATTTTTTTCTCAAACTATCCATTGAGTAAATTTTATAGATATATTTAGTTATATTAACATAAATTCTCATAGTTAGTTCAAACCTATTCAGTAGACAGAGCAGGCCTCACCAACCATGTTAGAGTCGGACAATTAACTATTCATGTGCACGTAATTAAATACAAGGTAAGGAAAAGTGGTTTAAAAATGGGTTTAATGAAGATTTTAAACCCCGTCTCTTAAAAATCACATCAATCCTAATACAAATAATTAATCATATCAACTTTTCATTATCTCTACGTAACAGTCAATGAAATTCAATCTATAAAACCCCACAATATCCTTCACCAAATCCTCGTCAAACGCTGTCCTGCAACCCCATCATCGAGCTTTTGAAAATGGCCAACGCTTTCAACCTTTTCTCAGCCCTCGCCGTTCTTCTTCTAGTCCTAGCAATGGCGTTTCTAACCCACGCACGGCCACTGGAAACGCCGGAGCCAACCCTCGAAGCTCGCCTGAAACTGGATGCCGACTCACCGAGTTGCTGGGAATCGTTGACCCAGATTCAGTCATGTAGCGGGGAAGTTATCTTGTTCTTCCTCAACGGTGAAACTTACCTCGGCGATGCGTGTTGCCACGCTATTCATACGATTAGCCATCAATGTTGGCCGGACATGATGGAAACCCTGGGGTATACGACGGAAGAAGGTGACATACTTGAAGGATACTGCGACCAGGAAATTGCCGACTCACCTCCTTCTCCGCCGTCTGTGATGGCTGATATGGCTGCTCCGGTGAAGGGTCTGCTTCATTGAGTGGGAGTTACACTTGTGTTTACTGTTTAGTCACTCGTTGAATAAATTTTATCAAGTTTTATGTGTCTTGTTGCCTGCAAATGGTTTAAGGGTGGAGTCTTGAGTCTGTTTCTTCTTCTTTTTGAGTTACTAATGAAATAGTTTTTCATTAAGTAGTAATATTATAAAAACATGAAATGCAAGTTCAACATAATTCGCATAAAGGTAACATCACATCACATGTTATTTATTATTTATTAGGATAAACCATGTATCTGATTATCATTTTAATTTTATTTTAGTCACTCGATTATTTTTTTAAAATAAAATAACATTTCATATTTTTCAATATTTTCATTAAAATATTCTTAATACTTAACATTTTAAATAATAGAAATCGTATATTATACAAAAAATATATATTACAAAATTGAAAAAATAAGACCGATCTTAAGCACAGACTTGTTTACTCAGTATTCTTCGGTTCGATGAACAATTCTATGAAACACCTCCCTAACCTTCTTCAATGGTTCTAAACCTTCCTTCATTGCATCATAAGTTTGCCCCAATTCCTCCACTCTCTACCTCAACTCTATTTCCTTGTCGTCGCTGATCGGAAACTGCTCAGTAGCGGTCAGTTCATTCAACGGCAACGGCCACGTTCGTACACTTCTCAATTCGGTAAATCTCCATCAACGACCCACATGAATTCCTCCTATCTTTCTTCCTCTGCTCCTCCATTATCTTATCATGCAACGAAAGAATGGTGGCTGCCCATGAAAATTGCCAAGGCAAATAAAACTGAACCTGCAAAACCTGGGTCCTGGCAGGGTATTGCGGCCACCAGTGCCCACATTACAAACACCAAAACGCTACCCATTGTGTAAGTAAGCATTGCGAGTCCATTGGTGGGCCACTATTTTGTATGGTCGTGATGCTACCAAGTTGCTCCCGATTGCTTGGAGCTGCCGACCACGACCTCGAGACATTCCAACACACTGACCTGCTGTAATAGTATGAAGCCAATAATTTTATGCTAATCGTTTGGGATAAAAGAAAGATTATAATATTTTTCAAAAACATTAAGAATTGAGAAAAGATGGGTCGAATTTTAGTTTTGATCCTTCTATTATGCTCAATTTTGAAATTTAGTCCATGTTCATTAGTTTAACACCAAAAAGATTATTACGTAATATAAAGGTACCCTCCCAACATTTCAATTTTTAGTCAAAATAATTCATGTCCGATGAAAATCATTAATTAGCTAATAGTTAACACATTGCTGACACGATATTCTTACATGTAGTAAATTATTGATATGTTGCATGTTGTGTTATTCAAAGTAATGACATGACATATGTCGCATCATCTAAGATAATAGTATGACATTTAACACTTCAACAGTTAAACATATGTAAAAAAAATTATTTCAGCAACATGTGTTGATTGTTGGTCAATTAACATTTTGATTAAACCTTGTAACATTAAGATTAAAATATTTCAAAAAAAAAAGACAAATATAATCATTCGAGTAAATAGTTTAATTAAAAAAATAACCTTAGTCGCTCTCCCGTCCTTTTTTTCTGCCATTTTCCATGAATCAAATCAACTTCTTCTTCTTTGATTTTCTTTAACCGACTACAACACCGGCTTTAATGCTAATTGTCGGCAGCCGATATTATTTTCTCTTTGTTTTTTTTAGTTTTTTAATAACAATAATTATGTCTTTGTGACACTTTTATTCTACCTTTGTGACACTTTTATCTCTGTCTTTGTGGCATGTTTTTCTCTGCCTTTTGGTAATTTTCGGTTGTTTGGTTGTTGTTTTCGTTTATTTTTTTCTCAGGGTTAGATTTGACATCGTCACGACTGATCAAGATAGCACTTATATGTTATCATGTTGTTCTTCCCTGCTTTGGACCCTCAGATTGATTTGAATATACATTTTGCGCTTGAGGATAGTTTTCTCACGTTGCTTGACTCTTATTTTCGATTTGTCGGTGATATTTCAATAGTTTCATCACTTTTTGTGGTTCGTTTTCTGATGTAAACATATTTGTTTGTATCTTTATTTTATTTGAGTTTTTTGATTAGGTTTTTAACTATTTATTTCTTTGGTTCTTGTGCGATCTAGGTGACTAGTTTTTGTGTCAATTATTATAGAAAAATGTTCTAATTATATTTTAATTTACGATTATACTTATAAATCTTTATTGTAATTCTAGATATTTTCTACTTTTAATAAAATTAAGGGTTTTCCATAAAAAAAATCATTCGAGTAAATGTTGAGAATAATTTTAACATTATGCCCAATATAAAATTTAAAGAGAATCTTTGAACCTGAAATGCCCCAAAGGACGATTTTGATCCTTGGAATTACTGGTATTGTTCCTTCCAAATGATCGATTTCTAATGGTCAATGCTTGAGGGGAGTCTTTATCGTCAAGCATCGCAATTGCCAGCTCTCCCAAAGCCTTCTTCGCCGGACGAAACTGCCCGTGTCCTAAGGTCCTTTTATTACCCAAAGCGCAAATCACGATTTCTAGAAGCTTCTGCCATTGACCGACGCATTACAAACATCGAAAGAAGGGAAGCTCTGCACAAGGAGAGGAAGCTTAGCGTTGGGAAAGAAGCTTAATTAGTAGCGGCAAAAAGCATATTCCACAACTATAGGGAGTCCTTTACCAAGAAAGCTACGCAACCGTCTTTACTCGCCTCAACCGATCTTAGCTCGAACATGCCAACAGAACAGCCAATACTTACTTTTTTCCCTGAGACAGCTAATCAAAACTAATACGGCTTGAACCCCTTATCTTTGAGACTGCCTTTAGGACTCTATTAAGTCATTTAACAGCGGATAGACACAAGTTATGACAACCCTCACACGAGAGCCAAAAAGAAGGCTTTCGTTAAGATAATTCGCCCATACAATACAACAAGTAGAGCAATCAACGCTATGGCTACTTTAGGACAATTCCCGCCTTAGGGACCCCTACTGTGACAAGAGCTACTACGCATCCCACATCAGATAATGCTATCGTCGTCGAGCGCCTTAACGCTACGTCCATAGAAATCGGTGATCAAACAATCCGAAGGAGGTTTCACCGCCTGAGGTTTGTTGTTAACGAGGATAGCCCGGAATTCATCTTCGCACCAAAGGAAGATGAAGATATTAATTTTTTATCCATATTATTATTATTAATATTATTATTATTATTATTATTATTATTATTATTATTAATATTATTATTATTATTATTATTATTATTAATTTATATTAAATATATTAAATACATAATAATATTTACAGGCCCAATTACAACTGGACCGGTCCAGTTACAAACCAACCAGAACCGGTCCAAAACTAACTAGAAACCCTAAATGTTTAGGTTTCCAGTTAGGGTTTCCTAACCCTAATCATCCTCAGCCGCCTCATCACAGCCGTTGGATCTGGCACGATCCAACGGTCCACACTCATCCAGCACAAACCCTAGGGTATGATACCCTAGGGCCACGCGGCCGCCGCTGCTGCTGCTTCCAGAAGCCCTCACCGCCTCCGCCGCTGCCACGTCCCAGCCGAAGACTCCAGAAGCTAGAACACGGCCGTCCACGCCAAGGCTACGGGGTGAGTCACCACTGGTAGTCCGGTGACTCACCGAAGCCCCCTCTTCGGACCGGTCCGAGACGAACACCGGTGGTGGCTATAAAAGCCACCACCCACCTGAAAAAAAAGGAGGGAGAGACAGCAAGAAGAGACAGAGACTGAACCAAAAAAAAAAAAAGAAAAAAAGGAAAATAGAGAGATATAAAACTACCAACGATCCCAACAGAGCAAAAACAAAAAGAAGAAGAGAGGGGAGAAGCTTACCAAGGAAACCTTGACCGTCGCCGGAAACGCTGAACATCGCCGGAGAACCGAAAAAACCGAAGGTATATTTGTAGATCTGCTCCGATTGGGAGTCATTTAACGGAAAAAAGTATCGGGACCGTCATTAGGACGGTCCGATCTACATTTAGATATAAAAAAAAATTTCCGGCCACCAAAGACGGTGGCCGGCGGCGGTGGTTGACGGCGGATGAACGCCGGCTAACGGCTGCCGGCCGACTGAACTTCTCTCAGTTTAGAGAGAAGACAGAGAGTTCTTCTCTCTGTTTGAGAGAAAGAAAAAGAAAAAAAAAAGAAAGAAAAAATGAAATGGCTGGCCCGAAGGGCCAGCCGATTTGGACTTATATAGTCCTTCCCGAACGATGTCGTTTCGGGAAGTACTATGCGCGTAATTACAAAATAGTTAAATCCATTCCGCAGTCCTTCATATTTGTAAACTTTACATTTTGGTCATTAAACTGAATTTATAAGAATTTTAATTCGGTCTTTGAATTTTAATTTTATTCATTTTAGTCTTTTTAATTAAAATAATATATTTAGGATAAATGACAGATTTAATCCCTTAATTTTAATAAATAATTTTTTAGTCCCTAGTTCATACTTTTAATTTATTTTATTATAAAATTTGAATTTTAGATAAGTTTATTTTGGTCATTAAATTATTAAATAAAAAAAAATATATTTAAACCCTATAATTTCAATTAATTAATAATTAGTAATTAGTTTTATTTTTATAATTTAGTTATTAATTTTATATGTCTTTATTTATTTTATTGTTTTTAAATATATTGTTTAATAGAATTATTATTTTATTATATTTTGATATATATTCATAAATATATATAATAAATATTAACTTTTAAATATTTATTTTTAATATCGAAGAAAAGGACAGTCTTAATACAACTGGATGTCCTATTCTGATGTTTTAAAATTAAACAATATTATTTAAATTAATATTTATCAATATCAAAGAAAAGAGCTGTCTTAAGGCACCTAGAAGTTCTTTTCGGATATTTTTAAATAAATATTTTTTTTTACAATTTTGAAATTATAAGATTATAAATTAAATATATTTTTGAATTTTTAAATTTTTAATAGAGACAATTTATAATTAAAAAGTACCAATTTTGGGCGTTGTAGGGGTGCTAATCCTTCCCTAAACGTAACCGACCACGAATCCCTTTTTATTATTAAAAAGAATGAATTTTTGGTTATAAAACGCAGATCAGTTCAATTTTTTAATTGATGTTTTCTTAAAACTCTTTTAAAAAATAATTTTTAGGTATTCGACCTACCTGATCCAAAAAGGCCGATGGCGACTCACAAATTATTTTCAAAATTATTTATTAATATTAATTTCCCCGCCAAATTTTAATATTTCGTGCCCGGACGAAAACCGGTTACGACAGCTTGGCGACTCTGCTGGGGATTGGTCAAACTTTTAAAAATTAATTATAAATTGTCTCTATTAGTTAAAAATTAAAAATTTATATATTTAATTTTTAATTCTTTCTTTTCAATTTTTTTTTATTTATTATTTTTATAATATTTATATGTTTTATTTGCAAGTATTTTATTTCAGTATTTATTTTTATGTCAAAAGTTTAACATTTCTCCTCACACACAACACTTGCATTGCATAACATAAAGCTCTATAATTGAGTTGTCCCTTTTAAGTGAAAGTGAAAGCAACGTCTTCGTGAGAATTTATTCTCCGTGTCAGACCTAGCAAGTAACTTTCGGGGTTCATATGCTCTATGTCTTCGTGAGAATTTATTCTCCGTGTCAGGCATAGAGAAATGTATCCCCTCGAATTGAACTCGATTCACTTTAGTCTGTAATGGACTAGGATTGAGGGTTAGCAACCCAAGGGGGCACTAACAAGGACAATTCGGGTACCTTTACTCCTAGATCTGAAACCCTGCATATAAAAAACCTTAGAAACTCTTCCAATCAGAAGTCATGCCGAAATTTTGTCCAAAATAGGTGTACACACAGGAGAAATGAATTATGTCTTTCATGTTAATTTATTTTACATGTTTATTTAAATTATTTAGAAAAGCATGTTTAAATTAAATAAATGTTATTATCCTTTAAACTAACTTATTTTCTTTTTGTGTGTTCATTATTTTTCTGTTTGCATTGCATCATACAGGATAAAAGACATTGATCCTTGTGTTAATTGTCGCATTGGAAAGCCTTCATCTATGGATAAAAAGTGTTCAAATCAAATAATTCTGAACTCAGAAGTAAGACAGTGGGCTGAGGATTTACAAAGACAAGAAGGAGATAGTCTGCAGGATGGTTATGTATCTGACTTGGCCAGTTATGCTTCAGTTTCACTAAAAAGAAATGATATGCAAGATTTGCGAAGCATTTGGGAAAGTTGGGATTCAAACAAAAAATTGCAGTTTTATCAGACTTACGGAGACATCCCATATCTGCTCTATGTAGAAGTTGATGATGAATTACTCCGAGCCCTAGTTCAATTCTGGAATCCAGGGTACAATTGCTTCACTTTCAATAAGGAGGACTTGGTCCCTACTATTGAAGAATACACAACTTTGTTACATATCGAAGGGGCTTTGGAGAATCGAATATATTCAAAGTCAATTAAAACTCAACCCTTTCGAGTTAAATTAGCAAAGATTGCCGGGGTACGAGAAGAATGGGTAGCATCCCGTACAAAACAAAAGGCGAAAGCGAAGGCATTGCTTGGACCAACATCAAAGAACTTATTCAGAGTCATCCAGATATTAAAGTACGATTCGATCTATTTGCTCTGGGTATATATGGTATGGTCATATTCCCAAAAGTATTGGGATATATTGAAGCTGCAGTGGTAGACTTGTTTGAACAACTACCGAAGAAGATTAATCCTGTTTCTGCAATCCTAGCAGAGACCTTCAGATCGTTAAATGCTTGCAGAAGGTTAGGAGGTGGACGATTCTCAGGGTGTACTCAGTTGTTATATGTTTGGATCCGTAGTCATTTCTGGAGAACAGAAAAGGTTTCATACCGACGCTTTAATACGGATTATTCACCATTAAAGGAATTTCTGGAGCAGGAATGGCCGAAAGAAATTAAGAAAGATATGTGGATTAATGCCTTTCGAAATTTGCAAAGCAATGACGTTGTTTGGCGAGCCCCGTGGCAAATACAAAGGGAATTCATTTACAGATGTGGGGATTACAACTGGATAATGCTGCTCGGATTATGGGGAGGAATTGGATATGCACCACTTCTGGTTATAAGACAGTATGAAGGTCGTCAATTTGTACCTGTCACTGCTGGATTACAGTCATCTGAGTTCGCATTTCACAGCAAAAATTATAAAAGAAATATCATGGAAGCCGTTACAGCTTGGAAAACAACTTTTTGTATTCGAGCTAAAGCAGCAAAAGAAATGCTAACTCCTGATTATGAAGATTGGAGATCTGTCAGAAAAAACGAAAATATTCCTCTACCAGATCAAAATGAGGATATCTCTATGGAAGATCGCATTAAGGTGGTTCCATCAGAGATTGAAATCCTGAGAGCTGAGTTTGAAGCAGAAAGAGATGGTTGGTCGAAAGAGTTAGAGCAAATGAGACAAGATAAAGCTATGTTGGGGGTTGACATTGACTTTCATTCGTCACAATGTGCAATGTTGAGAAAAGATAAAGAAAAAGGTGAGGATGAGTACAGAGCCTTACAGAAAGATTATCAGGAGTTATATAAATCCCGAAAAGCATCAGGACCTAGCCAATCGACGGTACAGATGACCAGAGAATTGAACATCGAGAAAAGACGAGTTGAAGATCTGAAAGAAAAGAATAGCCGTCTACTCAAAAGCCTGGAAAAAGGAAAGCAAAAAATGGAAGATTTTGAGGTCGACAGACGAGAGCGAATTATAAAGCACAAGGCTGAGCACCGCGAGATCATGAATGAAATACAAAGAGAAAGGGATCGAGCCAAAGATTTAGAAGAGATGAAGAATGACATCTTTAATAAATTTGAAGGTGAGAAAAATATCATGTTCAAGGGATTTGAATCTGAAATGAACCAGTTGATTGCTGAACTTGAAGTCAGAGGCCAAAAGATGGAAGAATCCAATGTTGAAAAAGAAAAATGGGAGCTGGAAAGAAAAAATTTCAACACCAGACTTGAGGTAGAGCAAGAAGTGGCTAGAAATTGGATGCGAAGATGCAGAAACAAAGATGTTCAGATCCAGAAGCTTAATCAAAGAACGCAAGAAGCACGAACAAAACTTGAAGAAGATTTGGATCAGTCTAGAAACAAAAACTCAGAGTTTAATGCTTACATTTTGCAACTTGAGGAATCATTGTTTCAAGAAAAGGTTCGTCTAGGACCTAATGATCTCAAAGAAAGTAATGAGGAAAATGCTTCACTGCGAAGACGCATTAGAGATCTTGAAAAAAGTCTGCACAATTGTCAAGTCAGAATCACTGAGTTAGAGCAAATTCTTGAAGGAACAACTGAACAATGGCAAAAGTCAACTGAGTTCTATGTTGAAAGAAGTGAAGAAAGAAGTAATATAGTGTTCGAAGCCATGGTACAAATGAGCGAGGTTGCCAGATATGTTGGGGAACTAGCTGTTGAAGCCGAAATAATTGAGCATCACGTTGATCCAGTTTCTAAGTGTGGAAAGAAGGTGTCATGGTTAATGAAAGAAATTATAGAGCTTAATAGGAAAGCTACGCCTTATCTGTAGTTCTGAACTATTATAAAGAAACTTTTGTATGCCGATGAAAGTTGTTCTATGACAGTTAACTTTTTGGGATCAATATCTTTTTGCATACATACATTTTGCATACATTCATCATTCATTTCATAATTTTCGCTATGAATTATTTTATTTATTAAGTTAAAATTCATTAATTAAAATTTGAAAAAATAATATTAAGAGATTTTTCAATCGCAGTTACTCTGGCCAAAAGAGAAATACTACATCACTACGGTACTAGACAAGCTACTAAGAGAATTATGGAGGATAAAATACATCGTATTGAAGAACAGCATCATAAAGAACAAGAAGAAATGAGAATGAAGTTGGAAAAAATTGAAGTCAGCATTGCAAATTCACAAGACAGTATGATGAAGAAGATAGAGGATATGTTTAAAAGGCAGGCTATTATTGGAAAAATGCCTGAAAATCCTGTATCTTTTGATCAAGAATCTATGTATCCTCTAGGTTTTCCACCAGAACCAATTTATCACTCTGGTATTACCCCTATACAAATCAATGCTCGTACATCTGCATTACAAGAAGCTAAACCACATGAAGATCAACAAGTGGATCCAGCATCTTCAAGCAAAAATCCGCTTATATCAGATGTGAAAGTAGGGGATCTTAATACTGATCAGTTGATCCCAGATTTAAATGAGCTGAATGAGAAACAAAAAGTAAATGAAGAGCTGACCAGACAGATCAAGAGCTTAGAAGAACGAATGAAATCCGTGGAAATAACTGAATCATTCTATGGATTTGATGCTAGTGAGTTGAGTTTAGTTCCAGACCTAATCCTCCCTATCAAGTTCAAAGCTCCCGAATTTGATAAATATAACGGTACTACATGCCCTTCATCTCACATTACTATGTTTTGTCGAAGAATGGCAGGATATGTGAAGGACGAAAAATTGTTAATTCACTGCTTCCAGGATAGTTTGACAGGACCGGCTTTAAAATGGTATACTCAATTGACCAAAGCCAACATTAGATCTTGGAAAGATTTGGCTAAAGCATTTTTAGAGCAGTACCGCCATGTGACAGACATGGTCCCTGATAGATGGACTCTTCAAAACTTGGAGAAAAAGAATAATGAAACATTCAGACAGTATGCCCAGAGATGGCGTGACACTGCAGCCCAAGTTCAACCACCTTTATCAGAAAAAGAGGCCACAGTAATGTTTGTCCATACATTGAAGGCCCCTTATTTAAACCATTTAATGGGGAATGCAACAAGAAATTTTGCAGATTTGGTCATTTCTGGAGAATTAATTGAAAATGTCTTGAAAAGTGGCAAGATTGAATCAAATGATGGGTCTAGTTCCAAAAGACCTACGTACCGGAAAAAGGAGAATGAAGTCAACAATGCAAACTCTTACAGCAAGGATTTATCGAAAAGTGTTACAATAACCCAACCAAGGGTTAAGAAAGAGGAAACAAACACTAATCGAGCAGAGTCCAGAGGATCTCGAAAAGAAAACGAAAGGTTGTCTTTTACACCTTTACCAGTACCATATGCAGAGGTCTATGATTCGCTGTTAAAAGCAGATGTTATACGGCCCTACCCTTTGGTTCCCATGCAACCACCATTCCCTCCTTGGTATGATACAAAGGCACACTGTGTTTACCATGAAGGAATTACAGGACATTCTATTGAAAACTGTCTAGCATTCAAAAGGGTAGTTCAAAATTTGATTAACACTGGGAAGTTGGAATTCAATACACCATCCGCATCAAGTCATCCATTGCCAAATCATGGAGATAAAAACGTGAATGCAATTAATGAAGAGAACAGAAAGAAAGCAAAGACTGACATTTCTGAAATTAGATCTCCATTTGTTTGGATATTCCAACAGCTTTCTTTAGCCGGTATAATTCCACAACAATTCAGGCCAAAGCAGAATGAAGGCAATAATTATTGTGAATATTATCAGGAGAAAGGGCATAAAATTCAACTATGTCCTGAGTTTAGAAACTTGGTGCAAAAATTGATGAACAACAGAGAAATACAATTCTTTGAAGAAGAACCCGGGAAAAAAGAAGATGATGTTTGCTCATCAGAGGATTTTAAACCAAATCAAAGAATAAATGATCCTGTGATCATTAATGTGAAATCATCCACGGTGATTCCGGCACCAATAAGGCCAAAAGTAGTCATTACCACTCCTCTACCATTTTCATACAAAGATACCCGCAGGGTACCTTGGAATTATACTACTCATGTTTCAATGGTAGGAGGATCTGATTCTCTAGATAAAACAGAAGAGAAAAAACAGAGTTTGAGTACAACATCGACATCTGAAGCAGTGAGCGAAGTCGGTTTCTTTACGAGAAGTGGGAGATGTTACTCTCCCGAAACATCTAATGCTTCAGAACAAGTGAAAGCAAAAGGAAAAGCCATGGCAATACCTCAGAAGGTATTTGAGGATGAATCCCTTCCAGCATTCAATGAACCTGTGACAGAAAAGCAAGCTCAAGAATTTTTGAAATTCCTGAAACATAGTGAGTATAGTGTGGTTGAACAACTACACAAACAACAGGCGAGAATTTCTATTCTTGATCTTTTGATGAATTCAGAAGCGCATAGGAATGCTTTGATGAAAATCCTCAATCAGACATTTATCCCCGAAGATATATCCCTCAATAAACTTGACAGAATTGTGGGACATATAGCCGCCGACAATTACATAACCTTCACAGATGATGAAATACCAGAAGGCGGAATGGGGTCAGTAAAAGCTTTAAACATCACGACACATTGTCATGGTCATGTGTTGCCAGGAGTATTGATTGACAATGGGTCTGCCCTCAATTTGATGCCTCTAGTTACACTTCAAAGAATGCCTCTGGATCAATCACACATGAAGAGTTATCAGAATGTGGTACGAGCCTTTGATGGTACCCAAAAAGAAGTGCTTGGGAAAATGGAAATACCGTTGTTAATTGGCCCAGTCGTGTACAATATTGATTTTGTGGTGATGGACATCCACCCCACATATAATTGTCTCTTAGGGAGGCCATGGATTCACTCAGCAGGAGCCGTTCCTTCTTCATTACATCAGAAATTGAAATTTGTTGTTGATGGACAACTAATATGCGTCAATGCTGAAGAAGAAATCATTGCATCTGTAACAAGCGATGTTCCATATATCGACACCAATGATAAGGCTCTTGAATGCTCTTTTCGAGCTCTTGAATTTGTAAATGCAACCTTTGTTGCAGAAGGAAGGAAAATTCCATATCCCAGATTGTCTGATTGTACCAAGATGACGGTACAACAAACTTTAGGCATCGGAGCTAAAGCTGGAAGAGGTCTAGGAAAGAATCTTCAAGGGATTTCAGTTCCTATCAGTATACAGATGAAAAAAGACCGTTTTGGGCTAGGGTTTAAGCCTAATTTTCAGCAAAAGAATAAAGAGATGAAAAGAAGATGTGAAGACAGAAAGACAAAATTGAAAGGGGGAGCAATCTTTTGGAAACACATGTCTTTCCCACAGTTGAATACAACATTCAGATCAGGGGGAACAATTAATGTGGAACAGCAGCTTGTTGAAGCCTTTAAAGAAGAAAAGTTGACGAAAGATCAAGACATAGTTGAAGAAGCTATGAATGGATTATTTATCAACATGATTACGAAGGACAACAAAAATGGCAAATACTTGGATAGGATTCGACCATGTCTTCCTGGAGAAACACTCACCAATTGGACCACTGAAGATCTTCCTATAGTTTTTAATATTAATGCAGAGTAATATTCAGAACTAATCTTTATGTTTAGCTCAAAAATATGAAAACTTTTTGTTATCTTGTAAAATAAATTATGTTAAATATAAGGAACTTTCTTTAAAATTTTCAGATGGCAATCATTCTTTACATTTTATTACATTTTTACATTTCATAAATTTACTATATTCTTTCGTAAATATGTCCGATTTAAATTTGCAGGTGTCACAGTGTTAATAGCATGTTTATTCCTAGATTTAATCCAGTGATAAATTTAGAGCAGCCTATATGTCTGGAAGAAATCAATGGTTGTGAAGATGAACTGGAATGTGATATTCCTACTGAACTATTAAGATTGGTAGAAAAAGAGGACAAACAAATTCTACCACACAAAGAAGAGGTTGAAACTGTGAATTTGGGAACAGATGAAGAAATAAAAGAGGTGAAAATTGGCACTACTCTGACAGTCCAGATAAAACAAGAATTGATAAATCTCCTTCAAGAGTTCAAAGATATCTTTGCATGGTCTTATCAAGATATGCCCGGTTTGAGCACAGATATAGTGATACACAAGCTTCCAATCAATCCGGAATATAAACCAATCCAACAAAAGCTCAGAAGAATGAGGCCAGAAATGTTGTTGCAAATCAAAGAAGAAGTGATGAAACAAATCAATGCAGGTTTCCTACAAGCAGCTAAATACCCAGAATGGGTAGCCAACATTGTTCCCGTACCAAAGAAAAATGGAAAAGTTTGAATGTGCGTGGATTACAGAGATCTCAACAAAGCTAGTCCGAAAGATAGTTTTCCCTTACCCCACATAGATACGTTGGTGGACAATACAGCAGGACACGCATGGTTTTCATTTATGGATGGCTTTTCAGGATATAATCAGATAAAAATGAATCCTGAAGACATGGAAAAAACAACATTTATAACCATGTGGGGCACATTCTGTTATAAAGTGATGCCATTTGGATTGAAAAATGCAGGGGCAACATATCAAAGAGCTATGGTAACTTTGTTTCATGACATGATGCACAAAGAGATTGAAGTATATGTAGATGACATTATTGCCAAATCCAGAACGGAAGAAGAACATATTCAAAATCTGAGAAAGCTTTTTCAGAGGTTGAGGAAGTATCAATTAAAGCTCAACCCCGCAAAATGCACTTTTGGGGTAACTTCTGGGAAACTTTTGGGATTTGTAGTCAGCAAAAAAGGAATTGAGATTGATCCAGATAAAGTAAAAGCAATTCAAGATCTTCCACCACCCAACACAAAAAAAGAAGTTCGAGGTTTTTTGGGGAGATTAAATTATATATCTCGTTTCATTTCTCAATTGACTGACAAATGTGATCCAGTGTTCAAATTACTTCGAAAGAATAATCCTGAAGTCTGGAATGAAGAATGTCAGGAAACTTTGGATATTATTAAGAAATATTTATCCAATGCCCCAATTTTAGTATCACCAATGCCTGATAGACCATTAATTCTCTATTTGACGGTCTTCGAAAATTCGATGGGATGTGTACTAGGACAGCATGATGAATCAGGAAGGAAAGAAAAAGCTATTTATTATCTGAGCAAGAAATTTACCGATTGTGAAGTTCGATATCCACCAATACAAAAATTATGTTGTGCTTTGGTGTGGACTACTCGAAGACTCAGACAATATATGTTATACCATACTACTTGGTTGATATCAAAACTTGATCCTTTGAAATTCTTAATGGAATCACCAGCTTTGACAGGCAGAATGGCTAGATGGCAGATGTTATTATCTGAGTTTGATATTATCTATGTCAACCAAAAAGCGATAAAAGGAAGTGTCATAGCTGATTTTCTCGCCAGTCGTGTATCAAATGATTATCAGCCTTTGAACTTCAATTTTCCCGATGAAGATTTGTTGTGCATATCCATGAATGAAGAAGTCAGAATAAATGATAAATTTGCAACTTGGAAGCTTTATTTTGATGGAGCATCTAATGCTTTGGGACGAGGAATCGGGGCAGTGTTGATTTCTCCAGAAAATGTTTATTATCCCTTTACAAGCAGACTGGAGTTCTTTTGTACCAATAACATGGCGGAATATGAAGCTTGTGTCATGGGGTTAAAAGCAGCTATAGAAAGAAAAATCAAATTTCTCAAGATATATGGAGATTCATCGTTAGTGGTGTATCAATTGCGAGGAGAATGGGAAACAAAAGATCCCAAATTATTGGAATACCGAAATTTTACACTCGAATTAGTGAAAGAATTTGAGAGAGTTACCTTCAATTATCTCCCTCGAGAAGAAAATCAAATGGCAGATGCTTTGGCTACATTAGCTGCTATGTTTCAAGCAACTAAGAAGGTTGATATGATGCCAATCAAAATGCAAGTATATGAAATTCCTGCACATTGTTATAGTGTGGAAGAAGAGGTAGATGGTAAACCATGGTATCATGATATCCTGCAATATATCAAAAATCAAAGTTATCCACCAAATGCATCAGAAATTGATAAAAGAACCTTGAGAAGAATGGCTGCTGGATATTTTCTTGATGGAGAGATTATGTATAGAAGAAGCAGTGATCAAATGCTGTTGAGATGTTTAAATACCAGTGAAGCTCGAAATGTCATTGAAGAAGTACACAGTGGAATATGTGGAACACATGCAAATGGTCTTTCCATGGCCAGAAAAATAATGAGATATGGATATTATTGGGCTACCATGTACACAGATTGCATTGATTACGCAAGGAAATGTCATAAATGCCAGATATATGCAGACAAGATTCATGTACCCCCATCTCCTTTACATGTAATGACAGCACCCTGGCCATTTTCTATGTGGGGAATAGATGTCATTGGGGCAATCACACCAAAAGCATCAAATGGACATTGCTTCATCCTTGTGGCAATTGATTATTTTACCAAATGGGTTGAAGCTGCTTCATATACCAATATTAAGAGATCCACAGTCTGCAAGTTCATAAAGAAAGAGATAGTTTGCCGGTATGGTCTACCAGAAAGGATCATTACAGATAATGCTCTGAACCTGAACAACAAAATAATGACCAAACTTTGTGCACAGTTTAAGATCAAACATGCAAATTCAGTGGCATACCGTCCAAAGATGAATGGGGCAGTTGAAGCAGCAAATAAGAACATCAAGAGAATCATTACAAAGACTACTGAAACTTACAAAGATTGGCACGAGAAGTTACCTTTTGCTCTATATGCATACCGAACTACTGTTCGAACATCTACTGGGGCAACGCCTTTTTCTTTAGTCTACGGGATGGAAGCAGTCTTACCAATTGAAGTTGAGATTCCATCGCTTCGAATATTGAGAGAAATAAAATTGGATGAATCTGAATGGATCCAAGCTAGATTTGATCAATTAAACCTTATTGAGGAGAAAAGATTGAAAGCTATTTGCCATGGACAGATGTATCAGAAACGGATGATGAAGTCTCATGACAAAAAACTACATCCAAGAGAATTCCAAGAGGGTGATCTAGTATTAAAAAAGATTTTGCCTATACATAAAGATTTCCGTGGGAAATGGATGCCTAATTGGGAAGGACCATATGTTGTGAAAAAGGCCTTTTCCGGAGGAGCGTTGATCTTGGCAGAAATGGATGGAAAAATTCTGAGAAATCCAATAAACTCGGATTCTGTCAAGAAATATTATGCTTGAAAAAAAAAAAAATAGAAAATGAAAAAAAGAGAAGAAAAAGAAAGGGGGTCAAGGTGAAAACCCGCAAAGGGCATCTTGTAACCAAAGGAAGGATCTGAGTTGAAAACCTGAAAAGGCGGCTCAAATGCAGTTTGATATTAGGCATCTGGCAATTGAATTCTCTTAAGATTTTGGTAGTTTGGAAGAAACTTCACATCTACAAGCATTTCAACAACGTTTGAGATCTTCCAGACAAAAGCTTACATCATCTCTAAATTGTGTCAACTTGATTAATTTAGAAATACTTATGCTTGTAATATGTTGAGACATTTGAATTTTTATTCTTATGCTTGCCATAACTTTGAATACAATTATATCTATTTCAAGTTCAATTTATTTGAGATTCAATTTATTTTGGAAATTCAATTTATTCTTTTCTATTGAATTAACATAATTTTGAAATAAATTAAAGATTTCTGAATATCACTTTATGTTAATACTTTTAATACATGGAATACAAAATAAGCAAATCATCACCATTTTGAACAATAAGGGTGTTATGCTAGATATAACCGACAACAAGGTCGAATCCGTCAAATCTACTCATCAATTGCTCCAACCGATCACCATTCAGTTCTTGCACATCTGTTTTCAAAACAGTAGAAGATGATCTTTGCATTACTGATTCCAGCAAAAAGAAACAAGACATTGATATCACTAGGAAACATGTTTCTATACAGATCCTTGTATATGATTTTTAAGGAAACCTAGAAGCATTTCCACCTCATCAGGTTCAAGTGGAGTAATTTTATTCTTTCCAACCCATACTAGATTCCATTTTCAGCACTCATCAAGAACATACTTCTGGACACTCGAAGGTGGCTCATTGTCATAAGCTTCAAAAGCCTTACAGATCCTTTCTGTCAATTTGGCACTTCCTGTACATGTTTATAAACAGTTCAACTTTGTTCTTGGATCCCATGAAAGCCATCATTCTTTGTCAATGAAAAAGCATCAGCACATGAATGAAGCATGATAAGAGAAACTCTGTTGGCAGATTATGAATATAACCTTTTTTAGTGTAGCAGCATGGAAATGCTTCGAATCTACAAATTCTGGCTTTATATCGAATAAGTACTGTGATATCCCAGTCCAAACATTAAATAGAAGATGAATTTGCCAATAGCATCTTCTGGAAGTGTTCTTTGAGTTATCTGATCTGATTAGACAGAATAGCATCTTCTGGAAGTGTTCTTTGAGTTATCTGATCTGATTAGACAGAATAGCATCTTCTGGAAGTGTTCTTTGAGTTATCTGATCTGATTAGACAGAATAGCATCTTCTGGAAGTGTTCTTTGAGTTATCTGATCTGATTAGACAGAATAGCATCTTCTGGAAGTGTTCTTTGAGTTATCTGATCTGTTTTGGTAAGAACTACAGAACCAATCATTAGAATTAAAAGATGAACTGCATGATCTTCTTCATTAAGAAGTTTCTTTTCAAGCTTCTTTTGCTTATTCCTTTCCCAAAAATCATAGCACAAGTTTCGCCTTTGCTTGTAACTGGGATCATCACGTAATGGCTTCCCATCTTTTACCGAAAGAAAGCTATTTGAAGTTTCAGCCTTTGAGAATCCCATTTTTGTCAAGTATAACAGTTTATTCTCCTCATCAGAATCAGAATTCAAGATTTCTCGGTATTAGAAGAACTATCGATATCTGTGAAATCATCCTGAAAGATTACTTCATAATCAGATGATTGCTATCAGGATTAACATGTTGCCTGAATACAAGCTTTTCAAGAGCCTATACTATTGAGTTTTATTCTCGAGAGGTTCTGTGACATTATATCTACATCTACATTGTCAAAGATGATAGATTCTTTGATTCGAAGAAGAAAGATTTATTGGGTTTCTACAACTGAAGAAATATTCAGTTCACCAATCTGAAATCAAATAACTTAACATTCATGCATCATATTTTAGGTGTTTACAAAAATAGATGCATTTTCATTCATTTTTATTCTTGTTGAATTTTTAACAGGAATTTCAAAGATTTTAGCAAAGATTCAAATCTATCATTTGAAAGATTAACATTGCAAGGTAGAGTTCATAATAAGAAGAACTCATCTGAAGAAGGAAGAAGAAGTTCATAATGAGAAGAACTTGTTCAACCTTTTGCTTGAATTCATCACTTGATGGATCATTCTTTTCCAGAGAAAGTTCATAATGAGAAGAACTCATCTGAAGAAGGAAGAAGAAGTTCATAATGAGAAGAACTTGTTCAACCTTTTGCTTGAATTCATCACTTGATGGATCATTCTTTTCCAGAGAAAGTTCATAATGAGAAGAACTCATCTGAAGAAGGAAGAAGAAGTTCATAATGAGAAGAACTTGTTCAACCTTTTGCTTGAATTCATCACTTGATGGATCATTCTTTTCCAGAGAAAGTTCATAATGAGAAGAACTCATCTGAAGAAGGAAGAAGAAGTTCATAATGAGAAGAACTTGTTCAACCTTTTGCTTGAATTCATCACTTGATGGATCATTCTTTTCCAGAGAAAGTTCATAATGAGAAGAACTCATCTGAAGAAGGAAGAAGAAGTTCATAATGAGAAGAACTTGTTCAACCTTTTGCTTGAATTCATCACTTGATGGATCATTCTTTTCCAGAGAAAGTTCATAATGAGAAGAACTCATCTGAAGAAGGAAGAAGAAGTTCATAATGAGAAGAACTTGTTCAACCTTTTGCTTGAATTCATCACTTGATGGATCATTCTTTTCCAGAGGAAGAGTTCATAATGAGAAGAACTCGTCATCTGAAGAAGGAAGAAGAAGTTCATAATGAGAAGAACTCATCAAGAGCTTATTCAACCTTTTGAATGACTCTATCACAGAAAGGATGTCATCATCATCCCCAGCAGAAAGTTCATAATAAGAAGAACTTATTTGGAGAGAGAGAAGAATTTACTCAATATCTCCATTATGATCAAAGTAAAGTCAAATGGATAAAAAATTTTATTATCTTTTCATCTTTGCCCTATTCTTGTTAACACAATAATGAGCAAAGAGGGGCAGCTGAAGATATTAATTTTTTATCCATATTATTATTAATATTATTATTATTATTATTATTATTATTATTATTATATTATTATTATTATTATTATTATTATTATTATTAATTTATATTAAATATATTAAATACATAATAATATTTACAGGCCCAATTACAACTGGACCGGTCCAGTTACAAACCAACCAGAACCGGTCCAAAACTAACTAGAAACCCTAAATGTTTAGGTTTCCAGTTAGGGTTTCCTAACCCTAATCATCCTCAGCCGCCTCATCACAGCCATTGGATCTGGCACGATCCAACGGTCCACACTCATCCAGCACAAACCCTAGGGTATGATACCCTAGGGCCACGCGGCCGCCGCTGCTGCTGCTCCAGAAGCCCTCACCGCCTCCGCCGCTGCCACGTCCCAGCCGAAGACTCCAGAAGCTAGAACACCGGCCGTCCACGCCAAGGCTACGGGGTGAGTCACCACTGGTAGTCCGGTGACTCACCGAAGCCCCTCTTCGGACCGGTCCGAGACGAACACCGGTGGTGGCTATAAAAGCCACCACCCACCTGAAAAAAAAAAGGAGGGAGAGACAGCAAGAAGAGACAGAGACTGAACCAAAAAAAAAAAAAAAAAAGGAAAATAGAGAGATATAAAACTACCAACGATCCCAACAGAGCAAAAACAAAAGAAGAAGAGAGGGGAGAAGCTTACCAAGGAAACCTTGACCGTCGCCGGAAACGCTGAACATCGCCGGAGAACCGAAAAAACCGAAGGTATATTTGTAGATCTGCTCCGATTGGGAGTCATTTAACGGAAAAAAGTATCGGGACCGTCATTAGGACGGTCCGATCTACATTTAGATATAAAAAAAATTTTCCGGCCACCGAAGACGGTGGCCGGCGGCGGTGGTTGACGGCGGATGAACGCCGGCTAACGGCTGCCGGCCGACTGAACTTCTCTCAGTTTAGAGAGAAGACAGAGAGTTCTTCTCTCTGTTTGAGAGAAAGAAAAAGAAAAAAAAAGAAAGAAAAAATGAAATGGCTGGCCCGAAGGGCCAGCCGATTTGGACTTATATAGTCCTTCCCGAACGATGTCGTTTCGGGAAGTACTATGCGCGTAATTACAAAATAGTTAAATCCCTACCGCAGTCCTTCATATTTGTAAACTTTACATTTTGGTCATTAAACTGAATTTATAAGAATTTTAATTCGGTCTTTGAATTTTAATTTTATTCATTTTAGTCTTTTTAATTAAAATAATATATTTAGGATAAATGACAGATTTAATCCCTTAATTTTAATAAATAATTTTTTAGTCCCTAGTTCATACTTTTAATTTATTTTATTATAAAATTTGAATTTTAGATAAGTTTATTTTGGTCATTAAATTATTAAATAAAAAAAAATATATTTAAACCCTATAATTTCAATTAATTAATAATTAGTAATTAGTTTTATTTTTATAATTTAGTTATTAATTTTATATGTCTTTATTTATTTTATTGTTTTTAAATATATTGTTTAATAGAATTATTATTTTATTATATTGTTAAATATTTTGATATATATTCATAAATATATATAATAAATATTAACTTTTAAATATTTATTTTTAATATCGAAGAAAAGGACAGTCTTAATACAACTGGATGTCCTATTCTGATGTTTTAAAATTAAACAATATTATTTAAATTAATATTTATCAATATCAAAGAAAAGAGCTGTCTTAAGGCACCTAGAAGTTCTTTTCGGATATTTTTAAATAAATATTTTTTTTTTTACAATTTTGAAATTATAAGATTATAAATTAAATATATTTTTGAATTTTTAAATTTTTAATAGAGACAATTTATAATTAAAAAGTACCAATTTTGGGCGTTGTAGGGGTGCTAATCCTTCCCTAAACGTAACCGACCACGAATCCCTTTTTATTATTAAAAAGAATGAATTTTTGGTTATAAAACGCAGATCAGTTCAATTTTTTAATTGATGTTTTCTTAAAACTCTTTTAAAAAATAATTTTTAGGTATTCGACCTACCTGATCCAAAAAAGGCCGATGGCGACTCACAAATTATTTTCAAAATTATTTATTAATATTAATTTCCCCGCCAAATTTTAATATTTCGTGCCCGGACGAAAACCGGTTACGACAGAAGATATCAAGCAATTTACGAAGCCAATGAAGTGAAAGCAGTTCATCGGAAGAAACTGAACCTAATTCGTGAAACCGGTCCGCTATTTGCCTTTGAAAGGATTCGAGCTCCTCGTTCGGACCCAATACATTGTTCAACGGTTCCATTCCAATAACGAATGGGTTAAATTCGTCAACGGTGTCAAAGCTCCTTGAAATTCCGACAACAATAATTATCAGGGCCAGTCAAATGAATTTTAATATCCTGGGCGAGATAATAATTTTATGCTCCTATACACTTCTTCCGAGGTTTAATATTTTCTCGTCAGTTTTTAGATAAGCGGGAGAAAGATGGTGTAAGCTATGAGGTGTCAAAGGGATCGAAATCAGTTCTATGGAGCTTTGTTTGCAGAACAAGATTATTTTACTGGTTTACTTGTTTTGAAGAATCAGTTTCTCCTGCAGGCTACCTTTCTTTTGCTATGGCTTTGTAAATATATATATATATGTTCCACTTTAAATGGATTTATGATTGTGGATGCTCAATGTGTTAATGAAATACACACTTAGATAAAAAAAATTAATTCACAGAAACATTTTGTCAAACAGTTGGCGTGCGTACAGAAACATCAATATTTCAATTAAAATTAATCCTAATAAAATGCTAAATTCATGAATTTGATTCATTAAATTCGAAAAAACATAATTCTTAATCAGAATATAAATCAAAATATATCAAACATTCAAATTTTGAACAAAAAATTCAAGAACAGTAAACACATCAAATGAAATTCATTTCACTAAAAAAACATATAGGAAAGTCAACATACCAGTACCAGAGATAGATTAATAGAATATTACACCTGCAAAGGCCGAGCATATGATATTAATATCAAGCAGTACAAGTGCCCAAGTTACAATAGCAAGAGCTAAGAGGCCAGAGGGCTAGAGTTTGAAAGTAGTAGGTTTAGTATTTTGGACTTTAAACCAAATTGAAACGAAATAAACAAGGTCCATTTTATAGCCTTTTCCTTTACTGTTTAGAAGTAAAACAGTTTTCACATTTTATTTGATGAATGAAATTCAATAACTGCAAATGGGATTTTATGTTCTACTACTGCCCCCTCAATACATGCTACCCTAGACTAAGGCCAGGTATTAGGGCCGGCCCTGATAATTATAATTATTATATAAAATTGAAAATTAAATTTTAATTAGATCCGAAAGAGAAAATGAGGGAGAAAAGAATGACGTAGAGAGAATCTTAATAAATGAAAAATCGGCAATTTAACTGAGGATTTTTGGTCCTGTTTTAAGGTTGCTAGGAAAATAAAGAAAGCCACGACGATAATGGAGAAATGTTGTGATCGAAAATGAAAGCCAAACCGATGACTGAATTATTAAAGGCTTAATGTATAGACATTAATGTTTCTTTTTTCTGTCAATAATGTTTCTAAATCATATAATTTTTTTTATGTAAATAGAGCCCTTTTTTATTTAAAAGAAAAAATATTTAAATTACAATGAAGTTTGAAAATAAAATATATAATAAAAATATTTTTCTATAACTATTGATACAATAAACTAATAACTCGAAATCATTTAAAGACCATATAAAAAATTAAAACTCATCCAAAAACACTAACAAAAGGCAGATACAAACAAAACATACTTGAAAAACAAACCACAACAGTGTATTAATTTACTTATAGACCACCGAAAACAACAAATCAAAATTGAACAGTGTGAGAATTATCTACGTACGCAAATTGTGTATACAAGTCTAATTTGAAGCCCACAAAAGAGAAGATTGTCGACATCGTTTTTCGCCTGGGTGCAGAAAGACCGATATCGACTCGAAGATTTCTCTTTTGAAAAGAATTTCGAAATGTGAAGAGTCACTACCAATCATTTAAGGTGCGATTAGGGCACCATAAAAACCAGGTGATTTTAATAAAATATTTTATTTTTATCAGAATACCAAGCTTTAAGGTCTGTGAAAATCCAAAAATCTTGTTCGGGAGTCAGTTACGCGTGGGGAATGATTAGTACCCCCACAAGCACCCAAAAATTGGTACCTAGTTGATTACTCATATTTAGAATCGAAAATTTCGAGTTCAATCTTTATTTAATTTGAAAATCATTACGGATGCAAAGTTGAAAAAGATATTCGTTTATTAAAGCCGATAGCATTCGCCCCCTAACATAAACACACGAGAGCAACTATTGGACTCGATAGCCGAATATTGTCTCAATTTTAAAAATCATGATGCGGTCTTCGAAAATGATGTCAACCTATTTCGGGAATCACCAGTGTCACCCCTGAGCATACTTGCGGGAGTTATACCATTAATTCCCTAATAAGTTAACACTGCCTTAGGTTAAAAAAAACAAAATGCAATCAAACAAATTTTTATTCATCCTAATTAAGCTAAGGGTAAATTAAGGATTTTTTAAGCTCAAAGTGTCAAATTATGAAAATTAAGGAACCTAGGGGATTAAACCTAAATGTAGGCTATAATATTAACCTTATTTGATTATTAAATCAATTATTGAATTGAATAATCGAGATGGTCCCTCGAGCATTTACGCGAGGGCCGACTCGAATTATTCCCTAATTTAAGAGGATTATTTTGAAATCTAGCTAAAAAAGAATGTTCTATTTAACCTATTTAATTATGTCAATCTTGAAGGTCTAATCGAATGTAGGGGATTAAAAGGTCAAAGATCTACAACATTGAGTTCTAAAAGACTAAAAGTTTAAAGATCTAAATCAATAATTTCTAAAGTTGATGGCTAATTAATAAGCCGAAATCCTAAATATTATCTAAATTATTAAATCTAAAGTATTTTTTAGAAAATATAAATTACTAATAAATTTTAAAATAGTCGAGCAATCGATTAGAGTAATCAGACATCTTATGCGAAAACTCGACTCGAATTGCTCCCTAATTAAAAATTATAGTGTTGTCCTAATTTCTAGATTATATTCGAATGTTAATCTAATCTAAGAACTAAGTATAAATGTTTAAACAATGAAATAATCAAAACAATTAATAAACCTAATTTAAAAAAATAAAATAGCAAATAAAAAATTAAAAAACAATAAAAAACAACATAAAATAACAAATAAAATAAACATAAATACAATGACCTAATTGTATAAATATTAAATTACCAAGCTCAAAACAAATAAATAAAACATATAATAAGAGACTAAATTAAAACAAATCAAAATTTGAAGTCTAAATCTGAATAAAATAAAATAAATAGTTTAGGGACTAAAATGTAAAAATATGCAGAAACTATAGGGACCTAAAGATAATTATACATTTATTTAAGCCTAAAATAAATAGTTTAACTAAAAAGGACAAATTACAAAACCAATCCACATGCATTTAAAAAAATAAAAGGTCACTACACATGACTAAAGTGTAAAAACATGCTAAAAGTAGGGGGACTAAACATAATTTTTTCCTAAAAATAAATATCATGCATAAAAATGGGTAAATAAAAAAATAGCCCCTATAGGTGACTAACTTGCAAAAACACGCGTAAAGTATGGGGACCAAAATGCGAATAACCCAAAAAATATAAGGCACGCACAGAAAAGGCAACATAGTAGTTTTGGTCCCTATAGGTGACCAAACTACAAAAATATGCTAAACTTAAGGGGATCTAAGTGTAATTTTTCCCTAAAGTTTATCTATAAATACCAACATTTGTATTTTTTTTCTCATTCTAACGCAAAACACAAAAGGGAGAAGCTCTCCCTCTCTCCTCGACCGACCCACTATTGGTCGCCTCTCCCCGATCGAATACAATTAGTGCATCGATGCATAAGGCATGCATCGATGCATCCCATTAATAATAAAACATCGAATGCATACCTTCATTAAAAGAGGAAATTGACATTTATCTTAATCTAAAGAGTGAACCATTAAAGTATATTAGCTATAATACTGATATAGATCCATGTGTGATTATGTAGATACTAAAAGTAAGCTTATTCCAGAACGATCAAAGGATTAGAATCGAATCAAAGCAAAGCTAAGGTGAGTGCATACTATATGTATAGTATAATGGAATAAGACTTGTGATAAGTCTAATTTCTATATTGAAATGTCATGAAGGAAATGGTAAGAATGCATATTCATGAAGATATTATTGCATATTCATTTATTACCTCACTAAGTCTATGACTTAGCGTGTAAGTGATTTACACGTAGGTACCAAGAAATAAGAAGATTTAGAATAGCAGTGGCACGGACAACAACATTACTAAGAAATTAGATCAGAAGTAATTGACAAAGTAGGTATTTTTGTTGTGTATAAAGTGTTGGTATGTAATAATTGGTTAATTACGAATGCTCTGATCGATTTTGTATTAAGTGGTCTCTTTTATGTAAATTAAAGTATTTTGTTTTAATGAAAGTTTTAAATTCCCGGGATTTTTCTTTAAGAATCAAAGTTTGAAAAGTCAATGTGACATCTCGGACTTGAATTCGGGTCGAATATGAGTTAGGGGTGTTACATTTAATGGTATCAGAGCTACGGTTTAGTCGATTCTCGGCATAAACCGGAGTCTAGAGTGTCTGATAATGTATACATACCAACAAAATAGTAGAAACTTCTGATCTGATGGAATAGTAAGTATGTTGTTTTGCTAATAGAACTATATGGTTGTATTTTTATAGATGTCCGGACGAGGTAGTTCTAGAAATGAAGCGGGAGATGATAGACCCGCTTAAAGTAGTAATTCACTTGCCCTGGCCAGAAAGAGTAAAGAACAGACATCCTCTGGAATGCCTGTAAATGATCAAGATGTATTCTTTAGAACGTTAGACGCGTTTCCAACCTCCTGTTACTTCAACTCCAAAAATGAATGTTGCGAAAGAGTTGAAGGGATTAGGAGCTCCAGAGTTTAGAGGAAAAGCCGATGAAGGTCCTGTTACTGCGGACCTTTGGCTTAATGACGTGAAGGTCATGCTTACGAGACTTCATTGTTCCGATGCTGAGAAGCTGGATGGAGTAATTTCCTTGTTGAGAGGACAAGCAAGGATCTGGTGGACCAATGTTACATTGAGGATTGTCTAACGCCCAAGCAACTTGGTCATTGTTTTTAGAAGAATTCAAACATAAGTACATCGGAGATCAATTTGTTCGTCAAATGAAGCAAGAGTTCATGAATTTGAAGCAATGAAATCACACTGTATATGAGTACGAGTGTGAATTCAATAAGTTGAGTCGTTTTGCTGTCGAGCTAGTTCCTACGGAGAAGGATACTTGTGAGTGGTTTGTAGAGGGGTTACGTCCTCGGTTGAAGGAAATGTTAATTATCTTGAATTTATCCTCATTTCAAGAGGTTGTCAACCGTGCCAAGGCTCTGGAAAGAGCTCAGAACGAGAGGTTTAAAAATTCGAGAGCTCAGACAGTCAAAAGAACGAGTGCTTCTTCGAGTTCCGCACCATCAAAAAAGGGCAGAAATGCTGGTTTTCGACCCCAAGTTAGATCAGAGTCAGTGGCATCCTCCGCTAGAAGATCAAATCAGATGAGAGGTAGAAAAACTCAGTCAGTGGGATCTGGAGCTGAGAGATCTAATCAGAGTCAAACCAGACAATGCTCATATTGTGGAAAGAATCATTCAGGGATATGCCAGATGATTTCTGGAGTCTGTTTTATATGTGGGGACGCTGGGCATTTTGTTCGGGATTGTCCAATGTTAACCAGTGAATCTACACAGCCAAAGAGATCTATTTCTGCAGGCCAGAGAGTAAGATGTAGAGGCAGAGGAAGAAGCCAATTGGAATCCTCTGCTCAACAAGAGATACACTCCACTGCTCGAGTGTACAACCTCAAGACCAATGAGGATTGTGATGACCCAGATATTATAACAGGTACCTTTCTATTGTTTGACAAAGGTGTAATTGTATTGATTGATACGGGGTCTACATATTCATACATTACTAGTAAGTTAGTGAAAAAATTGAACATTTCGTTAGAAACTACTAACAATGAGGTGATAGTGACGAACCCATTAGGGCACAATGCCCGGATAAATTTGGTGAGCCGAGGGTGTCCCATACAAATTCAGGGAATTGAATTTCCTGCTAATCTGATGAAATTACCTTTCGATGAATTTGAAGTGATACTGGAATGGATTGGCTATATCGTTATTACGCTAATGTCGATTGTAGATTGAAAAGAGTAACGCTGAGAAGTCCAGAAGGGGTAGATGTGGTGGTATTTAGTGAAGGATGGAATCCATTGGCAAATGTAATTTCAGTAATGTCAGCGAAGAAGTTATTGCTACAAGGATGTCAAGGGTTCATTGCTAATGTGCTGGATGTTAGAACCAAGGAGAAAGGGATTGAAGGAATTCCTATAGTCAGAGAATTTCCTGATGTATTTCCTGCAGAGTTGCCAGGTTTACCTCCGGACAGAGAGGTAGAATTCCAGATTGAGATAATACTGGGAACAGTGCCCATTGTAATGGCACCATACATGATGGCTCCAAAAGAGTTGCAAGAATTAAAGATTCAATTACAGGAGTTACTAGACAAAGGGTTTATTAGACCAAGTGTATCACCTTGGGGTATCACCTTGGGGAGCTCCTGTTCTATTTGTTAAAAAGAAAGATGGATCAATGCGTCTTTGTATCGATTACAGACAGCTCAATAAAGTGATCATCAAGAACAAGTATCCACTTCCTCGAATTGACGATTTATTTGATCAATTAAAGGAAGCTTCAGTGTTCTCAAAAGTTGTTCTACGTTCGGGTTATCATCAATTAAAGATTCAAGGGAAAGACATTTCAAAAACGGCGTTTAGAACAAGATATGGTCACTATGAGTTTATCGTGATGCCGTTTGGAGTTACAAATGCACCAGCTGCTTTTATGGATCTAATGAACAGGATATTCCAACCTTATTTGGATCAGTTTGTTGTGGTGTTTATTGATGTTATTTTAATATATTCAAAGTCAAAAGAAGAGCATAGTTCACACTTACAGATTGTTTTACAGATTTTACGAGACAAGAAACTTTATGCTGAATTTTCTAAGTGTGAAATTTGGTTGAATGAAGTGACATTCATTGGACATGTAATTTCTGTAGGAGTTCGAGAGGATCCCCAAAAGATTAAATCTATTCTAGAGTGGAAGTTCCAAAGAATGTATCAGAAGTTAGAAGTTTTCTGGGGTTAGCTGGTTATTATCGAAGGTTCATTAAAAACTTTTCGATCATATCATTACCCCTAACTAAACTGTTGAAAAAGGAAGTAAAATTTGTTTGGACTCAATAATGTCAAGAGAGTTTTGAAAAGTTAAAGAAGATTCTTACAGAAGCTCCAGTGTTAGTTCAACCTGAGTCTGGTAAGAACTTTATAGTGTATAGTGATACGTCTCATAGTGGTTTGGGATGCGTATTAATGGGTGGCCTATGCTTCGAGACAACTAAAACCGCACGAGAAGAATTATCCAACACACGACCTAGAGATGGCGACAATAGTGTTTGCTTTAAAGATCTAGCGTCACTACTTGTATGGTGAAAAGTGCTACTTGTATATGGATCACAAGAGCTTAAAATACTTGATGACTCAGAAAGAGTTAAATTTAAGACAAAGAAGATGGGTGGAATTTCTCAAGGATTATGATGTTGTGATTGATTTCCATCTCGAAAAGGCAAATGTGGTAGCTGATGCCTTGAGTAGAAAGACGTTTGCAACTTTACGAACTCTTGATGCTAGATTATCATTAAGAGAAGATGGTGCAATTTGTGCAGAACTGACTGTCAAGCCAGCATGGCTAGATCGAATTAAAGAATTGCAAGCTAAAGATGGAAAGTGTTTAAAGAAGATACAACATATAAGAAATGGAGAGGGTACGGATTATGAGATTAAGTATGATGAGAATTTGTATTATCGAGAAAGATTGGTAATTCCAGATGATGATAAATTAAAGAATGATTTGTTAACGGAAGCTCATTGTAGTCCATTGACAATGCATCCGGGAGGGAATAAAATGTATATGGAGCTCAAGAGTCGATATTGGTGGCCGGGAATGAAGAAAGACATTACGAAATTTGTATCAAAGTGTTTGACTTGTCAACAAGTCAAAGCTGAGCATCAGGTTCCGTCAGGATTGTTACAACCAATTTCAATTCCTCAATGGAAATGGGAAAACATAACGATGGATTTTGTCACGAGGTTGCCTTTAACTCCGAACAAAAAGGATTCAATCTGGGTGATCGTAGATAGATTAACTAAGTCAGCCCATTTTATTCTGGTACGAACTGATTTCTCCATGGATAAGTATGCAGAACTGTATATTAGAGAGATTATACGTTTGCATGGTGTATCTATTTCCATAGTTTCTGATCGAGATCCTAGATTCACATCACAGTTTTAGAAGTTATTACATGGAGCACTGGGAACTCGGTTGGACTTCAGTACATCGTTTCATCCTCAAACCGATGGTCAATCCGAGCGAACTATTCAAATTCTGGAGGATATGCTAAGAGCTTATGTTATTGAATTCAAAGGATCGTGGGAAAGGTATTTACCACTTGCTGAATTTGCGTACAACAATAGTTATCAGTCAAGCATCAAAATGACTCCCTATGAAGCTCTATACGGAAGAAGATGTCGTATGCCCTTGAACTGGTATGAACTTAAGGATCGAGAAGTTATTGGTCCTGAGTTGATTTAGAATACGGAAGAAAAAGTTCAAGTAATTCAGAATAATCTGAAAGCTGCAGCTGATAGACAGAAATCGTATGTCGATTTAAAAATAAAAGAGATTGAATTTCAAGTCGGAGATAAAGTGTTCTTGAAAGAGTTTCTGTGGAAGAAAGTATTGAGGTTTGGACGGAAAGGAATGTTGAGTCCTCGATTCATTGGACCTTACGAGATTACTAAGAGAGTAGAACCAGTAGCATACCAGCTAATTTTGCCACCAGAAATGGAAAAGATACTCAAAGTCTTTCATGTCTCAATGCTTAGGAAATATCGATCTGATCCATCCCACATTGTGACTACTGAAGAAATTGAAGTTCGACCAGATTTAACTTATGAGGAAGAACCTGTTCAAATATTAGCTCACAAAGTCAAGCAACTAAGGAACAAGACTATTCCATTAGTTAAAGTCTTGTGGAGGAATCACAAAGTAGAGGAAGCAACATGGGTACGTGAAGAGGACATGAGGATTAAATACCCCTATCTCTTTGTATAATGAAAATTCGATGATGAATTTTCTTAAGGGGGAGAGTTGTAACATCCTCAATACCGGGTTAGTGACTAAATTATAAAGTCTCAGAATTTGGTGGTTAAAATAAAATGAATGAATAGTATAAAGATTTACATGTAAATTATTGTGTAGGATGGAATTGAAAGGAATAAGGAATGGAAGGAAAATAGAGTAATTGCAAGGAAAAATGATTAAAGAAGGTATAAGTATGTATATATAAGGATACACGTGGGTGGAAGGGGAGAAAACACCCAAGACTTCCAGAGTTATCTTCTTCTTCTTTCTTCATTGTGCGTGTGAACTAAAGCAAAGGTAAGATTTCTGATTATTGAATTTCTTGTTAAATTTAATATTGGGTTTTGATTATTAGATGATAACTAAGCTTAAGGAAAGCTTAAGTTATCTTAACATCAACGGATGATGGAGTTAGGAGATATTTAAGATTTGAAGTTCTTAAATGAAATCTTGGAATAGAGTTCATAACTAGAATTGAAAGTTAAATTTGACTTGTCATCAATCTAGTTAAGATATACGAAGTGTTAGAAGTGGAATTCAAACATGTTGATTTATTGATGTAATTCTTAAATTACATATGAATGATAAAATTTGGAGGTTTAAGATGAAATAAATGAGTATAAATTGGTTTAAGGATGTGTACTATAGTTAAGAATGAAAAAAGAGGATTAAACATGAAGGATTTAATCTAAAATGAATGAATTTTCAGGTTCAAAAAATAGGATTCTGGGCAGAGTGCATCGATGCATATTCATAGTGCATCAATGTTAAAACCCAGAAAGTGTTTGAAGGTGTATCGATGCACATGTAGTGCATCGATGCACTCTTTTTAAAATAAAAAGATCGAATACAATTAGTGCATCGATGCATAAGGCATGCATCGATGCATCCCATTAATAATAAATCATCGAATGCATTTTATGCATCGATGCACAAGTAGTGCATCGATGCATACCTTCATTAAAAGAGGAAATTGGCATTTATCTTAATCTAAAGAGTGAACCATTAAAGTATATTAGCTATAATACTGATATAGATCCATGTGTGATTATGTAGATACTAAAAGTAAGCTTATTCCGGAACGATCAAAGGATTAGAATCGAATCAAAGCAAAGCTAAGGTGAGTGCATACTATATGTATAGTATAATGGAATAAGACTTGTGATAAGTCTAATTTCTATATTGAAATGTCATGAAGGAAATGGTAAGAATGCATATTCATGAAGATATTGTTGCATATTCATTTATTGCCTAAGTCTATGACTTAGCGTGTAAGTGATTTACACGTAGGTACCAAGAAATAAGAAGATTCAGAATAGCAGTGGCACGGACAACAACATTACTAAGAAATTAGATCAGAAATAATTGACAAAGTAGGTATTTTGTTGTGTATAAAGTGTTGGTATGTAATAATTGGTTAATTACGAATGCTCTGATCGATTTTGTATTAAGTGGTATCTTTTATGTAAATTAAAGTATTTTGTTTTAATGAAAGTTTTAAATTCCCGGGATTTTTCTTTAAAAGTCAAAGTTTGAAAAGTCAATGTGACATCTCGGACTTGTATTCAAGTCGAATATGAGTTAGGGGTGTTACATGGCCCGAAGAACTTATCATCTTGCTCGAAAGACTTATAGATGACTCGAAGGATTTAAGCACCATGCTCGAAAGACTTACTGATGGCCCAAAAGACTTAAGCTGATTCAAGTGTTGTGAATCGAGCAATAGGAAATGTTAACCCCTCTGGTGGGGCGTTGTTGATTCGAAGTATTGTGAATTTAGGGTTTAGGTTAGACCCGGGTCGAGTCTATAGTTGGGCCCCGAATTATTTTTTTAGTTGGTCTCAGATTGGGCTTAAGGGTTTATTTATAGTTGGGTTTGAGTTTTTGGGTCTTGGATTGAGACTGGTTCGGGTCTTGGCTTGGGCTGGTTTAGGTTTGAAGTTTTAGTTTAGGGCTTGGTGGGGTATTGGGTTTTGTAATATGTATTGGAGAAAGAAAAATGGTGATTACAAAGATCAACAAAATAACAAATAAATGCATCTTAATTAGTTAAAACGACGTCATATCCAACCCTTAAGAAACAATCAAGTAAAAAAAAATGTGTTATGAAGACAAAAGTTTATATGTTATAAGGCAGAAAACACATTCATAAAGATAAAATTATTATAAACTAAAAAAACACACAAAAACAAAAATATACTTATAAGAAAGTAAACGAGAATCAAAGAATACATACGATCGACAATTAATATTAAGACTGGTACCGTCTCATATCAAACCAAAATATGGAAAAAAAAAGAGTGGGGACTATAGCAAGAGAAGAAAATACACTAGGGTTGAGAGTCCAGAACAATATATCTTTATAAATATTAAAAAATATAATTAAAATATATACTCCATCTATCCCATAATTTGTCTTTTATTAACTATGCACATAATTTTAGGAGATACCAACGAAAATGACAAAATGATCCTTAAAAAGGTGATTGATAGATTAAATAGATTTGTTTTGATATATGTAAAAGAGTGTGACATATCAAGATAAAAAAAAGAAAATATAAAACCAAAAAAACAATCAAACAAGGAAAAACATTCTAAAAAGACATAAGAAAATATATCGTAAGATAAAAAATGCATCAAAAATATTAAAATTACTAGAAACTAAAAAAAACACAAGAAACGAAATTATGCATGTAAGAATGTAAATATGCAATGTAAGAATGAAAATAACAAATAAAGAATATATGTGATCGACAACCAATACTAAGACTAATATCGTTGCATGTCAAACCAAAATAATAATAAAAAGTGTCGACTATAGTGAGAGAAAAAAAGACACTAGGGTTGAGAGCCCAAAACAATATACTTTATAAATATTATAAAAATATTAATTAAAAATATTCTCCCGTCCCATAATTTATGTCTTATATTATCTATGCACGCAATTTTAAAAGATATATTCGACCAAAAAATGACAAAATATTCCCTAGAAAGTGATAGATAGATTCAATAGATTTATTTTAATAGATGTAAAAGAGTAAGAGATATAAATATAAAAAATATAAGTATTATGTTTGTTAACTTTTCTAATAAGACATTTTGAATGAGAAAATTTTAAAATCAAAAGAGACACATTTAGCGAGATAAGAGAGTAATAATTCAATCTCTTATATTCAAATTAAATGTTGTTTGTTTCTACGTGAAACATTTTCTAAAAACGTTTTTCCTCATTTTCTAATGTTTGATTGGAAGAAAACTGTTTAGTCAATGTAAAATATTTTCCTAGTCAACTGAAGGAAATTTACATTTTTTGAAAAATAACTTACAAATTTTTCGTAAGTCGCTTTCTAAACTTTTCACTTTAAAGAACAAATACTCAAAATAATATTATTTTATATATTTAAAATTAATATAATATTTTAACATCATTTTAATAAAAATATTAATTATTAAATATATTTATTAATATTTTCATAATATAATAATATAATCAATTCTATTATAATAATATATATTATAATATTTTTAATTTAATAATATATAATAAATTATTAATAAATTTATATTATTTATTAATTTTTATAAAAATAATGTTATTAAACTATTAGTAATGAATGATATTATTTATGTATTTAATATTAATATAATAATCTATTAATATTTTTTTTATAAAAATACTAAAAATATATTTAATATTAATTTTCAATGTATAATATAATATTTTTAATTTAATAAATAATTGATATAATTTATAATGTTTCATTTCACTAGAATATGCTAGCCTTAATATTTTATTTGTAGAATTATAGAAATAATATTAAGTTTTTCTAATAAATAATATTATTTATTATATTTAATATTTATAATAAATAATTTCTAGGAAATTCATCAAGTAGTGAAAAATATTTTACACAATCTCTTCCAAATATTGTAAAACATTTTCTAGAAAATATAACTCATTTAACCAAAAACATTTTTCGGAAAATGTTTTATGTGAAACAAGCAGGCCCTAAAATCAATTAAAAAATATAAATTAAACATGAAAATCGACCACAGGTTGAGAAAAATGAATAGTTGGAGTCAATATAAAAAGAAAACCACAAACCAAGGATTCCCATGGTGTAAAAAACTAATTCTGCAATTAAGACATTCACGACAAGATTCAAATTAATCAAAAAGGCCCACAGATGTCATAGCCAAGAAGTAATGCTCACCACAGTATTAACTGATTCTCATTAAGAACCTTCACACCACACCAGCTTAGTGATAAAAATATAAAGAGGGAGAGGGATAGGGAGAGGAAGAGAGAGCAGTTCCTGTTGTTGTTGTTTGTTTCTGAGAAAGATGATGATGAAAGCAAAGACAAATGATGATAGCAAATGGTCATTGGATCAAACACAAAATATAAAAGGCTAGTTACAAATTGAATGAGGCTTCATCAAAATGGCAGCCTTATCACGGTGACATAAAAACTTCTCCCAACAGTTTCAAGGATCTTTCAAATCCAAAAAAATATATAGATAAATCCATGGGTTTGGCATGGTATCTTTTTCCATGTATTTGGAGAATTTAAGGTCATATCCCATACCCATGTGCCAGATATGTATATCAAACACAAATATTTTTAAAAACATGATAGAGTCTGAGCAACATAATATGAAAGAACAACTAAAAGAAGCCCTCAGAATCTCATAATTGTGTTGTGATCATGTACAGTTCACCACAAAGGCATTCATCAAACAATAGCTTTTTACACACCACCCGACCCCCAAAGATGAAATTATCATATACATACATACATACATAGGCACTCGCACATAAATGTGTCAGAAACCAAAGCCAGGGAGAGAGAGAGAGAGAGAATGAAGGGAGGTGATGTGCAAAAGCCAGAGATGAACAGAAAACCAAAATCATTCTACCAAAAGTAAGAGTTTCATCATTGGGCGAAAGACTGCCAATATGATCTCAATGAAACCAAAGACACGTGTTTAAAACACTGAACACTTTCATAGAAAGAAACCGTGATACTATATTGCCCCAAACCTATATTTTATTGGTACCAATGTTTGACACTTGTATCCGATGCATAGTTGGGGACATGACCATACACATGTTGAACAATACCAATATCTGACACATACACTTGTATCCGTGTAACATAGCTATGATCTACTCTATATATTGAGAAAGCAAAAGGCACAACAGTTGCAAAGTCTCTAGTTTAGTTTCAAACATCAATCCCAAAAGGCTTATAACAACACCAACTTCAACAGAAGCCGTATTCAAAGAAAACAAAATACTCCAGCATTACATAAGCATCATAATTCAAATTCTAAAGCTCATGACTTTCACAAGGACAAATCTACATCTCCAGAGATTCAAGGACACAATAACAATGACAACTCTATGGCATTCAACTAAAGTTAACTACATACCGTTGAGTTGCCAGGTGATGAAAAGTTTGACAAACAACAGCAAATAAACAAAAACTACACGATCTACAAACACCTTGTCGATGACCACCTTCAAATCCTTGATAACCAACCATATATTAGACAGATGTTATCAAATGTAATGAAGAAATTAACCAGTAGAACGGTAAGGATAGCACATACAAACCTGGGAAGTACTAGTCAATGCTAATAAAGAAAAACTGTTAGGATTTCTCACAAACAACTAAATAGTTAATGCTTTCAAAGCAGGAATTCAAGAAGTGGAAGAAACTACAATTGACGAACAGACATATGACATAAGCAAAAGTTTAATTAATTAACAGCCCCATGAAATATACATTAAAACACTTAAGAAAGCAAAGCTTCATATCTCAGATAAGCACAATTCTAAGAGAGGCATCATCAAGTTCATCTAGCAACAAAGGAATATGCATTGTGTATATCGTAATTACATATAAGATATAATCAGTGAGATAGGTAAAATTGATAGAATAACGAAGCAAAAAACCCATATAAACCATCCCTATGAGAGAGCTTAATGTTAATCGATAGCATCAGATTCCTACACTGAATCAGTGGTCACAAAAAAATATAACATCCAGAAAAACTGAGAAATACAGTCTAAAAATTTTCAAAATTTGCGAATGCAAATTGTTTAAGAACATATTCTGAACCGAAAATTTGAGTGAAATTAGCATACAACATAATCTCTAATAAAGAAATGGGTAATCTACAGAAGCTTTCTAGAATTAGACTGCATGTATTTCAAGATTAGACCCCACCTTTTTATTTAGAGAAAGGAGAGGCTAAGATCCTAATGCATGCATCATTTTCTTTCTAAAACTACTACTAAGTAAAGAAATGATTTATGATACAATTATTAAATAAAAACTGATTACTTTGTAAAAGTGGGGGGGGGGGGGAGAAACAAGAAAAAGCCGTTGTGGCTCTGAAAGTGGTGCGGGCTGTGGCGGTGGCGAGTAAAGTAAAGTAAAGTTCTTAGAAAACCATAGCAGCTGCTCAATGATCTTATAGTTTCTACATCATCAAGTATATTTTCAATTTTTCTAAAAACAGGTGAAAACTGTGTGTGTGAGAAAGAGAGAGAGAGACGCGAATGTAGTTTATCAGGAACGCAAGGGATTGCCATTTATATGGGTAGGAATGGGTATGGACCTAAACTCGACCTTACCGACCCAACTCGATCCGATTAGGTTGAGTTTTTTTTTTAAAAAATTAGATCGGATCTCATATCTATCGTTAAATATTAGCGGTAAGTACAAAATGATATCTATTTGATATTGAACATTCAAACCCATGATATTTCTAGTATTTTAACCTATGATCTTAAGAAATAACAACAATTCATTTACCACCGATATCGATTGGTTGGTGCATTTTTTTTATAATATTGTTTCATCATAAAATGATCACTCAAATATTAATTAGGTTAAAGTACATATTTAGTATTTAATTATCATTTTTATTATGTTTTAGTATCTAAACTTTCAAAATCATATCTAATGTTTATTTTCTTCATTTTAGTATTATGCCGTTAAAATTTTAGGTACTCAAACGAGACAAAAAGTCAACGATGGGTACTAAAATGAAAAAAAAGTTAACATTAGATACTAAAATGAAATAAAGAGTAAATAATATTTATGATTTTAAAAAAATTAAAAGTTTAAGTACTAAAACAAAATAAAGGTGATCATTTAGATATTAAAGATAAAGTTTACCCTTTAATTATTGGTACATTATATCGCGTAAATAAAAAATTGGTTTATTATTGTATCTTTAAATTTTTATCTATTAGGAGACAAATTTATCTTCCAATTTTCTAAGTAGAAATTACTCCCCAAAAAAATGTATCTATAATTTTTCTTCTCCATTATTTTAATTTTCGTCTTCAATTCTTTTAATTATTTGAACAATAATAGTCTTCAATTTAAAGTATTTTATTTATTTATTTTTTTGGGTGTATATCTTTTTTTTGTACAAGGAAAATGTAAAAGGATTAACACATATTTAATCCTCTAGGATACAAAACACCTCTGCTATTTGCATCCAAGAAAGTGCATAGTTTTCAGAACCGGACTGGTTAGCGAACCGGTTATGCTATCGGTTCACTGGTTCAACCGGTCGAACAGGTCGGAAGAACCGGACGACGTCATAATTATTTAAAAAATTAAATAAAAATACCAAAAATATTTAATAAAAAATAATTTTTATATCACAGTCATAGCAAAGCAAATAAATATAAATTAAAAACCATAAAATCAAGTGAAACAAAATGATTCAAATTAACTACAACATAATATTTAAGGTAAAACATATTAAATAATAAATATAATTATATAACTATAATTAAAAAATAAATTCGGGACTAAAAAATCATAACAAAATGATATTGTTTGGTTTTTTTTAAAAAAAAACAATCTCACATGGCTAAGAACATAGAAGAGCATCCCAAAAGTCTGAAGAGTAAAAATATGAGAACAAACAATCTCACATTGCTAAGAACATAGAAGAGCATCACAACTACTTCTATAAATAATAGAGGTAATTTGACATTCAAAATCATGGAGCCTTTTGGTGAGCATTAAGTGAATTTCTTTCACTTCAATCAAGCTCGAATTTTAGGCTTCAATGAGCTTTAATTTTTTTTTTGTTCAAGCCTTTTTGAGTTCAAGTTTCAATATTATATTTCGAGTCGAGTTGAACTTGATAATTTTTAACTTGTGAGTTTGAGTGGAGTTGAGCTTACTTTTAAAGTTTTCAAGTTCGAGTCGAGCTCAGCAATACTCGAGTTCGACTTGGCTCGTTTAACAAACGATGTTTGGTTTAATTTTTTTTTTTTAAAAAAAATTTCTGGTTTTTCGGTTTTCAGCCGGTCCGGTTCGAACGGTTTCAGCGGTTCTGGCGGTCTGGCCGGTTCACTAGTAGCAGTTCAACCGGTTTAGATTGAACCGGGACTAGGCAACGGTTCCCGGTTGAACCGGCCGGTCCGGTCGGTTTTCAAAACAATAAGAAAAAGCCTACCTCCACTGGAGAGGCATCAAAAACGATAAGCTCCTCAAGATACACCCCATCTTCAAGAGAACATAAACACAAAAAATTACCTTCACAATAAGAATGATGAAACATTAAAACTCAATTCCGAGCTATAACGCCCCAAAATTTCATTAAGGACTAAGTTGGTAAATAAAAAATTATTTCGAGGACAAATTAGACAATTTCTATGTATTGTCAAATTAAAATCTTAGAATTTAGTTTGTGGGAGATTAATGACTAAATTGAAAAAGAATTACACATCTTTAAGGTGAAAAAAAAGAAGAGTTGGACTCTTTAATGAATTAATTATCCCAAAAGTTATAAGATAGTTTTACTTGGGGATTATGAACACTTAGATTGGATGACATAGGGGTTTTCCATCTTCAATTTAGATGGATCTTAATGAATTGTGTGATTGTCACTTTGTTAGAAAATAATTTTATATGTGGAAATAAAGAGACGAAGAAAGATGAAAGGATTATATTCTTCTTTTTCTTCCTTAAGAAAACGCGAGAAAGAGAGGCAAGATAAATGAAAAAACGTTTATCCCCTCATTTCCTTCAAGTCGCATACAAGAATGAAGATTTTGAATGAGTTATGTTCAAACCCTAAGTTTGTCCATGAAATTTCTAGTGAGTGAGTTTATGGGTTTAGATATTTTGATAGAATGAAGAGTGATGGGTGATTTCTTCCACCTCTAATGTTGTATTTTCCCTAACTTATTACTTGATTTACAACACATGCATATGCGTTTAATGTTGTATACATTTCGTAGCATCAAGTTTCTACAGTAGACGTTGCAGCTTCAAGCAATGCTAAAACATCAGCGTATCATTTTTTTCAGCAATGAAACCAAAGCTAGCCCAAAGAACCTCGCTAATTCCCATGATGCAAATAATGAAAAAATTATATACAAATGATCATAATATGCTCCTAATGATGCTAAAGTCTAGACTTAACTTAGGTAAAAAGATCCTAAAAGATAACTCTTTTGTAGAGTTATCACACCCCAAACCTAAGTCTTTGCTTGTCCTCAAGCAACAACATGCATGCAATCCAGTTAAAGCTAACAATAATGCCACATAATAATATCATAAAACCAATCAAAATTTTATTTTCCTTTTTCAACCCTCAGAATATTGTTGCAGCATTGCGTACAACATGCATATGATCTTAAATTAAGGAATGCAATTTCAACTTAGTAAAATCAGAATCCATTGAGTGTAGTACTGTGCAGGTTAGGTGTATCCAATCAATACTTAGCTAAGTTAGAAAAATTGTTCTTATTTAGCTAATCGTTTTCAATGCTATAGTAATCTGCTTAGATTTGATGTTGAAGCATTCCAACTTATTTTATAAAACTATGTTGGAGCTATTACCAACTTTTCCAACTTATTTTATAAAACTATGTTGGAGCTATTACCAACTTTTCCAACTTATTTGTATTTTTTTAACAACATCTGCTATAGCATTTAATAAAGATATGAAATTTAAAGTTAAAAAATTTCTAACATCTTTAAGTACTATTATTTCTATTGTAGTTTATCGCATAGTAGATAAATTCAAGGTTTTGAGGGCATTCTTCATAGGTGTGATCATCACTGCAATATATACAAGAAAGAATAAATGTGGTTTTACCTCATACATACCTCATGACTTTTGTAACTTCTTCACCATGTCAGTCAATGTTGTGATTTGAGAAGCTATGAAATTAAAAGCATCAATATCTACGTTGTAGCATTGCATTTGCCAAACATGATCCTCGTATTGGGGTACTGATAATCTTTGTTAGATATTCTTTTTAGAATATCATAAGCCTCATTGTATGTTTTATCTAGTAATGCTTCAATGGAAGAAGCATTAACCACCATACGAGTTTGCATGTTCAACACAATATAAAACATTTCCATTTGTGTCCAATGTGGAAATCCACACATTTGGCATTTACGCAACAAGTATTTGAATCTCTCCCATGCCTCATAGAAATTATCATATTTTAATTGCTTAAAAGATGTCAAGTCATTTCATAACTTTGCATTCATAACCAGCGGATTGCATCGCATTAAGAATTATGTGCTAACTCATTACAGGATGCTATACCACCAGGTGGTAGTGAGATCAACCATGCTCTGACTTATCTCTTAGCGAGTAGGGAAACAATTTCATATTCAATGCTTCTTTAGGGACTTATTGTTAAACAAACGAGTCACACTTCCATAAACTCTTGAAGATGTGTGCATTGATCATTAGTGAATGAACCAGTATATTGTCCCATGGATTGTAAAATTTGAAACATCATTGGTTTCAACTCAAAATTCACAACATGAATAGTTGGTCGCATGATGCCAAGATAAATCATCTAGTGTTGGCACAACATGCTCCAGAATAGGCTGATACGATCATCCATGTTATAATATTGCTACTACTCACTCAATTGTCAGCCGACAATTCTTCATATCAACATGTGGTAATGGTGGTAAAGAATTATTACCTCTACCTCGTCTAGTCATGCTTTTTCGATTATGATAAGCTTCTTTTCGATGATGAATGAATGTTCTTTCAATTTTAGGATTAAACGGTTCTAGCTCGTTGTCGATATGAGACATACACCAACAAAACTAGTAAATCAAATAGGTACCTACAAAAAGGAAATAAACGAGTAAATAAAAAAATTAAATGAATAACTCTAATGCAAAACAAATACTCCCTGACAACGACGCCAAAAATTTGATGCTACGAAATTGATACAACATTCAACGTAAGTGCACGTGTCGTAATCAAGTAATAAAGTGGAAGGTAGAAAGCTTCGAGTGTCAAAACCCACAGAGCATTATGCTAAAAAAGTTATGAAAAGTTATTTAAGTTGAAAGAATTAGAAGCAAACTAATGACTAAAGGTAAAATTCAAATTTGAAAATATCAGGTAGTGTTACAGCATTGGTGAGAGCAATAGGTCAAGGATTGAATGGTTTAGAAAAATATATAGTAGTTTCTATTACGAGTGTGTCATGAACTAAATGTTATGCATCTAGCAGTGATTATATTATCTAATAGATATAAATCAACTTTCATGACTCAATCAGTTAAATTATTAATTATTATATATTGGCAAACATATATCTCACATGCAAACTTGTTTTCAACAAACCATGCTGAAAAAAATAGTACGACAATGATTTTCATCTTTAAATATCATCAATAAACATTTATGAAGGTAATTGCATCTCTGCAACTACCTTTAAAGTCTAGTAGCACATAACATAAAGTCAAAACATAATTGAAAGCATTCCATTAACAACTAAGTTCATAACCCAAAATATCATCCACACCACATAAATTAAATAACAGTCAAGTCTACTTGTTATTTCCCTATCTCTAACGAAGAACAAGAGTAGAAAAGGAATCTTCTTGATTGCCGAAGCTATTCGACAAAGCTCCCAAGCTACTGCAGCGCTCCCCGACGAGGGACTTAATCTATCATGGTTGATCAAAAGTGGTGGAGAAAAAAATTGGAGGCAGAAAATCTGATATCAAATGATGCAAAGAGCTCTCCAATTTATAGGCTAAGGATTTTGGCCTTCAACCATGGGTTTCCTCCACGTTTCAAGTTATTTTTGACCATTTGATAGCTGCTCCTTCCAGAAGGTTTCCCTAACTTCCTGATGTGTAAGCGTATCATTTTCATCAATGAAACCAAAACCAGCCCAATAAACCTCAACTAATTCCCATGATGCAAATAACACAAATATTATATACAAATGATCCTAATTTGCTCATAATGATGCTAAAGTCCAAACTCAACCTAGGTAAAAGGATCCTAAAAGATAACTTTTTTGTAGATTTATTAGGGACCAGCCAAAACACTTCGCTAGGTGTGAGACCAAGAGGAGGTTGGATGTGCATGAGACATTGCTTTGATGTCATCGTAGTGTAAATTGGGATAGCGGAAGTGATTGAACCATCTAGAATAGATCTTCCCACTGGATAGATGAGACTAGCTTTCCAACTGTTCATCATAATCTAACTTTGTCAACAATTTCAACATATGTTAACTTGGAAACTCGACCATGGATTAGAGGCAGACCAAGGTATTTCCCTAAATCACAAGTCGAACTCATATTCATAACATGACTAAACTGTCGTCCAATTCCATATTGAGCTGATAGAGATATGAGGAACTTAGATTTTTCAAAGCTCACTTTTGCACTAGAAAACCGAACAGAATTGATCATTGATATCTTTGAACACAATCGTCTGGTTTTCACTTGCTATCCCAAATAAAAACAAATCGTCTACGAAGAAAATATGGGATATTTGGGGGCCATCCCTCCCAAGTTTGATTGGTTTCCATGAATTCTTATTGATAAAATCCTGAATTAGATGTCTGAGTCTTTCCATACATAAGAAGAAAAAAAATGAGAAATAGGATCACCTTGACTCAGACCTCTGCAGGGGATAAAATTTTGTCTTCTCACAATTCCAAATAACAGAGAGCTTGGAGCTTTGAACACAAAAGAGCAGGAGATTAATCCATTCGGAGGAAAATCAAACTGAAGCAACATATCCTCTAGAAAATCCCAACAAATTGATCATATACTTTCTCAAGATCGATCTTAACGCAACCAAACCATTCTTACCTTTAAAGAGTCTTATTTTGTGAATCACCTCCTGTGATAGTAAAATATTGTCTGCGACTTGTCTACCGGGGATAAAACTCACCTAAAGAGGACTAACCAATTTGTCCAATAAAGGACTTAATATATTAACCAAGATTTTCGTTATAATATTATAAGCGATTGTGCAAAGGCTAATAAGCCGAAATCGCTTAACCGAGTCTAGGGAGGCCACTGTAGGAATTAAAGCAATCAAGGTTTGGTTGAGCTCAGCAGGGAATGAGCCCATCTCCAAAGATGAACTTATGATCTCAATAAAGGAAGTTCGAAATGTGATCCACATTTCCTGATAAAAACCTGCACGAAAACCATTATCCCCAGGTGCCTTCCAAGGTTTCCTCATAAAAAGGGCATCGCGCACTTCTTCCTCCAACAATGGTTGAGTTAAAGATTGAATCTTATCATTAGGAATCATTGGGCAATTGAGGCATGGAAGAGGGTTACTCACAACACAGTCCAAAGAAAATAAATTACTAAAATAATCATAAACCTTGGAGATGAGAGATTCGGGATCACTAATCCATTCACCATCAATGTTACATAACATAGCAAATTTGTTACGTCTTTTCGAGTAACAGTCGAAAGGTGGAAAAAACGCGTGTTTTTTTTCACCTTGTTGCAACCATTGAACACAAGATTTCTGAAACTAGAATGTTTCCTCTTGTTTGAGAAGATTATTGTACTTAGTGATCAATTCTTCTTCAAGAATATCGAGTTGATGAGATTGGCACTGTATGGGAACATGTTGTATACCTCTGATTCTCGCAACAAGACGTTTTTTTGCCCAAATAAATTCCTAAATTGGTCTCTGTTCCAAGCCACAAGGTTATCCGCTAACCGTTTAGAACCATCAACAGTCACAATTAAACGAGGACCAGAGATTTGCCACCATATCGTGGAATCCATCACTAGAGAGCCACATGGTTTGGAAACGAAAATGGCGACTTTCCCTCGAATAAACTTTAGTAAGACACATCTGGAAGAGAATTGGGTAGTGTTTAGAGCGAAGACGCGGAAGGTGCGTGACGAGTGCTTCAGGAAAACGAGCTCACTAGCTAGTATTCGCCAACACCCTGTCCAACCTTGCATAAATTCTCTCCTTTCCATGTCTCATGTTTCACCAAGTATACGGAGAGCCCTGGAATCCCAAATCAAGCAGTCTATAGCTAGATATCATATCATGAAATAAACGACACCGGGAAATAGAGGGGCGCCTCCCATCAAACTTTTCAGTCATCAATAGTACATCGTTGAATTCACCTGCAATAGCCCAATGGAGGTTATTAGACTCAGCAAACTCTTTAAAGCTTAACCAAAGTCTTTTACAGGCTTTCAACGTCAGACTAGCATAAATCACGATGAGAACGAAAAGATCTGTGACACCATACTTCACAACACAATGGACCACTTGTTGAGAGGAGAAAATCACGTCCACAGCAACATCTTGGTCATCCCAAGCAATCCAAATTCCATCAACAAAACCAATCAGATCGACGATATGAACTTTCGAGAGACTGAGTTTCTTAACAATACGTTGGGCTATCCTGTCAGAAACACGAGGTTCAACCACTGCAAAGATACTAGGTTTATGAGCTTTAATCATATCCCTAGCATTCCGCATAAAGGCTTTATTTCCAACACCTCGACAATTCTACACGAGAACATTCATTAGCAAATAGTGGGGGTAGTCTCAAGTTGGATATGCTCACATGAGAGAACATTTTGCATCAACATCCATAACTATGCTGCCCGAAGAGGACTCACAGTGAGGAATGGGAATAACATAACCGTCCTGGTGTCCAAATTTTCCATAATGGAAGCAAATTAGTGGCAATCCCTCATGTTCTACTGAATACCATCTCCTATCAACTTCAATTTTTGGCACAAAGTGCTTTTCCAAAGTCTACTTCAATACAAACCCGAGAAGATTTACCCTTTGAAGCAAAGGTAGTGTTCATATCTACCTTCAAAGCACCCCCCAAGGGAAGCAAATCCACACCGTATTAGAGTCAATGGTGGTAGAGGACGGGTGAAAATCCGTAAACCACTTGCGAACCGTAAGTTAGTGGCCATAGATAATCCATGGTTCTTCTTCTAGGGCAAATCTAAGATCATCTAGAGAAGAAAACTTTATTAGGAAGTAACCATCTCTAACATCGATTAGTTCATATTCAATCTTTGCCATCCACATCTTCTTGATTCGTTCATCCAGCATTCGGAAGCCAATGGCCTTCCCTAGCTGTAGGGGTGTGCAAAATAATCTGGTCTGACTGATCCGATATATTCATCCGATAATTCAATCCAAAAATTCGAATATTCGATCCATTTTATATCAGATATCCGGAAAAAAAATCGGATAATAGGATTGGAAACAGATCGAGCAAATTATGATTTCAGATTATCCGAAAATCTAAAAAAAGTGGGCCGAAGAGTTTACCCAGCCTGCCTCTGGCCTAAAATGCTCCATGGACCCACGATTGTTTGGATTTCATTTCCCAAAACTCCCCAAATCGAATGGCTTCAACTTTTTGAAACTCCCAAATTACTTCCTCCACATCCCAATTCTCAACTCACAGTAGACCATTGGCATTCATCTCCTCCAATTTCACCATCAAATTTCTATTGTTGGGTTTCTTACATCTCTCAAGAGAGCTCCAATGACTAATTCTCTCTCTAAACTCTCGATATATGGCAGATCCAAACCCTGAACAACCTCCATTCCAATCTTAGGTAAGTTTACATTAAAACTAAAAATCAATATTGTATGGAGTTCCGAAACCATTCTCTTAATTTTTGAATGAAGAATACATGGTCACTGCAAGTCTAAAAATTGAATAAAGAATATATCGTCACTACAACTCTGCAAATTTTTGTTGTTTAACATCTTTGATTCGCATGATGTATAACTCTAAGCTTACTTTACGGTTAACATTGCGATATGCTTTAACTTTCAAATTTAAGTTGCAAGAAGGGCAGAAATAAAAGAAAATTAACAAAGAGTGGATTGTTTTCTTTCCATTTTCACATTTAAGTTTTAGCTAAGTTTTGAATGTAATAACTAATGATTATTATGTTAACTTAAATTTAATATCCATTTAGGTTTTGGAAAACATTAGATTGTAAGGATAGAGGAAGACAAAAAATATAAAAATTTAAATCTAATTTTTCAAAGTAAGCTCTATGCTCGGATCGGGTATCTGGACATCCAAAATTTAGATATGATTTTTTTGGATCAGATACAAATCACAATTTTAGCGTTTTGAAATTTTCGGATATTCAAAATTTCAGATCGGATAATATCTGAATCCGAAAATATACACCCTACCTAACGGTTTCAAAATCAAACAGTTAGACCATCTAATCTACAGACTTGCTTAAAATCTATATGAGGTGCTCAAAGACAATGAAGAATCCTTACATCCCACCGTTATTAGGTCATCATTCTTATCAACGGGACCGAATTCATCAGCCTCCTGAAAACCATTTGTAGTAACCGGTTTTCGTCCGGGTATGAATTTTTACTTGGCAGAAAAAGTAAAATGAATAAATAAATGATTTTGATTTAAAAAATATTTTGGGAGTCGTCATTGATCTTTTTGAGTTAGATAGGTCAAATACCTAAAAACAATCTTTTAAAATAGTTTTTAAGAAAACATACTTTAAAAGATAAACTAATATGCGTATAACCAAAAAAAATTTAGTAAAAAAATATTCGTGGTCGATTACGTTTAGGGAAGGATTAACACCCATATAACACTCAAAATTGGTACATATTAATTATAAATTGTCTCTATTATTAGAAATTTAAAAATTCAAAGATATATTTAGTTCATAATTTTATGATTTCAAATTTATTACTATAATTTTAAGAAAAATATATTAAATTCTTATAAATAATATATATATATATATATATATATATATATATATATATATATATATATATATATATATATATTATATTTTAATAAATAAGATATTCATTTACTTAGAAATATCAGAAAGACTTCTAGTTGCTTTAAGACAGTCATTTTCTTAATATTAAAAATAAATAAATATTAATAAAACATTTCTCTAAATAATTAAAATAAATTGAATTAATATAATTTATAAAAGTAGGATATTTAGTTATTTAAAAATATCAGAAAATGACTTCTAGTTGCTTTAAGATAGTCATTTTCTTAATATTAAAAAAATAAATAAATATTAAAATATGTTTATAAAAGTAATTTATATAAAATTAAATTTATTAATAGGATTTTATATAAAAAATAAATAATAAATAAATATTACTTATTATATATATTATATGACTAAATAATTAAATACATTGAAAATAAACATATAAAATTAAAATATAACTAAACAGTGACTAAAATAAATAAAATTAAAACTATAGTATTAAAATATAAAATGAAAGTATTTAAAATTAGTGATTAAATTATAACATATTAAAATTAAAATACCCTAATTCATAATTAATTATTTAAAATTAAAGTGGCTAAACATGCTATTTTACCAATTTATTAATTTAGTGACTAAAATAAACTTATATCAAAATTGAATATTAGATTAAAATAAATTAAAACATGCTTTCAGGATTAAAATTTTAAATAATAAAATTATAATGGCTAACTTGATTATTTTACCTAAAATATATATAATTATGTAAAGGACTAAATTATAATAAATAAAATTCGAATACCAAATTATAATAAATAAAAACATGATGTAAGGATCAAATTGCAAGTTTTTAAAGTTACAGTTTGCGGGAATAGTTTAGCCGTGCGTGAAATTACACAAAGGCCCTCCCTTAAACGACGTCGTTTAAGAGATGGTATATATACCCTATTATAGCAGGCCCTTCGGGCTATATTCTTATTTTCCTCTTCTCTCTTCTCTCTCGCCTCTCTCTAAATTCCTCCAACCAGAGGAAGGCCGGCCGTCGGCCGGCAGTCGTCTGCCGCCGCCAACTCCCGCCGTCGGCCACCGCCGATGGTGGCCAGAAAATGCTAATTCACACCCAAAATATAGATCGGACCGTCCTAATGACGATTCTGGTGTCCTTTTCCCTTAAAAAGCTCCTGATCGGAGCAAATCTACGAAAATACCTTCGGTTTTCGAAGGCTTTTAGTGGCGCGTGGAGGCTCGTGTGAACTCCGGTGATGGCGTGGCTTCCTCGGTAAGTATCTCTCTTATTTTTTTTCTTGTTATTTTAGTGTTTTATGGTTGCTGTGTTGCTCTCTGGATTCCGTTTATATCTCCATTTTGTAGGTTCGGTCGATGGCTTTATAGCCATCACCGGCACTTGCTTTGGACCGGTCTCAAAGAGGAGTTTTGGTGAGTCACCAAACTTGTGGTGACTCACCGAAGAATGACGACGCTTGTGCGGCTGGTAACACTTTTGGAGCCTTCGTTCGGGTGTCGTGGCAGCGGCTGGTGGAGATGTGGAGCGGTGGCAGTGAAGACGGCGGTCGCGTGGCCCTAGGGTTAGGATATCCTCTGTTGGGACTATCTAGACCGTTGGATCTAAGCTAGATCCAACGGTGAACAAGGAGAGGCGGCTGGAGAAGAAGATGAAACCCTAATTTGTTTAGGGTTTCTAAACTTAGGCTGATTCGGGTTGGGCTTTTCAGATATGGGCCTGGAATTGTAATTGGGCTCGTGTTTGTAATATTTTGGGCATGTAATAATAATTTAATTAATAATAATAATTAATTAATAATTTAATTAAATAATATAATAAATAATAAATAATAATAATAATAGTAATATAATAATAATAATAATAATAATAATAATAATAATAAACCAAATGAAAAAAACTAGTGTCTTCAGCTGCATCTCTTTGCTCGTTCTTGTGTTAACGAGAATAGGGCAAAGACGAAAAGACAATAAGTTTTTTTTCATTTGACTTCACTTGATTAGGATGGAAATGTTGAACAAGTTCTTCTTTGGGGATTAGTTCTTCTCATTATGAACTCTTCCACTCTTCCACTGGGATGATAATCTAATTTTTTCTATGATGTAATCTAGCAAAAAGTTGAACAAATTCTTCTCATTATGAACTTCTTCTTCTTTTTCAGATGAGTTCTTCTCATTATGAACTCCTTCTGGAAATGTTGATTTTCAAAAGAGGGGTTGTTAATTCAACTTCAATATGTGATGAATTAAGGCAATGTTGAAAAAGTTCTTCTCATTATGAACTTCTTCTTCTTCTTCAGATGAGTTCTTCTCATTATGAACACTTCTGGAAATGTTGATGCTGATCTTTCTCCTTTTGTGATAGAGTCATGCAAAAGGTTGAACAAGCTCTTCTCATTATGAACTTTTTCTTCCTATTCAGATAAGTTCTTCTCATTATGAACTTTCTCTGGAAAAGTTGATGATGATCTATCTCCTTCTGTGATAGAGTCATACAAAAAGGTTGAACAAGTTCTTCTCATTATGAACTTCTTCTTCCTCTTCAGATGAGTTCTCATTATGAACTTTCTCTAGCAATGTTGATTTATCTAGTGATGAATTCAAGCAAAAGGTTAAACAAATTCTTCTCATTATGAACTTCTTCTTCTTCTTCAGATGAGTTCTTCTCATTATGAACTCTTCTGGAAAAGTTGATCCATCGAGTGATGAATTCGAATTTTTATTGAAATCTTTGCTAATCTTTGAAATTCCTGTCGAATATTCAGCATTGATAAAATGAATGAAAATGCCCCTATATTTGCAAATGTCTAAATATGATGCATGAATGTTCAGTTCATTTTTATTTAATTTCAAAGTGGCCAACTCAATCTTCCTTCACTTAATCAAAATCATTTCAAGCTGGTATTCTCTTTTTTAGAAGAGACCCTATATTCTCTTTACTTCATTAGCGTTAAAGTCTCAGAAGAAATGTTTCATTCACAAAATTCTTGTTGCGATCAGAATTATGACATTGTTGCCCCATTTTATCATGGAAAACATCAGCTTTCATTATTTGGACTTGTATAGAAATCCAATAAATATTTCTTCTTGAAAAGAGAATCTATCATCTTTGAAGAATGTAGATGTAGATATGTCAAACTTAGTAGATAAATTAGGAGAGCAGTATATGTTCTGATTTGACTCTTGAAACACATCATAAGGAGGATTTATCCTAATTCCTTTCATGTCTCCACATCTAATCAGATCTCGAAGAAAGCCATTCAGACCATATTATGTTGAGATGCTTAACAACAATCTGATGTTCAATCTTAGTTGGCTCCACTAGTTTCTTGTTGTTAAAATTTCAGCTCCTCTTCTGTGGAATGAAATCTTCATCTCACTTCTAATCCTTGGGGTTGAAGAAGAAAAACTTTATCTCGGATCAATAAATGGACACCATATGATCGCAACATTAGTTCAACACCATAATTACTGGTTCATAAAACATTTGACAACACATTTATCCTTTCTTGTGGCTTCTGCACAGATGTTCGTAAAACATTTGACAACACATTCATCCTTTCCTGTGATTCATGCACATATGTTCGTAAAACATTTGACAACGCATTCATCCTTTCCTGTGGTTTTTGCACAGATTTTTTCTCTGCTTTTCTGTTTTACTTGATTCCAAATGACTTTATGATGGTAATAACTTGCTCGCTTTTCAAGAATGATTGCAAATGTTGATAAGGCTTACTTTGGATTCCATGCACTTAAAAGTATTAACATAAAGTGATAGCCAGAAATTTTGTTTGTTTCAAAATTATGTTAATTCATTTGCAAGATGTTCATATAAAAGAATAAATTGAATTTCAAAAATAATTGATTTTAGAAAAGATAAACTTGAAATCTATTAATAAATATATAGAAATGTATTCAAAGTTATGGCAATCATAGGAATGATAAAAATTCAAATGACTCAACAAATTATTAGCATAAATATTTCTAAACTAATCAACTTAATATAATTTAGAGCACTGAGGTAAGCTGATGTCTGGAAGATCTTGAACGTTGCCAAAATGCTTGTAGATGTGAAGTTCCTCCCAAAACATCAAACTCTTAAGAGGGTTTAATTGCCAGATGCCTAATATCAACATGCATTTGAGCCGCCCTTTCAGTTTTTCAACTCAAATCATTCCTTTGGTTGCAAGACTCCCTTTTCGGGTTTTCATCTTGACCCTCCTTTTATATTTTCTCCCCTTTTTTTCTTTCTTTTTCTTCTTTAAGCATAATATTTCTTGACAGAATATTAGTTTATTGGGTTTCTCAAAACTTTTCCATCCATTTTTGCCAAGATCAACGCTCCTCCGAAAAAGGCATTTTTTACAACATATGACCCTTCCCAATTAGGCATCCATTTCCCACAGAAATCTTTATGTATAGGCAAGATCTTTTTTAGCACTAGATCACCCTCTTGGAATTCTCTTGGATGTACTTTCTTGTCATGAGACTTCATCATCTGTTTATGATACATCTGCCCATGGAAAATAGCTTTCAATCTCTTCTCCTTAATAAGGTTTAATTGATCAAATCGAGCTTGGATCCATTCGGACTCATCCAATTTTACCTCTCTCAAGATTCGAAGTGATGGGATCTCAACTTCAATTGGTAAAAACTGCTTTCATCCCATAAACTAAAGAAAAAGGCGTTGCCCTCGTAGATGTTCGCACAGTAGTTCGATATGCATATAAGGCAAAAGGTAACTTCTCGTGCCAATCTTTGTAAGTTTCAGTAGTCTTTGTAATGATTCTCTTGATGTTCTTATTTGCTGCTTCAACTGCCCCATTCATCTTTAGGCGATATGTCACTGAGTTTGCATGCTTGACCTTGAACTATGCACAAAGTTCAGTCATCATTTTGTTGTTCAAGTTCAGAGCATTATCTATAATGATTCTCTCTGGTAGCCCATAAAGGCAAATATTTCTTTCTTTATAAATTTGCAAACTGTAGATCTCTTAATATTGGCATATGAAGCAGCTTCAACCCACTTGGTAAAATAATCAATTGCCACTAGGATGAAATAATTTCATTTGATGCTTTTGGTGTGATTGCCCCAATGGCGTCTATTCCCCACATAGAAAATGGCCAAGGTGTTGTCATTACATGTAAAGAAGATGGAGGTACATGAATCTTATCTGCATATACCTGGCATTTATGATATCTCCTGGCATAATCAATGCAATCTGTATGCATGGTAGCCCTATAATACCAATATCTCATTATTTTTCTAGCCATGGAAATACCATTTGCATGTGTTCCACATATCCCACTATGTACTTCCTCAATGATGCTTCTGGTTTCACTGGTATTTACACATCTCAATAGCATTTGATCATTGCTTCTTCTGTACAAAGTCTCACCATCAAGAAAGTATCCATCATCCATTCTTCTCAATGTTCTTTTATCAATCTCATATGCATTTTGTGGATAACTTTGATATTTGATATATTGCAAGATATCATAATACCATGGCTTGCCATTTGCTTCTTCTTCTACACTGTAGTAATGTACATGAATTTCATATACTTGCATTTTGATCGGCATCATATCAACTTTCTTAGTTGCTTGAAACATAGCAGCTAATGTAGCCAAAGTATCTGCCATTTGATTTTCCTCTCTAGGGAGATAATTGAAAGTGACTCTTTCAAATTCTTTCACTAATTCGAGGATAAAATCTCGATATTCCAGCAATTTGGGATCTTTTGTTTCCCATTCTCCTCGTAATTGATACACTACTAACGATGAATCTCCATATATCTTGAGAAATTTAATTTTTCTTTCTATGGTTGCCTTCAATCCCATGACACAAGCTTCATATTCCGCCATGTTATTGGTGCAAAAGAACTCCAATATGCTTGTAAAAGGATACTAGATATTTTATGGAGAAATTAACAATGCCCCAATTCCTTGTCCCAAGGCGTTGGATGCTCCATCAAAATAAAGCTTCTAGGATTCATCATTTGTTCTGATTTCTTCATTCATGGATATGCACAACAAATCTTCATCTGAAAAATTAAAACTCAGAGACTGATAATCATCTGATACACGACTGGCCAGAAAATCAGCTATGACACTTCCTTTTATTGCTTTCTAGTTGACATATACGATATCAAACTCGGATAATAACATCTGCCATCTAGCCATTTTACCTATCAAAGCTGGTGATTCCATTAAGAACTTTAAAGGATCAGTCTAGATATCATCCAATAGTATGATATAACATGTATTGTCTGAGTCTTCGATTAGCCCACACCAAGGCACAACATAATTTTTGTATTGGTGGATATCGAATTTCACAATCAGTAAACTTCTTACTCAGATAATAAATGGCTTTTTATTTTCTTCCAAACTCAACATGTTGTCCCAGTACACATCCCATCGAATTTTCAAAGACTGTCAAGTATATAATTAACGGTCTATCAGGCACTGGTGATACTAAAATGGGGGAATTGGATAAATATTTCTTAATAATATCCAAAGTTTCTTGACATTCATCATTCCAGACTTCATGATTCTTCTTTCGAAGTAACTTAAACACTAGATCACATTTGTCAGTTAATTGAGAAATGAATCGAGATATATAATTTAATCTCCCCAAAAAGCCTCAGACTTCTTTTTTTGTATTGGGTGGTGGAAGATCTTGAATTGCTTTCACTTTATCTGGATCAATCTTGATTCCTTTTTGACTGACTACAAATCCCAAAAGCTTTCCTGATGTTACCCCAAAAGTGCATTTGGCGGGGTTAAGCTTTAATTGATACTTTCTTAATCTCTGGAAAAGCTTTCTTAAATTTTGAACATGTTCTTCTTCAGTTCGGGACTTGGCAATCATGTCATCCACATATACTTCAATCTCTTTATGCATCATGTCATTGAACAGAGTTACTATTGCTCTCTGATATGTTGCCTCTGCATTTTTCAGTCCAAATGGCATTACTTTGTAACAGAATGTGCCCCACATGGTTACAAATGTTATTTTTTCCATGTCCTCAGGATTCATTTTTATCTGATTATATCCTGAAAAGCCATCCATGAATGAAAACCATGCATGTCCTGCAGTATTGTCCACCAATATATCTATGTGAGGTAATAGAAAGTTATCTTTTGGACTAGCTTTGTTAAGATCTCTGTAATCCACACACATTCGAACTTTCCTATTATTCTTTGGTACTGGAACTATGTTGGCTACCCATTCCAGATATTTGACTGCCTATAGGAATCCTGCATTAATCTGCTTCATCACTTCCTCTTTAATCTGTAACAACATTTCTGGCCTCATTCGTCTGAGCTTTTGTTGAACAGGTTTATATTCAGAACTGATCGGAAGTTTGTGCACCACTATATCTATATTCAAACCAGGCATATCTTGATAAGACCAGGCGAAGATATCTTTGAACTCTTGGAGGAGATCTATCAATTCTCGTTTTATCTGGGCTGACAAAGTAGTACCAATTTTCACTTCTTTCATTTCTTCATTGGTTCCCAGATTTACAGTCTCAATCTATTCTTTTTGAGGTAAAATTTGTTTATCTTCTTTTTCTACCAGTCTTAACAATTTGGTAGGAACATCACATTCTACTTCATCCTCACACCCGTTGATTTCTTCTAAACATATAGGTCGCTCTAAATTTATCTCATGATTAAATTTAGGAATTATCATGCTATTAACATTGTGACACCTGCAAATTTAAATCAGACATATTTCTGAAAGGATATAGTAAATTTATGAAATAAATACAAAGAATGAGAAATAATAAATGTAAAAATGTAAAGTATAAAGAATAATTGCCATTTGAGAATTTTAAGAAAACTTCTTGTATTTGATATTAAGTGAACTTAACAACTGCCCTTACAAGATAACAAAAACTTTTTACATTCTTGGGCTAAAGCATAAAAGTTGGTTCTGAGTATTACTCTGAGTTAATACTAAAAACTACAGGGAGATCTTCAGTAGTCCAATTGTTGAGTGTTTCTCCAGGAAGACAAGGGTGAATCCCAGCCAAGTATTTGACAGTCTTGTTTTTATTTGTGATCATGTTGATAAATAATCCTCACATAGCTTCTTCAACCATGCTTTGATCTTTTGTCAACTTTTCTTCTTTAAGAGCATCAACCAACTGTTGTTCTACATTAACCATTCATCCTGATTTGAATGTGGACTTCAAATGAGGGAATGACATGCGTTCTCATGGAATTGCTTCTCCTTTTAGTCTGTTCCTTCTATATTCACCTCTTCTTTTTATCTCTTTGTTCATTTGCAGAGAGTTGGGCTTAAATCCAAGCCCAAAATGATCTTTCTTCATGTTCATATTTACAGGAACTGAACTTCCTTGAAGATTATTTCCCAAGCCTTTCCCAGTTTTAGCTCCTATGCCTAAAGTCTATCGTACAACCATTTTAGTGCAATCATACAATCTGGGATGTGGAATTTTGCTTGCTTCAGCAATAAAGGTTGTATTGAAAAATTCCAAAGCTCGGAAAGAGCACTCAAGAGCATCATCATTGGTTTCAATAGACGGAGCATCACTTGTTACAGACGCAATGATTTCTTCCTCAGCTCCTATACATATCAGTTGACCATCAGCAACGAATTTCAGTTTCTAATGCAAAGAAGAAGGAAAAGCTCCTACAAAATGAATTCACGGCCTTCCCAATAAATAATTATATGTAGGGTAGATATTCATTACCACAAAGTCAATATTGTACACGACTGGTCCGATCAACAGTGGTATTTCCATTTTCCCCAATACCTCCTTTTGAGTGCCATCAAATGCTCGTACTATGTTATGATAATTCTTCATGTGCGATTTATCCACCGGCATCCTTTGAAGGGTGACCAATGGCATCAAGTTAAGAGCAGATCCATTATCAATCAGTACTCCTGGCAACACATGGCCATGACAATGTGTGGTAATATTCAGAGCTTTCACTGATCCCATTCCACCTTCAGGTATTTCATCATCAGTGAACGTTATATAATTATCAGCAGCTATGTGCCCCATAATCCTGTCAAGCTTGTTGAAAGATATATCTTCAGGGATAAATATTTGATTAAGAACTTTTATCAAAGCATTTATGTGTACTTCTGAATTCATCAAAAAATAAGAATTTAAATTTGTGTTTGCTGTTTATGTAGCTGCTCAACCACACTATATTCGCTATGTTTCAGAAATTTCAAAAATTCTTGTGCTTGTTTTTCTGTTACAGGCTCGTTGACTATTGAGGGGATTCATCATTAAATACTTTTGGGTATCACTGTAGCTTTTCCCTTTGCTTTTGCTTGCTCTGATGCATTCGATGTCTCGGGAGAGTAACATCTCCCACTTTTTGTAAAGAATCCGACTTCACTTACTGATTCAGATGTCGAATCCACACTCTGTCCTTTCTCTTATGCTTTTTCTAGAGAAACAGATCCTCCTACGATTGAAACATTGGTAGTATAATTCCAAGGTACCTTGTGGGTATCCTTATATGGAAATGGTAAAGGAGTTGTGATAACCACTTTCGGCTTTGTTGGTGCAGGATTCACTGTAGATGAGTTCACAGTGATAATCACGGGGTCACTTGTTCTCTGTTTAGGTTTAGAATCTTCTGATGCACAAACGTCATCTTCTCTTTTTCCTGGTTTTTCTTCAAAGAACTCTATCTCTTTGTCATTCATATTTTTTTTGCACTAATCCCCTAAATTCAGGGCATAGTTGAATTCCATGTCCCTTTTCTTGATGATATTCACAATAATTCTTGCCTTCATTATGCTTTGGATTAAATTCTTGTTGAATCATACCGAATAAGGATAGTTGTTGAAATATCCAACCAAAGGGAGATTTAATTTCAGAAACATCAGTTTTTGCTTTCCTTCTATTCTCTTCCTGGATTGCATTCACGCTTTTATCTCTATGATTTGGCAGCGGATGATTTGACGTAGCTGGTGAATTGAATTCCAGTTTCCCAGTATTAATCAATTTTGGACCACCCTTTTGAATGCCAAACAATTTCAATAGAATGACCTGTAATTCCATCATGATAAACACAGTGTGCTTTTACATCATATCATGGAGGGAATGGTGGTTGCATAGGAATCAAGTGATAAGGCCTTATTACATCTGCCTTCAACAGTGAATCATAGATCTCAACATAGGGTACTGGTAATGGTGCAAAAGAAGGCCTCTCATTTTCTCTGCGAGATCCTTTGGATTCCGTTCGATTAGTGTTTGTTTCATCCTTCTTAACCCTTGGCTGGGTTATCGTAACACTTTTCGAGGTATCCTTGTTGTAAGCGTTCGCATTGTTAACTTAATTCTCCTTTTTTTGATACATAGGTCTTTTGGAACTAGACCCCTCACTTGATTCCATTTTGCCACTTTTCATGACATTTTCAATGAGTTCTCCCGAAATGACCAAATCTATAACATTTCTGGTTGTATTCCCCATTAAATGGCCTAAATATGGGGACTTTAAAGTGTGGACGAATATCACTGTGTCTTTTTTTTCTGATAGTAGTGGTTAAACTTGTGCCGCTGTATCACGCCATCTTTGGGTGTACTGTCTGAATGTTTCATTGTTATTTTTCTCCAAATTTTGGAGACTCCATCTATCATGAACCATATCTGTAACGTGGTGGTACTACTCTAGAAATGCTTTTGCCAGATCTTTCCAGGATCTGATGTGGGCTTTGGTCAATTGAGTATACCACTTTAAACTTGGTCATGTCAAACTGTCTTGAAAGCAATGAATTAACAATTTCTCGTCTTTCACATGACCTGCCATTTTGCGACATAACATGGTAATATGGGACGAAGGGCAGGTAATACTGTCATATCTTTCAAATTCAGGAACTTTGAACTTAATGAGGAGGATTAGGTCTGGGACCAAACTCAACTCGCTGGCGTCAAACACATAGAACGATTCAGTTACTTCTACAGATTTTATTCTTTCCTCCAAGCTCTTGATATGTCTAGTCAATTCTTCATTGGCTTTTTCTTTCTCATTCAACTCATTTAAATCTGGAATTAGATGCTCATCATTAAATTCACATATCTTCACATCTGATATAAGCGGATTTTTGCTTGAAGACGCGAGATCCACTTGTTGATTTCATTAGGTTTGGCTTCTTGAAGCGCCGAAGTGCGAGCATGGATTTGTACAGGTGTGATACCAGGATGATATACTGGTTCTGGTGTGAAACCTAAAGGATATATAGGTTCCTGATCAAAAGATACAGGATTTTCATGAATTTTTCCAATAATAGCTTGTTTTTTAGCATATCCTCTATTTTCTGCATCATACTTTTTGTGAATTTGCAATACTGGCTTCAATCTTCTCTAATTTCATTCTCATTTCTTGTTCTTTATTATGCTGTTCCTCGAGACGTATTTATCCTCCATTTTCTTAGTCGCTTTTCTAGTACTGTAGTGGTGTTGAATTTCTCGTTTGGCCAGGATAACTGCGATTGAAAATCCTTTTCATATTTTTTTGTTTTTCAATTTTACTTAATGAATGTTTATCTTAATGTAAAATAAAAATTTATACATAAAGAAAATAATGCAATGAATAATGAATGTATGCAAAAGGTATTGATCCCAAAAAGTTAACTGTCATAGAACAACTTCCATCGGCATACAAAAGTTTCTATATAATAGTTCATAACTACAGATACGACATAGCTTTCCTATTAAGCTCTATGATTTCCTTCATCAGCCATGACATCTTCTTTCCAAACTTAGAAACTGGATCAACGTGATGGTCAATAATCTTTGCTTCAACAGCTGACTCCCCAATATATCTGGCAACTTCACTTATTTGTACCATGGCCTCGAATATCATACTGCTTCTATCTTCACTTCTTTCTTCATAGAAATCAGTTGATTTTTTCCATTGTTCATTAATTCCATCAAGAGTTTGCTCTAACTCAGTGATTCTGACTTGACAACTATGCAAAGTACTTTCAAGATCTCGAATTCGTCTTTGTAATGAAGCATATTCCTCATAACTCTCTTTGAGATCACTACATCCTAGACGAACCTTCTCTTGGAATAATGATAATTCAAGTTGCAAGATGTAAGCATTAACTCTGTGTTTTTGTTTCTACACTGATCCAAATCCTCTTCAAGTTTTGTTCGTGTTTCTTCTGTCATTTGATTAAGCTTCTGAATTTGCACATTCTTGTTTCTACATCGTTACATCCAATTATTAGCTACCTCTTGCTCTATTTCGAGTCTGATATTGAAGGTATTTCTCTCTAAATCCTATTTTCCTTTTCAACATCGAACTCTTCAATCCTTTGGCCCATATCTTCAAGTTCGACAATCATATTGTTCATTTCAGCTTCAAATCCCTTGAACATGGTGTTTTTCTCAACCTCAACCCCTCAGCATGCCATTCCTCATATCTTCTAATTCTTTGGCTCGATCCCTTTCTTTTTCATTTCATTCATAATCTCGCGACTTTCAGTTTTGTGCTTTATAATTCGCTCCCTTTTTTCAACCTCAAGATCTTCCATTTTCTGCTTTTCTTTCTCAAGGCTTTTGAGTAAACGGCTATTTTTTTCTTTTAAATCGTCGACTCGACATTTTTCAATGTTCAACTCTTTGGTCATCTGTGTTGTTGCTCTGCTCGATCCTAATGCTCTCCGAGATTTTTGCAGCTCATGGTAATTTTCTTTAACGTTTTGAACTTACCATCTACTATTTCTTTGTTTTCCCTCAGCATTGCATATTGTGCTGAATGAAAGTCAACGTCGACGCCCAACATAGCTTTATCTCGTCGCATTTGTTCTAACTCTTTCGACCAACCTTCTCTTTCTGCTTCAAACTCATCTCTTAGGATTTCTATCTCTGATGGGACTACCCGAATGTGATCTTCCATAGAGATGTCCTCATTTTGGTATGGTAGAGGAATATTTTCATTTTTCCTGCCAGACCTCCATTCCTCATAATCAGGGGTTAACATTACTTTTGCTGCTTTGGCTCGAATACAGAAAGTTGTTTTCCAAGCTTTAACGACGTCCACGATATTTCTTTGTAATTTTTGCTATGAAATGCAAACTCAGACGAATGTAACCCAACAGTAATAGGAACAAATTAACGACCCTCGTACTGCCTTATAGCTAGAAGTGGTGCATATCCAATTCCTCCCCATAAACCGAGCATCATCACCTAGTTGTAGTCACCACATTTTTAAAAGAACTCCCTTTGTACTTGCCACGGGGCACGCCAAACGATATCATTGCTTTGCAGATTTTGAAAGGCATTTATCCATATGTCTTTCGTGACTTCTTTCGGCCATTCTTGCTCCAGAAACTCTTTCAATGCTGAGTAGTCCGTACTAAAGCGACAGTATGAAACCTTTTCTGTCCTCCAAAAATGGCTACAGATCCAGACATATAATAATTGTGCACATCCGAAAAATGGTCCACCTCCCAGTCTGCTACAAGCGCTTAATGATCGAAAAGTGTCTACTATAATAGCAGAAGTAGGATTGACCCTTTTTATAGTTGCTCGAACAATCTACTACTGCAGCCTCAATGTATCCCAATGCTTTCGGGAAGATGATCATACCATATATACCCAAAGCAAAGAGATCAAATCGTACTTTATCATCTGGATGACTCTGAATGACTTCTTTGATGTTGGTCTAAGAAATGCCTTCGCCCTCGCCTTTTTGTTTCGTATGGGCCACTGCCCATTCCTCTTGTACTCCTGCAATCTTTGCTAATTTAACTCGGAAAGGTTGAGTTTGATTGACCTTGAATAAATTCGATTCTCCAAAGCCCTTCTATAGTAGCAAAGTTGTATACTCTTCAATAGTAGGAACCAAGTCCTCCTTATTGAAAGTGAAGCAATTATACCCTGGATTCCAGAATTGAATCAGAACTCGAAGCAATTCATCATCAACTTCGACATAGAGCAAATATGGGATATCCTTGTAACACTGATAGAACTGCAGTTTTTTTGTTTGAGTCCCAACTCTCCCAAATGCCTCGCAGATCTTGAATATCATTTCTTTTTAGCAAAACTGGAGCATACCTTGCTAAATCTGGTACATAATCATCCTGCAAACTGTCTCCCCTTGCCTTTGTAATTCTTCAGACCACTGTTTTACTTCTGAGTTTAGAACTATTTGGTTTGAACATTTTTTATCCATAGATGAAGGTTTTCCAATCAGACGATTAACTCGAAGATCAATACCTTTAATCTTGTATGATGTCATGCAAACAACAAAAATAAAAGAAAAACATAAAAAAAAATGAATTAGTTCAAATAATAAGGAAGAAAAAATTTAATTTAATTTCTACCCAAATATTTCTATTTAAACATGCTTTCTACATATCATACATTAAATAATACTATAATCTAAATTCACATGCAATTTATTCAGCAGGGAAATAAATTAAAAGAAAAAGTTAGAATTCATTTCTCCTTTGTACACCTATTTTGGACAAAATTTTGGCATGGTTTCAGATCGGAAGAGTGTCTAGGGTTTACTATATGCAAAGTTTCAGTTCTAAGAGTAAAGGTAATCAAATTGTCCTTGTTGATGCCCCCTTGGGCTGTCAAACCCTCAATCCTAGTCCACTATAGACTTAAGCGAATCGAGTTCAATTCGAGGGGACACATTTCTCTATGCTTGACACGGAGAATAAATTCACGAAGACATAGAACATATGAACCCCAGAACTACTTGCTAGGTCTAACACAGAGAATAAATTCTCATGAAGACGTCGCTTTCACTCCCACTTAAAAGGGACAAGCTTGATTATAAAGCTTATGTTATGCAATGCAAGTGTTGTGTGTGAGGAGAAATATTCAAACCTTTGACAAACAAATAAAAATGAAATTTAATATATGAAAATAACAATAAAAACATTAATAAAGAATAATATTAAAAATATTATGAAAACCATAAGTAATAAAATTCTGAAAGAAAAGAATTATAATTAAATAAATATGAATTTTTAATTTCTAATTGATAGAGAAAATTTATAATTGACTTCAAAGCTTGACCAGTCCCCAGCAGAGTCGCCAAGCTGTCGTAACCGGTTTTCGCCCAGGTACAATTTTTTACTTGGCGGGAAAAGTAAAATGAATAAATAAATGATTTTGATTTAAAAAAATATTTTGGAGTCGCTGTTGACCTTTTTGAGTTAGGTAGATCAAATACCTAAAAACAATATTTAAAATAGTTTTTAAGAAAACATAATTTAAAAGATAAACTGATTTGCGTATAACCAAAAAACATTTAGTAAAAAAAAGATTCGTGGTCGATTATGTTTAGGGAATGATTAGCACCCCTATAACGCCAAAATTGGTACTTATTAATTATAAATTGTCTCTATTATTAGAAATTTAAAAATTCAAAGATATATTTATTCATAATTTAATGATTTCAAATTTATTATTATAATTTTAAGAAAATATATTAAATTTTATAAATATATATATTTATATTTTATAAATAAGATATTTATTTACTTATAAATATCAGAAAAGACTTCTAGTTTATTTAAGACAGTCATTTCTTAATATTAAAAAAAAATAAATATTAATAAAACATTTCTCTAAATAATTAAAATAAATTGAATTAATATAATTTATAAAAGTAGGATATTTATTTATTTGAAAATATCAGAAATGACTTCTAGTTGCTTTAAGACAGACATTTTCTTAATATTAAAAAAATAAATAAATATTAAAATATGTTTAAAAAGTATTTATATAAAATTAAATTTATTAATAGGATTTTTATATAAAAAACAAAATAATTAAATAAATATTACTTATTATATATATATTTATATGACTAAATAATAATACTAATAATTAAATATATTGAAAATAAACATATAAAATTAAAATATAACTAAACAGTGACTAAAATAAATAAAATTAAAAATATAGTATTAAAATATAAAATGAAATTATTTAAAATTAGTGATTAAATTATAACATGTTAAAATTAAAATACCCTAATTCGTAATTAATTATTTAAAAGTATAGTGGCTAAACATGCTATTTTACCAATTTATTAATTTAGTGACTAAAATAAACTTATATCAAATTCGAATATCAGATTAAAAAAATTAAACATGCTTTCGGGATTAAAATTTTAAATAATAAAATTATAATGGCTAACTTGATTATTTTACCTAAAATATATATAATTATGTAAAGGACTAAATTATAATAAATAAAAACATACTGTAAGGATCAAATTACAAGTTTTTAAAGTTATAGTGGCTGCGGGAATAGTTTAGCCGTGTGTGAAATTACACAAAGGCCCTCCCTTAAACGACGTCGTTTAAGATAGGGTATATATACCCTATTATAGCCGGCCCTTCGGGCCATATTCTCATTTTCCTATTCTCTCTTCTCTCTCTAAAACCGAGAGAGAGATTTCTCTCTCACCTCTCTTAAATTCCTCCAACCAGAGGAAGACCGGCCACCGGCTGGCAGTCGTCTGTCGCCGCCAACTCCACCGCCGGCCACCGCCGATGGTGGCCGAAAAATACTAATTTACACCCAAAATGTAGATCGGACTGTCCTAATGACGATTACGGTATCCTTTTCCCTTAAAAAGCTCCCGATCGGAGCAAATCTACGAAAATACCTTCAGTTTTCGAAGGCTTTTGGTGGCGCGTGGAGGCTCGTGTGAACTCTGGTGATGACATGGCTTCCTCGGTAAGTATCTCTCTTATTTTTTTCTTGCTTTTTTAGTGTTTATGGTTGTTGTGTGCTCTCTGGCTTCCGTTCGTATCTCCATTTTGCTGGTTCGGTCGATGGCTTTATAGCCATCACGGCGCTTCTTTGGACCGATCTCAAAGAGGAGTTTTGGTGAGTCACCAAACTTGTGGTGACTCACCGAAGAACGGCGACGCGTGTGCGGCTGGTAACACTTCTGGAGCCTTCGTTTGGGTGTCGTGACAGCGGCTGGTGGAGATGTGGAGCAGTGACAGTGAAGACGGCGACTGCGTGGCCCTAGGGTTAGGATACCCTAGGGTTTACTGCTGGGACTATCTAGACCGTTGGATCTAAGCTAGATCCAACAGTGGACAATGAGAGGCGGCTGGAGAAGAAGATGAAACCCTAATCTATTTAGGTTTCCAAACTTGGGCTGATTCAGGTTGGGCTTCTCATATCTGCGCCTGTAATTGTAATTGGGCTCTTGTTTGTAATATTTTGTACCTGTAATAATAATTTAATTATTAATAATAATAAAAAATATATAATAATAAAAAAATAATAGTAATATAATAATAATAATAATAATAATAATAATAAACCAAATGAAAAAAACTAGTGTCTTCACCATTGATCAGACTTTTTCCTAAGAGTGTGCTGCGATAAGAAGGTTTCGCCAATCCAACTTTGTCCGTCGCGTTGTTCGAATGGTTTTTCTCTTCCATTCTGACTTCCGAACCACTCCTCATGGGATCTGATGCTTTAATATTTTTCTTGCTTCTCATCAGTTGATCATGTTCTTGATCGATTCTGTCCTCCGTTCTCTTCATCTTTTTAGTATCCCTTATGTGGATAGCTTTTCTAATCAAGATAAGTTATGTTCAGAGTCTTTTGATTTGTTATGGGGATAACTTTGAATATGATGAAAATAAAACTATAATTAAGAAATTTATCAAATCTTTATAAGTCGTCATTATATTAAGCTATCATTGAGTATATTTTTATAATAAGATTTCTTATTATAAGAAATCGAAATAAATTGAATTTTTTTTGGATAGTTCAATAGAATGAGCCTAATTTAAAAAATTTGATCATAATACATACTGATAAGTTCAGATTTGGTTTAATAAAAGGAACCAAATTGAAAATTCTTTGTAAGTCATCATTATTTTAAATTGTCATTGGAATATATTTTTATAATAAGATTTCTTATTATAAAAAAACATGATAAGTTGAGTTATTTTCGAGTTTGATTCAATAGAAAGAGGCCACTTAAAAATCCAACAAAAAAAGATATTGATAAGTTCAGATTTGATTTAATAGAAAAGGCCAATTAAAAAAAATCTTTATAAGTAGTCATTATATTATAGAATATCGAGATAAGTTTAGTTTTTAAGATTTGATTTAATAGAAAAAGTCCAATTAAAAAAAATCCAATCAAAAACGTATGTATGAATTCATGTTGGTTCAATAGGAGGAGTTCAATTGAAAAATCTAAATGTCTTTCTATTAAGGTTTAATACACCTTTGGCTTAAATTATACTTTAAATTAACTTTTGGTGTATAAAGAATATTTTGTTAAAACATTGTCTAATTTTTTATTTGTTACAACTTTTAGTTGTTTATCGTTAAAAAATCATTAAGTGACACATTTTACTTTTATAATTTTTTTAAATTTATTAAAAAGAATTTTTTTAAAAGCTAAATGTGACACATATCTACTTGACGATTTTTTTAACGATAGAAAATGTAATAAAAAAACATTACACACTTATTTTTAACAAAAAAATATTTAAAAATCAAAAGTCAATTTAAAGTATAACTTACGATTATATTCTTATAAAACTACAACATATAATGAGTTTTATCTTTTTCGAGTATGGTTCAATAAAAGGAGTTTAATTAAAAATAAAATATTTTTTAAAAATGTTTTTTAAAATATAAATGTGACACATTTTATTTAACAACTTTTTAACGATAAATACTTAAAAATATAAGAAAACATTACACATTTATTTTTAAAAAATATATATTTAAAAATAAAAATCAATTTAAAGTATAATTTACAGACTATATTCTTATAAAACTACAACATATAATGAGTTTTTTCTTTTTCGGGTTTGGTTCAGTAGTAGGAGCCTAATTAAAAATAAAATCCAACCAGTTCACGGTCTAAAAATCGATTATAGACGTTTTACGGGTTCTTACAACTGATCGGAGCGGTCATCCGGCAGGTTCTCTATCGAACTGGTAAATCCGATCTGCTTCTACCGTTACTAAGGGAGAGAATCATGCCTTTTCCCAAAATACCCTCACATTTTGCTCAGATCCCGTTCTCTCAAGACTTTAACGGCTGGCTAACTCACCAACCAAATCCTTCGAGTACAGCAAATAAATCAAGCCCGATATGGTAATTCAATTTCATACACCACTCAAACGACACCGTCTCAAAAATTAACCAGAGAACGAGCGAGCACCTTCATTTTTCTACCTTTTGAGTCACTTTCCTATTTTAACCCTATCGACAATTTTAATTTTAAATCCTTCGTTCTTGTGTTTTTCTTAAACGGAATTTCCTCTCGCTTTTAACATCCATTCGGTTCCGGTTGGCCTGAAATTCGAGACCCTAATTTGCTTTATTTAGGGTTTTTTTAAAGATCTAAATCTTTTTCTCTTGTTATTCTTTATAGAATTTAATCGAACTCAAGTTCAAAGACATCTGAAATTGTTTTGAATTCAATTATCTCAGAAAATTTTAGATTCATAAAGTTTGATCCGACATTGGGTATCGAATGGCGGATCAACAAGAAGAAGAAGACCTTAGATTGGCTCTACGAATGAGCATGCAAAACTCGCCGCCAGAGCCGAAGAGGAGCAAGCCGGAAGAAGCTGCGAACTCAGCGACGACGATGACGCCGGAGGATAGCCGACGGCTGCAGCGTGAACTAATGGCAGCTGCAGCTGAGAAACGGATGCTGTCGGCAACAAAAAGCGTTCCTGCTTCTGGTTCCCCTTTGAAAAGCGACAGTGGCGGAGATTTAGGAAAGAAACAGATGGAAATAGAAGCTAAAGGAGTGAACTTGGGCAATGAATTGTCAGAGGAAGAAGCTTATCAGTTATTTTTTATGGTTTTTGGAAGTGACGTGTCGAAGGATATACTGGCTCAGTGGAGTAATCAGGGTATAAGGTAAAGGCTAGTCTTTTACTTTAATATCTTGTTTCTTAGTATTTTAAAATTATTTTCATTACTGCTTAGGAACTAGAAACGACGAAAGGAAATAATATTCATTTTTCAATTGAATCTCCGATAAATATGATGGTTAAGGATAATGATCACAAGATAAATTGACAACTGAATTTGGATATACATATTACTATACGGCATCAAGTTGCTACTTTTGTGTAATGGAAATTTCTTTTTTTCCTCTTCTCTCTCAAGTAGAAACCAGTTACTGATCAAATATGTCTAGAAAGCCTTTTCGTGCTATGATGATCATGAATGAAGAAGATAATTCATGAATGAAGTCTCTTGTTGTTAGAGCACAATAAAGAAAGTGCAAGTGCATGGTGAGATGAATCCAAAATCAAGAATGCATTGACATGTAACTTTTTTTTATGAGAATTATGTGAATAATCCTTGTCTGTGTTTGGGAGTGTAGATGAGCCTGAGTTAAAATATTGAGTTATTGTTCATGTATGAGGCAATTTCTTTCATGTAATGCGGTGCACTTTACAATTTTTTCCCATTTATTGCAAAACTATCCCTGATGTTCTTCATTGTCAAATACCAAGTAAAGAGATTATTTTTAGGGAATTTTGGTTTATTTGCTTTATCTCTATGTTTGTACATATTGATTGGTGGATTATACTAGCCAGGTTAGCAGGCTCTTGGCAGATTTGCAATTGGTTGATTTACACTGTTTTTTGTATGCCCCATCATTTTATATTACAACTATCACGAACCATATTTGGTAGTTCCAATCTCTTTTGCTTGGACTCTTCATTTTTCATGAAGTAGCCATGTCTGGCACTCCCGACACTTGTATTTGGAGGTATGACCTTCAAGGGTCCTCCAAATATATGGAAAAACTTTGAAAAATCTAACCATACACGTGTCAGATACATTCCCCGTATCCAACACTTACGCCCGAGTCCAAGTAACATAGGTTCCAATTTGGCAGATTCGGTTGATAGATATTTTATCTTCGTTGAAAATTCATGGATGTTAGTTCATGTCTTCTTTCATTTTGTGTTTGTGTTTTCTTGGTAAATTTGATTAAATGGGTACCAATGCTCAGTGATCCTGTGGGAGTTTCATATGTTTGCTTTTTATTGGCTAATACATGATGAAAAATCCTGTAGGTTTAGCCCTGATCCAGAAACATCTATGATCCTAGTGCAGCATGAAGGTGGACCCTGTGGTGTCTTAGCAGCCATACAAGTAATTCCTTAATTTCTTGGTTATACGAGTTTCTTTTCGCATGCAGAATGTGAATTGATTACTTTTCTTTTTATTTCATGTGAAGCTCTTAATCCATTTCAAAAATACACGTTTTCTTATGTAACACTTGAACTTATCATTATGTCTTCTGAATGTTAAAATATTACAGCAACATGTTTCTCGGACTAAAATTTATTAGAACTTAATGTTGTTCTTTCATTGGGATAGCTTATTTTAATCAGTGTTGTCAAGGGCGCCACGTGCACTAGAGGCACTAGGACCTCTATATAGCCTGAGGCACAAGGTGCAAAAAAGCACTTGCCCGATAGAAAAAAGGCACATACATATAAAAATACTTATAATACATGTCGACGATAATAAATAATAACAAGTAAGATAAAGCCTTTGCTCGAAGTACATTTTACAAAAAATACTGAAACAAAAAGAAATAAAACACAAACTTCAAAGCCAAAAACGGAGCTCTATTTTTTAACAATAGAACAGAGAAACTTGTCCTCTGTTTTAAACAACAAAGTACATTTTAAAATCAACCATAAAGGATAAAAGAACTAAAAGAAAAAAATAGTAGAATAGATAGAGACTCAAGGAAAAAAGTGAAGGCGACAGCGTTAAGGTTTAAAGAGAGTGCGAAGGTGAGTTAAATATTTTAATTTATTAGAACTTAGTATTGTTATTTCATTGGGATAGCTTATTTTTAGTCAGTGTTGTCAAGGGCACCAGGTGCACTAGAGGCGCTAAGACCTCTAAATAGCCTGAGGCATATGGAGCAAAAAAGCACGTGCCCGGTTGAAATAAGGTGCATGCATATAAAAATATTTATAATGCATGTAGACGTAAAATTAAAGCCTTTGCTCGAAGTACATTTTAGGAAAAATAATGAAAAAAGGGAAAGGCAATACAAACTTCAAAGCCAAAAACCGAGCTCTATTTTTTAACGCTAAAACAGAAAAACTTCTCCTTTGTTTTTTAAACAACAAAGTACACTTTAAAATCAACCATAAAGGAGAAAAGAACTAAAAGAAGAAAAAATAGTAGAATAGATAGACTCAAGGAAAAAAAAAGTAAAGGTGACAGCGTTAAGATTTAAAGAGGGTGCGAAGGTGAGTTAAATATTTTAATTTATTAGAACTTAGTATTGTTATTTCATTGAGATAGCTTATTTTAGTCCGTGTTGTCAAGGGCAACAGGTGCACTAGAGGCGCTAAGAGTTCTATATAGCCTGAGGCATATGGTCAAAAAAGCGCTTGCCCGGTTGAAATAAGGTGCATACATATAAAAATATTTATAATGCATGTAGACGTAAAATTAAAGTCTTTGCTCGAAGTACATTTTAGGAAAAATAATGAAAAAAGGTAAATGCAATACAAACTTCAAAGCCAAAAACCGAGCTCTATTTTTTAACACTAAAATAGAGCAACTTCTCCTTTGTTTTTAAACAACAAAGTACACTTTAAAATCAACCATAAAGGAGAAAAGAACTAAAAGAAGAAAAATTAGTAGAATAGGTAGACTCAAGGGGGAAAAAGTGAAGGTGACTGAGATAACGTTTAAAGGGAGAACGAAGATGAGTTAAATCTTTTAAATTTTCTTTGAGCTTTTAACTAAATAAAGTTGGCGGGTGAGATTCTATTTAATAAAATAAATAGCATTTTTGTATTTTGACTTTCAAAATAAAGAGTAAAAATAGAAGAAGAAACGGAAGATTGAGTCAGTAGGCGGGATTCTAGTTAATAAGATAAACAACATTTATGGTATTTTGTCTAGAAAAAAGTAAAGAAACTGAAGAGTGAAGGGCCTGTGAAGCTGGCTTTTCTATGCCTAGAATGAAGCACACGTAATAAAAGCACAGTAAAGCAACCACCTGTTTAAAATAGCCTTGCCTGGTATGTTGCAAAGCATTTCTGTTTTTTTTTTATTGTGCCTAGGCGTAACTTAACATCTCTGATTTTGATTGCTGGTTTGTTAACATGGTAATAATAATATCGAATGGTGTTTCAATATTTTATGGAAAATTCTGTCAACCATAATTACATAAATCTAAACTTCAGAATTAAACTGTATTTCAGCTAAGCTGCACTTCTTATCTTTGATGCAATTGAAAATGGATATTACTTGCTAATTAAGATTATTGTTGAGTCTGGATCTTTGATGATAGCCTCACGGCATCTGTTTGTTCTTCTGATGTGTACCACATGAAATTGTCATTCTCTTATTGCTGACAATAATATCTTTCTATCTAAACAGGCATTTGTTCTCAAACATCTTCTTTTCTTTCCGGATGAATTGGTTAAAGCTGCACAAAGCATGCCACAGGATTTGAGCTCCAGGAGATTATCCAAAAATCAATATGTTGCATCAAATAATTTTGCTGCTTTTACTGAAAATGTAAAAACAAGGTGATTAGATTTATTGCATTGAATTGTCAGAAAAAGGACATTGGATTTCAAATTTCTTATAGTTCAGTGTTTCGTATAAAAAATGGAGTTGAACTTATGTCCTATATGACAATGTTAAAAAAACTTTCCTGCCAGTTGTCGCATATAAGCTTTTTTATGTTAATCGTCATAGTACTGCTTAGTTGTCCTGTTTTCTATTGAGTTTCTTTAAAATTCAGTTTAGTTTATTTTTATGGTTGTTGATTTCTTGTTTGCTTAGAAAATCAGAGAAAAAGATGTGGTTATTTGTTCTTAACCTGAGCAGTCACGTTGCATGTACAATTTCTTTTTCTATATGTGTTTGCACAAGCATATCTTCTTATCCAAATTTGGCCTAATGGGCTATGGGTGTATTTGCGTATCTGTCATGTTTTGGTTTGGTTTAAGGTGTTAGATCATTCATGTTACCATTTAGTTGTCGTGGTTATCCCTTCTATTGAGTTTCTTTGAAATTCAGCATAGTTGTTTGCTTTTATGGTTGCTAATTCCTTGTTTTCCATTAGGCAATCAGAGAAAAAACTGTGGTTCTTTGATCTCAACCTGTGAAGTCACGTACAATTTCTTTTCCTATGTGTTTGCTCAGTCACATCTGCATACGAAATTTGGCCTAATGGGCTAAGGTTGCATTTGCACATACTCTATTGTGTTTTAGTTTGGTTTAAGGTGTTAGCTCATTTTTATGAATGACTGTCGAGCAATGTCATGAACTGATATAATGTTAAATCTTGCGACATATCTTAATGGATATTCATGAGTATTTATGATGTGAACTGGTAGTGGCCTTTGTTATGTTTACTTCATTTCTGGAATAATAATTGCTCCTTTTTTTGGCTGCTTTGCAATTAATTAATTTTTGTCCTGTTATCTGTTTCTGTTACAGGGCTCTAGTTAAAAGTATGGGTGAGATACTCTTTTTATGTGGAAATAATAAAAGAGCCGTGATTGCAACTTTGAGTTCTATTGGTGATGGTATTAAAGGATCTGAAGACAGTCTAAAAGACATTGTAAGTAGATTCCGATCGACCTGAATATGTTATTATTATTATTTTGCTCACTACAATCTGCTGTTGGAGTCAATTGCAAGTAAACACATATTAATCCTAATATTTTAAAATAAAATCAAGCAAGAAATTCAAACCACATTATCCAAATAATATAGGCCCGACAGTTGTCAGAAAACAACTTCTAATGCTTGCTGACCTTTGGAGAAATCCAAATTGTTGTGATACAACGAAAGCAATTTAGAATTTGAAGATGTATAATCTGCGTGTGATGTGAATTTTAAGAGTTTGTTAATATTTTAGTGTTTATAATCCTTTTCGCTGATTAGTGTTTGTTCTATCTTACAGATCATTGCACAAGCACTTGAAGGTCTTTCAATTGGATCTGCTTCTGATTTGCATAAGATTTTAAGAGTTGACACATACACAACTCCAGCGAGTGCCTTTAAGAGACTTGAAGCAATGATTCCCATTTTTCAAAGTCGCATGGGAGCTCTGCTTTTCCTTATCTCTGCCTTACTTTCTCGAGGATTGGTAGGTTTGTTTGGACTTGAAGACTCCAATTTTTCTTTATTTATGTGTCAATTTTTATAGCTATATAATGATTTTAAGAACAGGCTAGTTATATCTTAAAATTATGAGACTGTTATGTTGAACTACTATATAATTACATCAGTGCAACCTAATTTTATCTAGGACTGTGTTCAAGCCGACCGGGATGATCCTAGCCTTCCTCTAGTAACTGCACCTTTTGGGCATGCTTCCCAGGTACATAAAATTGCTCTTCTTTATCTAATGGGTGGACTTCAATATCTTCAATTTGGCACTTCCATAAAAATCTGTATTGCTCTCTTTGATGTTTTTGCTTTGGAATTGCATTCATATGAAATTATTTCAGGAAATCCTGAACCTGTTGCTATGCGGGCAAGCTGTTCCAAATGTATTCGATGGAAGGATGGATTTTGGTGGTGGCATGTTTTTGAAGGGTGTATCTGCAAATGTGGAAGTCGGATTCCTAACTCTTTTGGAATCGCTTAATTTCTGTAAGGTTGGCCAAAACCTAAAATGCCCAAAATGGCCAATATGGGTTGTTGGGAGTGAATCCCATTATACGGTCTTATTTGCTCTGGATACGGCTGTTCAAGATGAGAATGAACTGGAAGAAAGGGAATCGCAGATCCGGAAAGCTTTCGATACTCAAGATCAGAGTGGAGGTGGTGGCTTCATTAGTGTGGAAGGTTTCCATCAAGTCCTTAGAGAGACGAGTATCAGACTTCCGTCTGAAAAACTTGATAGTCTTTGCAGCTCAGGCTTCATTGTGTGGTGAGTTCTGGCAGGTCATTTTAGATTTAGACAAGAGCTTGGGGGGTCTTAAGGATTCGACCGGACAAATGGGTCAAAAGGTATTCGATCTTTACCATTTTAATGGGATAGCAAAATCAGTTTTGAATGGCAGCCAATCGAGTTCTGTAGGTGAAACTCTGATACAAAGACCAAGGCTTACAAAACTGAGGGTCTCAGTACCCCCAAGGTGGACACCAGAGGAATTCATGGCAGATGTAGCAGTTCCATCAGATTCTGCTGGGACCGAAGTGGCTAAACCCAAACCTTCTCAACATGCACCGTTGGTGGACTGCATTAGAACGCGCTGGCCTCGTGCTGTTTGTAACTGGGTGGGGACCCCCCTAGTATAGTCTGATATTCTGAATGCCAATTAAATCATATCTGGGGATCCTTTGATGTCCCCTTCGAACTCGGGCGGACATCGTTGCTTGAAATCGGAAAGCAAAATTGAGAAAGAAAGGCCAAAAACGATAAAACCTGGTTTGTTTTCTCATAACATTTGGTCAAGTTAGATATGAGCTACTTTCTGGGTCTTTTTAGCGGAAGAGCGTTCACCATTTCTATGGTGTATTGATTTGCTGTAGCATTGGAATTATTATTCAATTTTCATATTTTAAATACCAAAGGTGAAGGATTATATAATCTATTTCTTCAATCATATCTGCATTGGTTTATGCATACATTGTCTTTGAACTAAGCTAACCTCCGACAGGCTTAGTACCCATAGCAGTTGGTGTCTTGCTGTGAAGAGTTGATTTGGATTTTTGTAATGGCATGGGCTCTACCAAACTTGTCTGTTAATGCCAATGTTGCTAAAGCCGTTGCTGAAGGTGGCTTTAATCTCCTCGCTGGGTTGCAGAGGTCCATTGGAACCTTGAGCGCAAGGTTCTGTCCTATTCTGTGTTTTCTTTCTCGTGCTTGACATCATATTTTTATTAAGGCTTAATACAAAAAGTATCCAAACTATGTCTTGAAAATATTTTAGTGTTTAATTTTTTTATATTTTAACTAAAAGTAAGTATCTAACGTTTTCTTAATTGTATTTTTAGGTGCTCACTATTATCATTTTATATTTTTAATAATAAAAAAATTATTTATAAAAAAAACTAATTTTTTACTGAAATTATAAAAAAAACCTAAAAAAAAATTAAATTTTCTCATTTCAATTCCATTACTAATCGTCGTTAGCCATCATAGTTGGATTTTGATCGGAATTGTACGGTGGTTCGAATGGTGGCGGCGGTATGGCTTATGAACGTCGAAATCGTCCAGAATCGATGAAGAATAGTGACGGTGGCTTTAAATCCAACGAGCCTTTGAACTTCTACATGAGAAACGGTGTAGATTACAACGAAAGGTCAACGGGGGTCGACGACAATATTGATGATGGTGGCGGTGATGTCACGGTTGGCTGGTCGGTGGCTATGGGAGGGGAAGGAAGAAGGGGGGAGAGGAGAGGGAACACGGGGATGTTTGGGTTTTTTTAAATAAAAAATATCTTTATTTTTAAATTTTAAATAATTCTCAAACTTACCAAAACGTGACGCATGTCTCTTAAAGAAGACTTTTAATGATGGTTATGTTCGAACATCTAAAATATAACATTGAAAATATTAGACACATATTTTTAATGAAAAATTCTTTAAATTAAAACATTTTTTGAGATATAGTTTGAGCACTTATTTTTATATTAAATCTTTTATTAACTTGAAATAATTTTTTATTATTTGCAAGTATTGGAAGTAATTTTTATATTTTTTAATTGAAATTATGCAAAAATATTATTGAGGTAATAGTTTAATTTAGATCGAAAATAATGTGAATTAAAAATAAGTTTATTTAAAAGCGGAAAGGAGATATCCCGACCAACTAGAAAATCTCCACTTGGAATAGGGACAGAAGCAAACAAAAGAGACGACTTAAGAGCAGATCTGATGCAACTCCTTTGATTCCATGATTTGCCCAAAAGTTCATGTTTTTGGGTCCCAAAACATTGTCTCAAAATCAGTGCCAACAATTAGTGGGTGCAATCACCTCCACTATATTTAGATATTTTATTTTTTTAATGGATTACGTACGTGAGTATGATGTCAGTATACTCAATTTACTGAATGGCTGTTTGGCTGGAATTCTCATATAATGAAATCCACATTATCATGTTTGGTGATCGGGAATCTCATTCTCGGTAATATTTATTATTAATAATAATTTTTTGGGGTATATTACCGAAAATGTCATTACCTCATTTCTTTAGGTATTGTTGGATTACCGACGTTTTAGACTAAAATGCCCTTAATTTTTTTCTCAAAAATATTATTCTTCTGTCATTGAATAATAAAATTCTACGAAAGGTTAAATTACAAATTATCATTAAACTATTTTAGATTTACAAAAATATATATATATATAATTAAACTTTTATATGAGTTCAGGGGTTAAAATAAACTTTTAATCTTTCATAAACCTTTTTATATTTTTAATTTTGTAAAAAATATATAAATTTTGAATTTAAGTTTTTTTAAAGAAAATATATAAATATTTCCAACTTGTTAAAAAATAAATATATAATAAGGATAATTCGGTCAAATATACATTCCAATAATCTTTTATTTCTTTAACCAAACTCGGTAATCTTACATTCCTGCTAAACAACTAAACATAAAATACAACATTCTCAGTAATCATATTCCTGGTAATCTTACATTCCCTGGTAATCTACATTCACACTGGTAATCTCACATTCCGTGAACCAAACACACCCTTAGGTTGATGAATCTCTAGTAATTCCTATAACTTTGTCGCGACGTCTTTCGGGTGGGCCCGGAATTGAGATTCGACTTGAATAATTAGGTTAGAGTCGCCACTGATCACTATAAAAAATATTTAGGTGGATCGGATACTATCTTACCTGATTTGTGTTTCACCATAAATATGTCGGGCTCGGGAGTCGGTTACGGTCAAGGAAGGATTAGCACCCTAAACCGCCTTTTCGGTACCAATTAATTTGTCGGTTGTCTTTAATTGCAAAATTTAATTTAATTTAATTACCCGATTCAAATTTTTACCTTTGCTCGATTGAGAATTTCTCTACAAAGTTAAAAATGTTAGAAAAAAATAAATAAATACTAAATAAATCAAGAGAAAGGGAAAATTAGAAAAAAATACAAAAAAAATAAATAAAAATATTAAATAAACAAAAAATAAATGCAAAATAAAAATAAAAAATAATAAGAAGTAAATAATAATAATAATGATAATGATAATATATAATAGAATGGATTATTAAATAGTAATAAAGAAATAAAATGTGGAAGAGAAAAAATAAAAAATAAAAATAATAAAAAAGAAGCAAAAATAAATAGCAAATGATCAAATTGAAATAAAAAATAAAATGTCAAGTGAAATTTGAAATAAAATCGGGGCATTAATGGAATTAACGGGCAAAAATAAAAGCTTACAGAAACAAAGGGACAAAAAAGGGAATTGTCCCTTTTAAATTTAAAAATGCACGAATCTACTCGGGTCGGGTCGCAGCGCAAGTCCAAAACCGGGTACAGGGGTTGCATATAAACAAAAAAAAAAAACTCAAACTAATTCATTTTTCAACTTTCTCCCAAAATAACACCTCAGCTCTCAATAATCCTCTCAACCCTCTCTCACCCGGGCGATATTCGGCCATCGCCCCGATGGCCCGCCGCCGGAAACCGAACCTACCAAAATGACCCTCACTTCACCCCAAACACAAATCCACAGTCCGATTCTCAAAACGAAGCCCTTATCGTCGTAGATCTAAGAGCAAAGACTTCAGTTTTTTATTTTCGCCGACGAAACCCTTCGCCTTCCCGACATGCTCCTCTCAGTTCCGACGGAAAATGCTTTCCTTTTTTCTGTTTTTTTTAATGTTTGTTGTATATCTTGCTTTTTGGTGTTGTGGTGTGTTGTTTGGCTTTGATTGCTCGGTATTGTTCTTGTTTGTGGCTCTCTTTTAGCAGTGTTGATGTCGTTTCATTTCTGTGTTGGGTTTTCGATTTTCTCTGTTGGTACCGTGTTCGATGGTTGGCTTACTGTTGATGTCCCTCGATCGTTGGTTCCAGTGGTATTTGTTGAAAACATTTTGATATTTCGATATAACAAATTAAGTTAAATGAATTTTAAGATTTTCCAAATGATTTTCTAAGTATATTCGATAGAATTATTCAAATATCAAAACATTACTCCAAATCTTTCAAAGATCATTTTTAATCCTTGCTCAAAGTGTAAAATTAAGTTTTAATCTTAAAACAGTTTCAAAATAATTTTACAAAGTATTTCGAACTATTTCAAAGCCAAAAATTCCAGATTGCTCAGAGGGAACCGATTCCCCCTAAGGGGGTACCGATTCCCCCATGAATGGTTTGGCTCCGAGAATTCCAGTATGCTCGGAGGGAACCGATTCCCCCCCAGGGGGTACAGATTCCCCCCTTGTATAACGGTCGAAATATTTGAATTTTACACTTAGGGAACCGATTCCCCATAGGGGGTACCGATTCCCCCCATGCTCCAAGCTGTTTTATTAATTGTTTTCACACTAAAACGGCTATATGATCTTCACTAATCATCCCCAACGTTCAGAAGTGATTCAAGGTGTATTTAAACAAGTTCTGAAGCCCTTGATCAATAAGAAATCATAGAGAAACAAGAGAGAAAGCATCAAACACCAAGTTTGTGCAAATCAAACCAATTTTCCTTTCATATCATTTGCTTTCAAAGAACATCATTGTGCTCATTTTAATTATTTGTGAGTGTTTTTTTCTTGTTCTAGAATTGTACAAACATCTTACCTTGAGAGGTTTTCCTTGTAAGTTTGCAAATTTGTAATATTCTCTTTGGGAAAGAGTGTTCTCAAGAATTGGGGTATATTCTTGAGGGTGTTGTAAGGTCATCTCTTTGGCCTCAAAAGAAAGAACAAATTAGTGAATTTGTTGGAAAATCCTTAGTGTGGTAGCTAAGGTAGTGGACGTAGACTTGATTGAGAAAGTCGAACCACTCTAAATTGCTGTGCAATTACTTTCAATTTTCTGCAAAAGCTTCCACCAAATTTTAATTGCCAATTCACCCTCTTGGCCAATTCCGTCAATCGATTAACTCAACATTGGCATCAGAGTCTAACTCATTTGAAGGTTTATCGCCTATTGAGTCGATTCGAAGAGTTTATATCGATAATCAAAGTCATCAATGGCCTCCGCTTCAAACTTCGACTCCGGTCTCGACTCGATGCCCGTCAACAAGCCTCCTTTCTTCAATGGAGCTAACTATGCCTATTGGAAGAATAGAATGTACTTCATTCAAGCAAGTGACATGGGAGCATGGAATGTTGTAGAAGAAGGATACATCAAAACCTCTCACTCATCCAAGGTGTGGAGTGAAGGAGAGACAAGAATGTTCCAGCTCAACTCCAAAGCCATCCATATAATTTTTGTGATCTTGGACCAGATGAATACGGAAGAGTTTCATCGTGTACAACCGCCAAAGAAATATGGGACAAACTTCAAGTCACTCATGAAGGTACCGATGAGGTAAAGAAATCTAAAATTAGTATTCTAACGCATAGCTATGAAAATTTCAAGATGAAACCAAATGAAGATATCAAAGCTATGACGGATAGATTTTCAACGATTGTCAATGGTCTCAAATCATATGGAGAGATCATTTCAAATGAAAAGCTTGTGAGGAAGTTAGTATACTCCCTCCCAAAATCGTGGTAATCAAAGAAGACGGTAATCATCGAGTCTAAGGACTTAACATCCTTAACTCTTGAAGAGCTAATTGGGTCACTCCTCACTCATGAAATGATGCTCGAAGATGAGGTGGACCTCGACAAGATTGACGAGACACCAAAGAGAAGGAGAAAGAAAAAACATTGGAGTTGCTCTCAAATCCACAAAAGATGAGAGTAATTCGAATAACGATGACAATGATGAGGAAATGGCATTGTTTGCCAAATGGTTCAGAAAAATGATGAGGCCTTATCGAGGAAAAAATTCAAACAAAATGAAGGCCTCAAAAATGAACCGAAAGAGAATGACCCAATCATTTGCTACGAATGCAAAAGGCCAGGGCATGTCAAATATGATTGCCCACAATTGAAGAAAAAGGGTCAATCAAAGAATAAACACAAGGCTCATGTGGCTACATGGAGCGATGAAGAAAGTTCCGATGAAGAGGAACAAGAAGTAGCTAACTTGTGCTTGATGGCATTTGGGGAAGATTCTAAGGTAACCTCTAATTCATCCGATTTTGATGATTTATTAGAGGAATATAATGGGTTGGCTTTGGATTATGAGAAATTATTTTTAAAATATAAAAATGATGTTTCAAAATTGAAAAATGAAAACAAACTCATATCCAAAACCATAACGATCTTGAAAGTAAAATCAAAGATTTGCAAATCAAACTAGAAGAGTTTGAAAAGAAAAATTTAGATTTGTAAAATTTACTTTCAAAGATCAATGATGATCATCAAAAGAAAATTGATGATCTTAAAACTTCTTTTGATAAAGTTGAAACAAAACATTTTGAAAAAGGTGAAAATTCAAAATCTAACTTTGTTAGAAAAAGTTTTAGAAACTACAATCATAGAGGTCCCCAAAGAACCTCTAATGAAAAAATCGTTAGAAGTATGTGGATTCCTAAAGAACTCATTATACTAAAGATAAAAATATCCTACACAAATGGATACCTAAGAGGACTAGGATTTGGAAACTAATGAATATGGACCCAAAAATTGGGTACCAAAAATCAAAATTAATATATGTTTGTGGGGAAAGGAGGATTGCTACAAGGCACGGGAAACAAATTCAAATTCATGGTACCTTGATAGTGGATGCTCAAGACACATGACCGGAGACAAAAGCGGTTCATTGAGCTTAACGCCAAAAATGGAGGAGTGACTTTTGGAGACAATTCAAAAGGTCACATTGAAGGTATTGGTACAATAGGTAAACATCTTCCATACAAATTAAAAATGTTTTATATGTGAATGGATTAAAGCATAATCTATTGAGTATTAATCAATTATGCAATAAAGGATTCAATGTCTTATTTGAAATTAATGGTTGTAAAGTCATTGACATTGCATCTAATCGGATTATGCTTGTTGGTCATAGAATAGGAAACATATCATGGTGCATTTAGATTCTTTGATATGACTAATTTATGCCTAGTTGCTAAGGATGAACATGATAGTTTGTTATGGCATAGGAGACTAGGACATGCTAGTAGTGTTTTGCAACGGTTAATTCAAGGAGACCTAGTAAAGGTTGCCTAAGCTTAAATTTGATAATGATAAAATCTGTGATGCTTGTGCTAAAGGAAAACAAAAGCGAGTTTCTTTAAATCCATTAATGATGTATCAACTAGTAGAGTTTTACAATTGATCCATTTAGATCTTTTTGGGCCAACTAGAACTACTAGCTTGGGTGGAAACAATATGCATTTGTCTTGGTAGATGACTATTTTAGATATACTGGGTTCTATTTTAAATACTAAAGATGAAGCATTAGAACAATTCATCACATTTTCAAAAGTAATCCAAAATGAAAAGGTTACTCTATAACTAGTGTTAGGAGTGATCATGGAACTAAATTTGAAAATCTGGATTTACTGAATTTGTAACTCTAACGGTATTAGCCATAATTTTTCAGCACCTAGAACCCCTCAACAAAATGGAGTTGTTGAGGAGGAAAAATCGAACTTTAGAAGAATGGCTAGAACCATGCTTTGTGAAAATAATTTGCCAAAATATTTTTGGGCTGAAGCCAAAATACCGCTTGTTATGTTGTAAATCAAGTAATGATTAGGCCAATTTTAAAGAAACTCCATATAAAATTTTCAAAACTAAAAAGCCTAACAGTATTTTTTCATCCTTTTGGATGTAATGTTTGTGAAAATAATTTGCCAAAATATTTTTGGGCTGAAGCCAAAAATACCGCTTGTTATGTTGTAAATCAAGTAATGATTAGGCCAATTTTAAAGAAACTCCATATAAAATTTTCAAAACTAAAAAGCCTAACATAGTTATTTCATCCTTTTGGATGTAAATGTTTTGTTTTAAACAACGGTAAAGAAAACCTTGGCAATTTGATGCTAAAAGTGATGAAGGAATTTTTCTGGGTTATTCCTTAAATTCTAAAGCCTATCGTTTATTTAATAAAAAACTTAGTTGTAGAAGAGTCTATACATGTTGTTTCGATGATAATCCCCTTCCGAGGAAGGATTCTTGCGTGAATGATGATGTAGGTTATAAATACAAATGACGTTAGACATGACGTTGGAGAACCATCATCAAAGGAAGAAACGAAAATGAGGAAACTTAGAAATAATTGTAATTATGTAATGCATGTTATCTCATGCATAGAGCTCTAAGATTATTATAAGAAACCTAAGATTATTAAAGAAACATTAAATGATGAACATTAGATTATGGCTATGCAAGAAGAGTTAAATCAATTTGAGAGAAGTAAAGTATGGACATTAGTTGAAAGGCCTAGTAATAAATCTACTGTAGGTACTAGATGGGTATTTAGGAATAAGCTTGATGAGAGTGGTAATATAGTGAGAAACAAGGCTAGACTTGTTGTTCAAGGGTATACTCAAGAAGAGGGCATAGACTATGATGAAACATACGCTCCCGTAGCTAGGATGGAAGCAATTAGAATGTTATTAGCATTTGCATGTTTCAATGAATTTAAATTATATCAAATGGAAGTTAAAAGTGCATTTTTAAATGGTTTTATAAAAAGAAGTGTATGTGGAACAACCTCCAGGTTTTGAAGATTCAAATTTTCCGGATCATGTTTTAAAATTGACAAAAGCTCTTTATGGTTTAAAGCAAGCTCCTAGAGCTTGGTATGAAAGATTGTCAAATTTTTAATTGAAAAGGTTTTTCAAAAGGGAAGGTTGACACTACATTGTTTTTGAAGCATAAAGGTAAAGATTTATTAGTAGTTCAAATTTATGTTGATGATATAATATTTGGTTCTACTAATGATGTTCTTTGCCAAGAATTTTCTAAGCTAATGCAAAGTGAGTTTGAGATGAGCATGATGGGGGAGCTCTCATTTTTCTTGGGACTCCAAATCAAGCAAAGAAAGATGGCATCTCATCAATCAAGCTAAGTACGTCAAGATATCTCAAGAAGTTGGACTGGAAAATGGGAAACCTCATGACCTCCAATGAGCTCTTCAACAAGCTTGACTTAGATGAAGGAGGTAAATATGTAGATGTTAAATTATATAGGTCAATGATTGGATCTCTACTTTATCTAACTGCAAGTAGACCGAACATTTGTTTAGTGTTGCTTATGTGCTAGATTTCAATCATGCCCTAAGGAATCACATTTACTAGATGTTAAGAGAATCTTTAGATACCTTAAGGACACTCCTAGTTTAGGACTTTGGTATCCTAGAGACTCTAGCTTTAGCTTGCATGCTTTTTCTGATGAGGATTATGGAGGATGCAAATTAGATAGGAAAAGCACCTCCGGTACTTGCCAATTCCTTGGAAATATGCTAATTTCTTGGTTTTCAAAGAAACAAAATTGTGTTGCATTATCTACCACTGAAGCCGAATACATTTCAGCTGGTAGTTGCTGTGCACAAGTTTTATGGATGAAACAACAACTTTTTGATTATGGAATTGAAGTAGGTACCATTCCTATCAAGTGTGACAATACTAGTGCTATTTGTCTCACTAAAAATCCCATCCAACACTCTAGAACTAAGCACATTGAAATAAGACATCACTTCATTAGAGACCATGTCACTAAGGAAGATGTAGTTCTAGAATTTGTTGATACTTTGCACCAATTAGCGGATATCTTTACAAAACCTTTAGACAAGGAACGATTTTGGACACTTAGGAGAGAATTAGGTTTGACCAATCTATCTTCACTGAGTGTTTAAAATAATTTTAGCACTTTTAATAATAAATGAAAAATGCTTATAATAGTAATTTTTTATTGCATTCATTGCTATTAGTTAGGGGGAGTTTATGATTCTTGATAAAAAATTAATTTTATGTTCAAATATCGTTTAAAGATTAATTGAATAGTTTGAACATGATTAATTTTCAATATATGAGTTGCCAATACCACTAGAGGAAATTAATTTAGCATTTTGGGTGTTTAAAATTGGATTTTAGCATTTTGGTGCAGAGGGAATCGATCCCCCCTTGAGGGAACCGAGTCCCCCCACAGGGGAATCGATACCCCCTGGGGTTCTGGTTTTATCGGGCAGAACCCTTGGTTTTGGCCCAAAACTCTCTTCTCTTCTCTTACGCCGTTTCTCCTCTCTACGCTCTCCAGATCTCCATTTTGCCTCAAATCAACATTTTTAATCGGAATTCACTTCAAATATGATCCTCTAAACCTGTTGGAATCATCAAAAACGTTCAAACTTCATCTAATCTCACTCAAATATGAAATTATTCAAGGTATTTTTCCAAAACTTCTTTTTATCAATTTATGAACATAGAACTAGTTTTAATTAGTTCTAGGTTGAATTTTTGATCGGGCATTGATTAGTTAGTAATTAGAAACTAGATATTACAACTAATTTCATCAAAAACACAAGATTTTTTCAAAATTTTCTAAATTTTCGAAATAAATAAATAAATAAAAATTAATTTTCAAATTATTGTGTTTTGATTAAATTATGTTATTATTATGAAAACTATATATATATTGTTTCTCAAAACCATATTTTTCAAAAGTTTTTCAAAAACTTTGCCCATTAGGATTGATTTAGAGAACCTTGAAATATTGAGGACTCAATTGAGTTGTGAGATTGATTGAATTGCATACATGTGTTTTATAAATTGCAGGTTATCAATTCTATTCCGATTTCCTAAACCATGTCCAATCCTAAACGTGCTAGGTCTTCATCTAGTCGTTCACACCGTCAACCAAATCCACCTCCAAATCCTCCACCTATTCCAATTTCTAATCCTAATCCTGTTGATCCTAATTTGACTATCCAAAATTCGTGTTTCAATCATCCTGGTCTTAGAAATCATCGTTTTTGGTATTATCAATATTTCAACTATACAAAATCCGGTAAGAACGTATTCCTTCTCATCAAGCTATGTTAGCTATCAATTTTAAATATATTCCTCTTTTACAAGAGTGGAAATTTGATAAACTCTTTGACCTTGAACCCATCGTTTACCATCAACTTGTTCGTATTTTCTATTCTAATGCCGTTTGTGTTAAAAACCAAACTGAAATCAAAACCATAGGAATTCGTTCCTACCTTCTAGGACAATTCTTATATATTGACTCGGCTTACATAGCCAATAAATTCGGATTAGATAATGATGGGATTTCAAATGAAAAATAGGTTTTAGGATCTCGTTATAAAAAGGGATAGTGCAAGTGTCCTAGACCTTCATGAACATTTTCTTCATCTAATGATTTCTTGGTGGTTTCGACCATCCGGAGGTCGTTATTCTACTCTTAGAGCCTTAGATCTTTGGTGGTTACATTGTTTCGAAAACAATATTAAAATCAACCTACCTCAGATCATTTTTGCTGAAATTATTGAAACCGTAAATCTTGTTCCTAACAAAAAAACTCTGTTCATCTCTTGTTTACGGTTGCATTTTGAGTAATCTGTTTTCCAAAACTGGGCTTAGAGTCGGTCTAGATGCCGTTTTTCCCCTTAAGAAACAAATTAACCTTCTTTCCTTAACGAGAGCGGGATGGATTAAGGATAAGGAAACCGATGAATGGGTTCGATCTTCTGCAAATACTCTGGGAGCTAGTTCTTCACAAGCTCCACCCGAAGCTGACGAAGATCTCGAGCTTGAGCAATTAATGCGAGACATCGATGAAGCCGAAGATGAACCTAAGCAGCCCGAGGAGCAGCCCGAAGAGCAAGCACAACAAACGCATCCAATGCCTCCATATTTCTAATCCTTTATGGAGACATTCGATTTTCGATATGCTACTATGGATTCGCGCTTTACTTCTATAGAGTCCCATTTATCCATAATGGGAGCTCAACAATTAGAAATTCTTCGGGAAATGCGTGCAAATAATGAAGCAACCAACACACGTATTAATGACCTCACTAACGAAATGGACGCTATGCGAGCTCGTTTTCCTCCTCCTGATCCGAATATGTGATTCAACGTTTTACTTTGAACTCCAAACTTATTATTTTAACATTTTGAATATTTTAGAATGTTTGAATTTGTGGATTGATTGACTTTGAATTTGTTTGGATTTATGAATGGTTAGAAATTATCTATTTGGTGTGATTAAATTTATTCATTATTACATCATTTACTTCATGATTAGATATATGACCAATTTTGCCATTTCACATTAATTATGAATATTGATTATGAAACTAATGGCTAACGTTTCTCTTGCTTGTGATCTTAGCAGCTTATATTATATATAATCAATTGGCTAACTGATTTCAAAACCTTGTTTAAATTCTTTAAAATGTCTTTTTGATTTAACAAAAAGGGGGAGAAGTATTAAAGTGTTTTTAAATGATAAATGGGAGAAGTGTTAAAGTAAGGGGGAGTAATTTCAAAACTTGATTTCAAAATCTTAAAATTACTAAAATGTTTTGTTATATCAAAAAGGGGGATATTGTTGAAAACATTTTGATATTTCGATATAACAAATTAAGTTAAATAAATTTTAAGATTTTCCAAATGATTTTCTAAGTATATTCGATGGAATTATTCGAATATCAAAACATTACTCCAAATCTTTCAAGATCATTTTTAATCCTTACTCAAAGTGTAAAATTAAGTTTTAATCTTAAAACAATTTCAAAATAATTTACAAAGTATTTCGAACCATTTCAAAGCCAAAAATTCCAGATTGCTCAGAGGGAACCGATTCCCCCTAAGGGGGTACCGATTCTCCCATGAATGGTTTGGCTCCGAGAATTCCAGTATGCTCGGAGGGAACTGATTCCTCCCTTGTATAACAGTCGAAATATTTGAATTTTACACTTAGGGAACCGATTCCCCATAGGGGGTACCGATTCCCCCTACGCTCCAAGCTGTTTTATTAATTGTTTTCACACTAAAACGGCTATATGATCTTCACTAATCATCCCCAACGTTCAGAAGTGATTCAAGGTGTATTTAAACAAGTTCTGATGCCCTTGATCAATAAGAAATCATAGAGAAACAAGAGAGAAAGCATCAAACACCAAGTTTGTGCAAATCAAGCCAATTTTCCTTTCAATATTCATTTTGCTTTCAAAGAACACCATTTGTGCTCATTTGTAATTATTTGTGAGTGTTTTTTTCTTGTTCTAGAATTGTGCAAACATTTTACCTTGAGAGGTTTTCCTTGTAAGTTTGCAAATTTGTAATCTTCTCTTTGGGAAAGAGTGTTCTCAAGAATTGGGGTATATTCTTGAGGGTGTTGTAAGGTTATCTCTTTGGCCTCAAAAGAAAGAACAAATTAGTGAATTTTTTGGAAAATCCTTAGTGTGGATAGCTAAGGTAGTGGACGTAGACTTTGATTGAGAAAGTCGAACCAATCTAAATAGCTGTGCAATTACTTTCAATTTTCTACAAAAGCTTCCACCAAATTTTTAATTGCCAATTCACACCCTCTTGGCCAATTCTGTCAATCGATTAACTCAACAATTGGCATCAGAGCCTAACTCATTTGAAGGTTTAATCGCCTATTGAGTCGATTCGGGAAGAGTTATATCGATAATCAAAGTCATCAATGGCCTCCGCTTCAAACTTCGATTCCGGTCTCGACTCGATGCCCGTCAACAAGCCTCCTTTCTTCAATAGAGCTAACTATGCCTATTGGAAGAATAGAATGATGTACTTCATTCAAGCAAGTGACATGGGAGCATGGAATGCTGTAGAAGAAGGATACATCAAACCTCTCACTCATCCAAGGTTGTGGAGTGAAGGAGAGACAAGAATGTCCCAGCTCAACTCCAAAGCCATCCATATCATTTTTTGTGCTCTTAGACCAGATGAATACGGAAGAGTTTCATCGTGTACAACCGCCAAAGAAATATGGGACAAACTTCAAGTCACTCATGAAGGTACCGATGAGGTAAAGAAATCTAAAATTAGTATTCTAACGCATAGCTATTAAAATTTCAGGATGAAACCAAATGAAGATATCAAAGCTATGACGGATAGATTTTCAACGATTATCAATGGTCTCAAATCATATGGAGAGATCATTTCAAATGAAAAGCTTGTGAGGAAGTTAGTCTACTCCCTCCCAAAATCATGGCAATCAAAGAAGATGACAATCATCGAGTCTAAGGACTTAACGTCCTTAACTCTTGAAGAGCTAATTGGGTCACTCCTCACTCATGAAATGATGCTCGAAGATGAGGTGGACCTCGACAAGATTGACGAGAGACCAAAGGAGAAGGAGAAGAAGAAAAACATTGGAGTTGCTCTCAAATCCACAAAAGATGAGAGTGATTCGAATAACGATGACGATGAAGAGGAAATGGCATTGTTTGCCAAACGGTTCAGAAAAATGATGAGACCTCATCGAGGAATAAAATTCAAACGAAATGAAGGCCTCAAAAATGAACCGAAAGAGAATGACCCAATCATTTGCTACGAATGCAAAAAGCCAGGGCACGTCAAATATGATTGCCCACAATTAAAGAAAAATGGTCAATCAAAGAATAAGCACAAGGCTCATGTGGCTACATGAAGCGATGAAGAAAGTTCCGATGAAGAGGAACAAGAAGTAGCTAACTTGTGCTTGATGGCATTTGGGGAAGATTCTAAGGTAACCTCTAACTCATCCGATTTTGATGATTTATCCTATGATGAGTTATTAGAGGAATATAATGGGTTGGCTTTGGATTATGAGAAATTATTTTTAAAATATAAAAATGATGTTTCAAAATTGAAAAATGAAAACAAACTCATATCCAAAACCAACAACGATCTTGAAAGTAAAATCAAAGATTTGCAAATCAAACTAGAAGATTTTGAAAAGAAAAATTTAGATTTGCAAAATTTACTTTCAAAGATCAATGATGATCATCAAAAGAAAATTGATGATCTTAAAACTTCTTTTGATAAAGTTGGAACAAAACATTTTGAAAAAGGTGGAAATTTAAAATCCAACTTTGTTAGAAAAAAGTTTTAGAAACTACAATCATAGAGGTCCCCAAAGAACCTCTAATGGAAAAATCGTTAGAAGTATGTGGGTTCCTAAAGAACTCATTACTACTAAAGATAAAAATATCCTACACAAATGGATACCTAAGGGGACTAGGATTTTGGAAACTAATGAATATGGACCCAAAAGAATTTGGGTACCAAAAATCAAAAATTAATATATGTTTGTAGGGAAAGGAGCATTGCTACAAGGCACGAAAACAAATTCAAATTCATGGTACCTTGATAGTGGATGCTCAAGACACATGACCGGAGACAAAAGCCGGTTCATTGAGCTTAATGCCAAAAATGGAGGAGAAATGACTTTTGGAGACAATTCAAAAGGTCACATTGAAGGTATTGGTACAATAGGTAATACCTCTTCCATACAAATTAAAAATGTTTTATATGTGAATGGATTAAAGCATAATCTATTTAGTATTAGTCAATTATGCGATAAAGGATTCAATGTCTTATTTGAAATTAATGGTTGTAAAGTCATTGACATTGCATCTAATCAGATTATGCTTGTTGGTCATAGAATAGGAAACATATACATGGTGCATTTAGATTCTTTTGATATGACTAATTTATGCCTAGTTGCTAAGGATGAACATGATAGTTGGTTATGGCATAGGAGACTAGGACATGCTAGTATGAGTGTTTTGCAACGGTTAATTCAAGGAGACCTAGTAAGAGGGTTGCCTAAGCTTAAATTTGATAATGATAAAATCTGTGATGCTTGTGCTAAAGGAAAACAAAAGCAAGTTTCTTTTAAATCCATTAATGATGTATCAACTAGTAGAGTTTTACAATTGATCCATTTAGATCTTTTTGTGCCAACTAGAACTACTAGCTTGGGTGGAAAACAATATGCATTTGTCTTGGTAGATGACTATTCTAGATATACTTGGGGTTCTATTTTTAAATACTAAAGATGAAGCATTAGAACAATTCATCACATTTTCAAAAGTAATCCAAAATGAAAAAGGTTACTCTATAACTAGTGTTAGGAGTGATCATGGAATTGAATTTGAAAATCTTGGATTTACTGAATTTTGTAACTCTAACGGTATTAGCCATAATTTTTCAGCACCTAGAACCCCTAAACAAAATGAAGTTGTTGAGAGGAAAAATCGAACTTTAGAAGAAATGGCTAGAACCATGCTTTGTGAAAAAAATTTGTCAAAATATTTTTGGGCGGAAGCCACAAATACCGCTTGTTATGTTGTAAATCGAGTAATGATTAGGCCAATTTTAAAGAAAACTCCATATGAAATTTTCAAAAATAAAAAGCCTAACATTAGTTATTTTCATCCTTTTGGATGTAAATGTTTTGTTTTAAACAACGGTAAAGAAAACCTTGGCAAATTTGATGCTAAAAGTGATGAAGGAATTTTTCTGGGTTATTCCTTAAATTCTAAAGCCTATCGTGTATTTAATAAAAAAACTCTATATTATATGTTTTCAAAATGTTTTTTAAAAACTATATAATATATATATATATATATATGTTTTCAAAATGTTTTAAATTTTTAAAATGTTTTAAAAACTATATAATATATATATGTTTTCAAAAATGTTTTAAAAACTATATATTATATATACTTTCAAAATGTTTTAAAAACTATATAATATATATATGTTTTCAAAATGTTTTAAAAACTATATATTATATATTTTTAAATTTTTTTATAAACTATATATTATATATATTTTCAAAATGTTTTAAAAAACTATATAATATATATATATTTCAAAAATCATTTGCAAACTATATAATATATATAAATGTTTTTATATATATGTATATAAAAAAATAAAAAATGGACGAAAATGAGTGTCTACAGTTACCCCTCTTTGTCCTTTTTCGTGGAATGAAAAATAGGACAAAGATAAAAGGACACAAATTTTCGTTCGGTAGAGTCTAATATTTCAAGTAAGAATAACTCCCTGTCGTGTTGAGTTACGGATTACTCCTCCGTCGCGAAGTCGAGTCTATCTTGAAATGATATGGGATTCAAGCCGTAGCTCGGGATTTGAATCGGGATGCGGCTTCTCGTTGCCAAATTGTAGTCAACTTCGGTCTTCTTCTTGGTTTAAAGACCTTGGTTTGAAAATTCTACTGGAAAATAATTCCTTATCTCCATCATGTGGTTGATGAGTCATCGAGCTGAATGGAATCGAAACTGACAATTTTTATTGGTAGATGGCCTTGAGCTGAATGTAATCGAACTCGAATGTATTTGTTGACAGATAATCCTTCTCGCCTTGAGTTATGCTGTAAATGATGTGCCTTTGTGCTGAGTGTAATCGAACTCGAAGGTCTTTGGCAGATAGCCCTTCTTGCCTTGAGCTATACTACAAATGATGTGCCTCTGAGCTGAATGTAATCGAACTCGAAGGTATTTGGCAGATAACCCTTCTTTCCTTGAGTTATGCTGAAAATTATGTGCCTTTGAGCTGAGTGTAATCAAACTCAAAGGTCTTTGGCAGATAACCATTCTTGCCTTAAGCTATGCTGCAAATGATGTGTCTCTAAGTTGAGTGTTAATCGAACTCGAAGGTCTTTGGTAGATAACCCTTCTTGCCTTGAGCTATGCTGCAAATGATATGCCTTTGAGCTGAGTGTAATCGAACTCGAATGTCTTTGGCAGATAACCCTTCTTTCCTTAAGTTATGCTGTAAATGTTGTGTTTTTGAGCTGAGTGTAATCAAACTCGAAGGTCATTGGCAGGTAGCCCTTCTTGCCTTGAGCTATGCTGTAAATGATGTGCCTTTGAGCTGAGTGTAATCGAACTCGATGGTCTTTGGCAAATAACCCATCTTGCCTTGAGCTATGCTACAAATGACGTGCCTCTGAGCTGAGTGTTAATTGAACTTGAAGGTCTTTGGCAGATAACCATTCTTGCATTGAGCTATGTTGCAAATGATGTGCCTTTGAGCTAAGTGTAATCAAACTCAAAGGTCTTTGGCAGATAACCCTTATTGCCTTGAGTTATGCTGCAAATGATGTACCTTTGAGCTGAGTGTAATCGAACTCGAAGGTCTTTGGCATGTAGCCCTTCTTGCCTTGAGCTATACTGCAAATGATGTACCTTTGAGCTGAGTGTAATCGAACTTGAAGGTCTTTGGCAGATATCCCTTCTTGCCTTGAGTTATGCTGCAAATGATGTACCTTTGAGCTGAGTATAATCGAACTCGAAGGTGTTTGGCAGATAGCCCTTATTGCCTTGAGTTATTCTGCAAATGATGTGCATTTGAGCTGAGTGTAATCGAACTCGAAGGTCTTTGTTGTCAGATAACCCTTTTAGCCTTGAGTTATGCTGTAAATGATGTGCCTTTGAGCTGAGTGTAATCGAACTCGAAGGTCTTTTGTTGGCATATAGCCCTTCTTGCCTTGAGCTATGCTGCAAATGAGGTGCCTTTGAGCTGAGTGTAATCGAACTCGAAGGTCTTTGTTGACAGATAACTCTTTTAGCCTTGAGTTATGTTGTAAATGATACGCCTTTGAGCTGAGTGTAATCGAACTCGAATGTCTTTTGTTGGCAGATAACCCTTCTTGCCTTGAGCTATACTGCAAATACAAAAAAAATGGCTTCCCATCACAAGTCTAAGTCGGCCATAATTCTTAGGTGGTTCCCCTGAGCGGGTCTGAACCAGGTGAGATGATCTTTGAATGACTCCCCTTTACGGGAAAGCCTACTGATAAATTCTTACAGTCGGATATCTTCTGTTGTGGAATTGAAATCTGGCTTGAAAACATTAATTGGAGTCGCAACCGGTTTTCGTCCGGGCACGAATTTTTACTTGACGAAAAAAATAATATAAAGAAATAAATAATTTTGATTTAAAAAATGTTTTGGGAGTCGCCATCGACCTTTGTGGGTTAGGTAGGTAGAATACCTAAAAACAATCTTTTAAAATAGTTTTTAAGAAAACATAATTTAAAAGATAAACTGATCTGTGTATAATCAAATATTTTAGTAAAAAAAGATTCGTGGTCGTTTACGTTTAGGGAATGATTAGCACTCCTATAACGCCCAAAATTGGTACTTATTAATTATAAATTGTCTTTATTTTTTAGAAATTTAAGAATTCAAAGATATATTTAATTCATAATTTTTTGATTTCAAATTTATTAGTATAATTTTAAGAAAAAATTAATTTTTATATATAAATAAGATATTTATTTATTTAGAAATATCAGAAAATGACTTCTAGGTGCTTTAAGACAGTTCTTTTCTTAATATAAAAAAATATTAAAACATTTATCTAAAAATAAAAAATAGATATAATTTATAAAAGTAAGATATTTATTTATTTAAAAATATCAGAAAATGGACATCCAGTTGCTTTAAGACTGTACTTTCTTAATATTGAAAAATAAATATATTAAAATATGATTATTTTAAAAATAATTTATAAAATAATTTTTATAAATAGGATTTTTTTAAAAAATAAGATGAATAAATAAATATTATTTATTATATATATATTTATATGACTAAATAATAATAATAATAGTAATGATAATTAAATATATTTAAAAAATAAACATATAAAAGTAAAATATAACTAAACAATGTTTAAAATAAATAAAATTTAAACTATAGTATTAAAATGTAAAAAGTGATAAAGCTTGTAAAATAAATGAAAGTATTAAACTTAGGGACTAAATTATAACATATCAAAATTAGATACCTTAATTTGTAATTATTTATTTAAAATTATAGGGACTAAACATGATATTTTACATTTATTTAATTTAGGGACTAAATTAAATATATATAAAATTCGAACATCAAATTAAAACAAATTAAAACATGTTGTTCATGATTAAAATAATAATTATTAAAATCATAATGGCTAATTCGGTTATTTTAGCTAAAATATATATAATTATGTAAAAGACTAAATTATAAAGAAAATAAAATTCACAGACCGAATTAAAACATTCATAATTTAAAACCAGTGACTAAAATATAAATTTATAAATTTAAGATGGCTACGGAAAGGGTTTTACCCTTATCAAATACACTCAGGCCCCTCCCCATAACAACATTATTCGGGGAAGGGTATTTAACCCTAAACCATATGGCCTTAAGGCCATTTTTTTAATTTTCTTCTTCTCCTCTCTCTCTCTCTAACTGAGAGAGTTTTAAAACTCTCTCGCTTCTCTCTAGCTTCCCTCACCAGAGGGAAGCCGGTCACCGGCCGGCAACCGTCTGCCGCCGGCCATTGTAATCGGTGGCCGGAAAATACTAAAATTTCATAAAATCTAGATCCGAGTACCCTAAACTCAATTCTGACCTTCTTTTATCCTAAAAAATCACCAATTTTCCTAGATCTAAGGAAATACCTTCGGTATTTCGACTATTCTGGTGGCACGTAGAGGCGCGTAGTTACTTCGGTGATGGTGTGGCTTCCTCGGTAAGTATCTCTCTATTTTTTTCTTTGATATTTTAGTGGTTTATTGTTGCTAGGTTCCTCTCTCATTCTTTTTCCTTTCGCATGTTCGATGGCTCTTATAGCCACCACCGAGCCTCTTTTAGACCGAGTAATATGGAGGTTTTTGGTGAGTCACCAAACTATTGTGGTGACTCACCTTGTAGCTTGCGACGTGGGCGGCTGTGTTGGGATCTCTGGAGGCTTCGGTTGGCGTCGTGGCAGTGTGACAACAAAGGTCAAGGCGGTGGCAACGGCTGACTGATGAACGGCGGCCATGTGGCCCTAGGGTATCATAACCCTAGGGTTTTTTATGGGACCATCTGGACCGTTGGATCAGGGTTAGATCCAACGGCTGAGAAGAGGAGCGACGGATGGAGAAGATAAAACCCTAATCTATTTAGGGTTTTTAAACTTGGGATGGTTGGGTTTCTTGTAACTGGGCCGGTCCAGTTTTGATTGGGCCTATTTGTAATAGTATTTTTTTATTAATAATAATAATAGTAATAATAATAGTAATAAATAAAATAATAATAACAATAATAATAATAAAAATAAATGGATGAAAAATTAGTATCTTCAGCTGCCCCTCTTTGCTCATTCTTATGTTAACAAGAATAGGGCGAAGATTAAAAGATAATAAGTTTTTTATCCATTTGACTTCACTTGATTATGATGGCAATGTTGAAAAAGTTCTTCTTATTATGAACCCTTCCATTTTTCCACTGTGGATGACAATTTATCTTCTTCTGTGATAAGATATAGCAAAGAGTTGAACAAATTCTTATTTTTCAGATGAGTTCTTCTCATTATGAACTCCTTCTGGAAATGTTGATCTTCAAAAGAGGTATTGTTGATTCAATTTCAATATGTGATGAATCAAATTAAGGTTGAACAAGTTCTTCTCATTATGAACTTCTTCTCCTTCTTTAGATGAGTTCTTCTCATTATGAATATCTCTGGAAATGTTGATGCTGATCTATCTCCTTCTGTGATAGAATCAAACAAAGGTTGAACAAGTTCTTCTCATTAAGAACAACTTCTTCCTCTTCAGATGATTTCTTCTCATTATGAACATCTCTGGAAATGTTGATGCTGATCTATCTCCTTCTGTGATAGAATCAAACAAAGGTTGAACAAGTTCTTCTCATTATGAACCTCTTCTTCCTCTTCAGATGAGTTCTTATCATTATGAACTTCCTCTGGAAAAGTTGATCCATCGAGTGATGAATTCAAGCAAAAGGTTAAACAAGTTCTTCTCATTATGAACTTCTTCTTCCTTCTTCAGATGAGTTATTCTCATTATGAACTTCCTCTGGAAAAGTTGATCCATCGAGTGATGAATTCAAGCAAAAGGTTAAACAATTTCTTCTCATTATGAACTTCTTCTTCCTTCTTCAGATAAGTTCTTATCATTATGAACTTCCTCTGGAAAAGTTGATCCATCGAGTGATGAATTCAAGCAAAAGGTTAAACAAGTTCTTCTCATTATGAACTTCTTCTTTCTTTAGATGAGTTATTCTCATTATGAACTCTACCTGGCAATGCTGATCCATTGAGTGATGGATTTGAATCTTTGCTAAAATCTTTGAAATTCCTGTCAAATATTTAACATGGATAAAATGAATGAAAATGCACCTATTTTGCAAATGTCTAAATATGATGCATGAATGTTGAGTTCATCTTTATTTGATTTCAAAGTGGTGAACTCGGTCTTTCTTCAGTTGTGTAGAAATCCAATAAATCTTTCTTCTTTGAATAGAGAATCTATCATCTTTGGAGAGTGTAGATGTAGATATGCCTGAATTTTTGTATGATGTAACAAAACCACTTGAGAACAAAACTCAATGGTATAGGCTCTTAAAAAGTCTGCACTCATGCAACATGTTGATTCTGATAACTACTCATCTGATTATGAAGCGATCTTTCAGGATGATTTCATAGATATTGATATTTCTTCTGATACCGAAGAAATCCTGAATTCTGATTCTGATGAGGAGAATAAACTGTTATATTTGACGAAAATGGGATACTCAGAGGCTGAAGCTTTAATAGCCATAGAGAGATGTAGTCCAGATTCATCAATTGCAGAGTTGACAGATTTTATATGTGCTGCTCAAATGGCTAAGGCTGCTAACGCACTTCTTCCGGTATAAGATAGGAAGCTGTTATGCAATGACCCCAATTACAAGAAAATGAAAAACTCGGGCTATGATTTTTTAAAAAGGAAAAAACAAAGGAAGCTTGAAAAGAAGCTTCTTAATGAAGACGATCATGCAATTCATCTTCCAAATCCAATGATTGGTTTTGGGATTCCTACCGAACCAGATCAAATAACTCAAAGAACGCTTCCAGAAGATGCTATTGGGCTTCCTTATTTCTACTACGAGAACGTGGCACTTGCTCCAGTTGGTGTTTGGACTGAAATGTCACGGTACTTATACGATGTAGAGCCAGAATTTGTAGATTCGAAGTATTCTTGTGCTGCTGCATGGAAAAGGGGCTATATTCATAATCTGCCAATTGAGAACATATTTCCTCTTATTCTACTTCCAAATGACTCTATGATGGAAATAACTTGTTTGCTTTTCAACAGTGATTGCAAATGTCGATAAGACTTACTTTGGATTTCATGCACTTAAAAGTATTAACATAAAGTGATAACCAAAAATATTTTGTTTGTTTCAAGGTTATGTTAATCCATAAGTTGTTTATGTGAAAGAATAAATTGAATTTTGAAAATAAATTGAATTTCAAAAAGATAATCTTGGAATAAATAATAGATATATAAAAATGTATTCAAAGTCATGGCAAACATAGGAATGATAAAATTCAAATGACTTAACAAATTATTAGCATAAGTATTTCTAAATTAATCAACTTGATATAATTTAGAGCACTGAGGTAAGCTTATGTCTGGAAGATCTCAAACGTTGCCAGAATGCTTGTAGATGTAAAGTTCCTCCCAAAATATCAAGCTCTTAAGAGGGTTTAATTGCTAGATGCCTAATATCAACATGCATTTGAGCAACCCTTTCAGGTTTTCAACTCAAATCCTTCATTTTCTTTTCATTTCATTTTTTTCTTCTTTTCTTCTTCTTTTTTCTTCTTCTTTAAGCATAATATTTATTGACAGAATCTGAGTTTATCGGGTTTCTCAGAACTTTTCCATCCATTTCTGACAAAATCAACGCTCCTCAGGAAAAGACCTTTTTTACAACATATAGCCCTTCCCAATTAGGCATCCATTTCCCACAGAAATCTTTATGTATAGGCAAGATCTTTTTCAACACTAGATCACCCTCTTGGAATTATCTTCGATGTACTCTCTTGTTATGAGACTTCATCATCTGTTTTTAATACATCTGTCCATGGCAAATAGCTTTCAATCTCCTATCCTCAATAAGGTTTAATTGATCAAATCGAGCTTGGATCCATTCAGACTCATCCAATTTTACCTCTCTCAAGATTCAAAGTAATGAGATCTCAACTTTAATCGGTAAGACTACTTCCATCCCATAGACTAAAGAAAAAGGCGTTGCCCCAGTAGATGTTTGCATAGTAGTTCGGTATGCATATAAAGCAAAAGGTAACTTCTCGTGCCAATCTTTGTAAGTTTCAATAGTCTTCATAATGATTCTTTTGATGTTCTTATTTGCTGCTTCAACTGCCCCATTCATCTTTGGACGATATGCCACTGAGTTTGCATGCTTGATCTTAAACTGTGCACAAAGTTCAGTCATCATTTTGTTGTTCAAGTTCATAGCATTATCTGTGATGATTCTTTCTGGTAGCCCATACCGGCAGATTATTTCTTTCTTTATAAATTTGAAAACTGTAGACCTCTTAATATTGGCATACGAAGCATCTTCAACCCACTTGGTAAAATAATCAATTGCCACTAGGATGAAACAATGTCCATTTGATGCTTTTGGTGTGATTACCTCAATGACGTCTATTCCCCACATAGAAAATGGCCAAGGTGCAGTCATTACATGTAAAGGCGATGGAGGTACATGAATCTTATCTGCATATATATGGCATTTATGACATCTTCTTGTATAATCAATGTAATCTGTGTGCATGTTAGCCCAATAATATCCATATCTCATTATTTTTCTAGCCATGGAAAGACCATTTGCATGTGTTCCACATATCCCACAATGTACTTCCTCAATGATGCTTCTGGCTTCGCTAGTATTTACACATCTCAATAGCATTTGATCATTGCTTCTTCTATACAAAGTCTCACCATCAAGAAAGTATCCAGCAATCATTCTTCTCAATGTTCTTTTATCGATCTTAGATGCATTTTGTGGATAGCTTTGATACTTGATATATTGCAAGTTATCATAATACCATGGCTTGCCATCTGCTTCTGCTTCCACACTGTAGCAATGTGCATGAGTTTCATATACTTGCATTTTGATTGGCATCATATCAACTTTCTTAGTTGCTTGAAACATAGCAGCTAATGTAGCCAAAGCATCTGCCATTTGATTTTCCTCTCGAGTGAGATAATTGAAAGTGACTTTCTCAAATTCTTTCACTAATTCGAGGGTGAAATTTTGGTATTCCAGCAATTTGGGATCTTTTGTTTCCCATTCTCCTCATAATTGATACACCACTAATGATGAATCTCCGTATATCTTGAGAAATTTAATTTTCCTTTCTATGGATGCCTTCAATCCCATGACACAAGCTTCATATTCTGCCATGTTATTGGTGTAAAAGAACTTCAGTCTGCTTGTGAAAGGATAATAGATATTTTCTGGAGAAATTAACACTGCCTCAATTCCTCTTCCCAAGGCATTGGATGCTCCATCAAAATAAAGCTTCCAAGATTCATCATTTGTTCTGACTTCTTCACTCATGGATATGCACAACAAATCTTCATCTGGAAAGTTAAAACTCAGAGACTGATAATCATCAGATACACGATTGGCCAGAAAATCAGCTATGACACTTCATTTTATCACTTTTTGGTTGACATATACAATATCAAACCCGGATAATAACATCTGCCATCTAGCCATTTTGCATGTCAAAGCTGGTGATTCCATTAAAAACTTTAAAGGATAAAGTCTAGATATCAGCCAAGTGGTATGATATAACATGTATTGTCTGAGCCTTCGAGTAGCCCACACCAAGGCATAACATAATTTTTGTATTAGTGGGTATCGAATTTCACAATCAGTAAATTTCTTACTCAGATAATAAATGGCTTTCTCTTTTCTTCCATATTCATCATGTTGTCCCAGTACACATCCCATCAAATTTTCAAAGACTGTCAAGTAGAGAATTAACGGTCTATCAGGCACTGGTGATACTAAAATAGGGGCATTGGATAAATATTTCTTAATAATATCCAAATTTTCTTGACATTCATCATTCCAGACTTCAGGATTGTTCTTTCGGAGTAACTTGAACACTGGATCATATTTGTCAGTTAATTGAGAAATGAACCGAGATATATAATTTAATCTTCCCAAAAAGCCTCGAACTTCTTTCTTTGTATTGGGTGGCGGAAGATCTTGAATTGCTTTTACTTTATCTGGATCAATCTCAATTCCTTTTTGGCTAACTACAAATCCCAAAAGCTTTCCTGATGTCACCCCAAAATTGCATTTAACAAGGTTGAGCTTTAATTGATACTTTTTCAATCTTTGGAAAAGCTTTCTTAAATTTTAAATATGTTCTTCTTCGGTTCTGGACTTGGCAATCATGTCATCCACATATACTTCAATCTCTTTGTGCAGCATGTCATGAAACAGAGTTACATTGCTCTCTGATACGTTGCCCCTGCATTTTTCAATCCAAATGGCATTACTTTATAACAGAATGTGCCCCACATGGTTACAAATGTTGTTTTTTCTATGTCCTCAGGGTTCATTTTTATCTGATTATACCCTGAAAACCCATCCATGAATGAAAACCATGCATGTCCTGCAGTATTATCCACCAATGTGTCTATGTGAGGTAATGGAAAGCTATCTTTCGGACTAGCTTTGTTGAGATCTCTGTAATCCACACACATTCGGACTTTCCCATTCTTATTTGGTACTAGGACAATGTTGGCTACTCATTTTGGATATTTGGCTGCCTGTAGGAAACATGCATTGATCTGCTTCACCACTTCTTCTTTAATCTGCAACAACATTTTTGGTCTCATTCGTATGAGATTTTGTTGAACAGGTTTATATTATGAACTGATTGGAAGTTTATGCACCACTATTTCTGTACTCAGACCAGGCATATCTTGATAAGACCAGGCGAATATATCTTTGAACTCTTGGAGGAGATCTATCAATTCTCGTTTTATCTGGGTTGATAAAGTAGTACCAATTTTCACTGCTTTCATTTCTTCATCGGTTCCCAGATTTACAGTCTCAACTTCTTCTTTGTGAGGTAAAATTTGTTTGTCTTTTTTTTCTACTAGTCTTAACAATTCAGTAGGAACATCACATTCTACTTCATCCTCACACTCATTGATTTCTTCCAGACATATGAGCCGCTCTAAATTTATCTCATGATTAAATTTAGGAATAATCAGGCTATTAACATTGTGACACCTGCAAATTTAAGTCGGACATATTTCTGAAAGGATATAGTAAATTTATGAAATAAATATAAAGAATGAGAAATAATGAATGTAAAAATTTAAAGTATAAAGAATGATTGTTATTTGAGAATTTAAAAAAAACTTCTTATATTTGATATTAAGTGAACTTAACAACTGCCCTTACATGATAACAAAAACTTTTTATATTCTTGGGCTAAAACATAAAGATTGATTCTGAGTATTACTCTGTGTTAATACTAAAAACTACAGGGAGATCTTCAGCAGTCCAATTGTTGAGTGTTTCACCAGGAAGAAAAGGGCGAATCCCAACCAAGTATTTGCCAGTCTTGTGGTAATTTGTAATCATGTTGATAAATAACCCTCCCATAGTTTTTTCAACTATGCTTTGATCTTTTGTTAACTTTTCTTCTTTAAGAGCATCAACAAGCTATTGTTCTACATTAACCATTCCTCCAGATTTAAAAGTAAACTTTAGATGAGGGAAAGATATGCGTTCCCACTGAATTTCTTCTCCTTTCAATCTGGCCCTTCTATCCTCACCTCTTCTCTTCATATCTTTGTTTCTTTGTTGAAAGTTGGGCGTACTTAAATCCAAGCCCAAAACGATCTTTCTTCATCTTCATATTTACTAGACTTGAACTTCCTTGAAGATTCTTTCCCAAACCTTTCCCAGTTTTAGCTCCAATGCCTAAAGTCTATCGTACAGTCATTTTGATGCAATCAGACAATCTGGGATGTGGAATTTTGCTTCCCTCAGCAATAAAAGTTGCATTGACAAATTCCAAATCTCGGAAAGAGAACTCGAGAGCATCATCATTGGTTTTGATATACGAAGCATCACTCGTTACAGAGGCAAAGATTTCTTCCTCAACTCCTACACATATCAGTTGACCGTCAACAACGAACTTCAGTTTCTGATGCAATAAAGAAGGAACAGCTCCTGCAGAATTAATCCACGACCTTCCTATTAAAAAATTATATGTAGAGTGGATATACATTACCACAAAGTTAATATTGTAAACGACTGGTCCAATCAGCAGTGATATTTCCATTTTTTCAAGCACCTCTTTTTGAGTGCCATCAAAAGCTCGCACTATATTCTGATAACTCTTCATGTGCGATTTATCTATTGGCATCCTTTGCAATGTAACCAAAGGCATTAAGTTAAGAGCAGATCCATTATTAATCAGTACTACTGACAACACATAGCCATGACAATGTGTTGTAATATTCAAAGCTTTCACTGATCTCATTCCACCTTCTGGTATTTTATCATCAGTAAACGTGATGTAATTATCAGCAGCTATTTGCTCCACAATCCTGTCAAGCTTGTTGAGAGATATATCTTCAGGAATAAATGTTTGATTAAGAACTTTTATCAAAGCATTTATGTGTACTTCTGAATTCATCAACATATCAAGAATTGAAATTCCCGCTTGCTGTTTATGTAGTTGTTCAACCACACTATATTCGCTATGTTTCAAAAATTTCAAGAATTCTTGTGCTTGTTTTTCTGTTACGGGCTCATTGACTGTTGGCTGGGATTCATCATCAAATACCTTTTGGGGTATTACTGTAGCTTTTCCTTTTGTTTTTGTCTGTTCTGATACATTCGATGTCTCGTGAGAGTAACATCTCCCACTTCTTGTAAAGAATCTTACTTCACTTACTGCTTCAGATGTCAAATCCACACTCTGTGATTTCTCTTCTGTTGTTTCCAGAGAAACATATCCTTCTACCATTGAAACATTGGTAGTATAATTCCAAGGTACCCTGCGGGTATCCTTATATGGAAATGGTAAAGGAGTTATGATGACTACTTTCGGCTTTGATGGTGCAGGATTCAATATAGATGCCTTTACAGTGATGATCACGGGATCACTTGTTCTCTACTTAGGTTTAGAATCTTCCGATGCGCAAACGTCATCTTCTCTTTTTCCTGGTTCTTCTTCAAAGAACTCTATCTCTTTGACATTCATCAGTTTTTACACCAAATCCCTAAATTCAGGGCATAGTTGAATTCCATGTCCATTTTCTTGATGATATTTGCAATAATTCTCGCCTTCATTATGCTTTGGCTTGAATTGTTGCTGAATCATACCAGATAGGGAGAGTTGTTAAAATATCCAACCAAAGGGAGATTTAATCTCAAAAACATCCATTTTTTATTTCCTTCTATTCTCTTCCTGCATTGCGTTCACGTTTTTATCTCCATGATTTGGCAGCGGATGATTTGATGTAGCTGGTGAATTGAATTCCATTTTTCCAATATTAATTAAATTTTGGACCACCCTTTTGAATGCCAAATAGTTTTCAACAGAGTGACCCGTAATTCTGTCATGATAAACACAGTGTGCTTTCACATTGTACCATGGAGGAAATGGTGGTTTCATGGGAATCAACGGATAGCAGCGAATCATAGATCTCAGCATATGGTACTGGTAAGGGTGTAAAAGAAAGCCTTTCATTTTCCCTACGAGATCCTTTGGATTCCATTCGATTAGTGTTTGTTTCCTCCTTATTAACCCTTGGCTGGGTTATAGTACACTTCTCGAAGTATCCTTGTTGTAAGAATTCGCATTGCTAACTTCGTTCTCCTTTTTTCGGTACATGGGTCTTTTGGAACTAGACCCCTCACTTGACTCAATTTTGCCACTTTTCATTACATTTTCAATGAGTTCTTCAGAAATGACCAGATCTGCAAAATTTCTGGTTGCATTCCCCATTAAATGGCTTAAATAGGGAGCCTTTAAAGTGTGGACGAACATAACTGTAGCTTTTTTTCTGATAGAGGTGGCTGAACTTGGGCCGCTGTATCACGCCATCTCTGGGCGTACTGTCTGAATGTTTCATTGTTATTTTTCTCCAGATTTTAGATAGTCCATCTATCAGGGAGCATATCTTTAACGTGGCGGTACTACTCTAGGAATGCTTTTACCAGATCCTTCCATGATCTAACATTGACTTTGGTTAGTTGAGTATACCACTTTAAGGCTGGTCCTGTCAAGCTATCTTGAAAGCAATGAATTAATAATTTCTCATCTTTCACATGACATGCCATTCTGCGGCAAACTATGGTAATATGGGACGAAGGGCATGTAGTACCGTTATATCTCTCAAATTCAGGAACTTTGAACTTGATGGGGAGGATTAGGTCCGGAACCAAACTCAATTCGTTGGCGTCAAACCCATAGAACGATTCAATTACTTCCACGGATTTTATTCTTTCCTCTAAGCTCTTGATATGTCTGGTCAATTCTTCATTGCCTTTTTCTTTCTCATTCAACTCATTCAAATCTGGAATCAGATGCTCAGCATTAAATTCCCCTATCTTCATATCTGATATAAGCGGGTTTTTGCTTGAAGAAGCGGGATCCACTTGTTGACTTTCATTAGGTTTAGTCTCTTGAAGTACCGATGTGCGAGCATGGATTTGTACAGGTGTGATGCCAGAATGATAAACCGGTTCCGGCGTGAAACCTAAAGGATACATAGGTTTATGGTCGAAAGGTACAGGATTTTCATGAATTTTTCCAATTGTAGCTTGCTTCCTGAGCATATCTTCTATTTTCTGCATCATACTGTCTTGTGAGTTTGCAATGCTAGCTTCAATTTTCTCTAACTTCATTCTCATTTCTACCTGTTCTTTATTATGTTGTTCCTCAAGACATTGTATTTTATCCTCCATGATTTTCTTATTAGCTTATCTAGTACCGTAGTGATGTTGAATTTCTCGTTTGGCCAAAATAACTGCGATTGAAAATCCTTTTAATATTATTATATATATTTTTTAATTTTATTTAATGAATGTTTATCTTAGTGTAAAATAAAAACTATAAAGAAAATAATGCAATGAATAATGAATGTATGCAAAAGGTATAGATCCCAACAAAGTTAACTGTCATAGAACAACTTCCATCGGCATACAAAAGTTTCTTTATAATAATTCATAACTACAGATACGACATAGATTTCCTATTAAGCTCTATGAATTCTTTCATTAGCCAGGTTATCTTCTTTCCATACTTAGAAACTGGATCAACGTGATGCTCAATAATCTTTGCTTCAGTAGCTAACTCCCCAATATATCTGGCAACTTCGCTCCTTTGTACCATGGCCTCGAATACTATACTGCCTCTTTCTTCATTTCTTTCTTCAAATAAGTCAGTAGATTTTTGCCATTGTTCATTAGTTCCCTCGAGAGTCTGCTCTAATTCAGTGATTCTGACTTGACAACTGTGCAGAGTTTTTTCAAGATCTCGGATTTGTCTTCGTAGTGAAGCGTTCTCCTCATAACTCTCTTTAAGATCACTAGGTCCTAGACGAACCTTCTCTTGGAATAATGATTCTTCAAGTTGCAAAATGTAAGCATTAAACTCTGAGTTTTTGTTTCTAGACTGATCCAAATCCTCTTCAAGTTTTGTTCGTGCTTCTTGTGTTCTTTGACTGGTTTTCTGGATTTGCACATTCTTGTTTCTACATCGTTGCATCCAAGTGCTGGCCACTTCTTGCTCTACTTCAAGTCTGGTGTTGAAATTCTTCCTCTTCAACTCCCATTTTTCCTTTTCAACATCGAACTCTTCAATCCTTTGGCCCCTGACTTCAAGTTCGGCAATCAGATTGTTCATTTCAGATTCAAATCCCTTGAACATGGTGTTTTTCTCATCCTTAAATCTCTCAAACATGTCATTCTTCATATCTTCTAATTCTTTAGCTCGATCTCTTTCTTTCTACATTTCATTCATAATCTCGCGATTTTTGGCTTTGTGCTTTATAATTCGCTCCCTTTTGTCAATCTCAAGATCCTCCATTTTCTACTTTCCTTTCTTAAGGCTTTTGAGTAAACGACTATTCTTTCCTATCAAATCTTCAACTCGGTATTTCTCAATGTTCAATTCTTTGGTCATTTGTACTATTGCTTTACTCGATCCTGATGCTTTTCAGGATTTGTGTAGCTCATGGTAATTCTTCTTTAACGTTCTGAATTCCCCGTCAACTTTTCCTTTGTTTTCCCTCAGCATTACACATTGTGCTGAATGAAAGTCAACGTCGATGCCCATTATAGCTTTATCTCGTCTCATTTGCTCTAATTCTTTCGACCAACCTTCTCTTTCTGCTTCAAACTCAGCTTTTAGGATTTCAATCTCTGATGGAACTGACCGAATACGATCTTCCATAGAGATATCCTCATTTTGATCTGGTAGAGGAATATTTTCATTTTTCCTGACAGACCTCCATTCATCAAAATCAAGAGTTAACATTATCTTCGCTGCTTTGGCTCGAATACAGAAAGTTGTTTTCCAAGCTGTAACGACATCCATGATGTTTCTTTTGTATTTTTTGCTATGAAATGTGAAATCAGACGAATATAATCCAGTAGTAACAGGAACAAATTGATGACCCTCGTACTGGCTTATAACCAGAAGTGGTGCATATCCAATTCCTCCCCATAAACCGAGTAGCATCACCCAATTGTAATCACCACATTTGTAAAAGAATTCCCTTTGTATTTTTCCACAGGGCATGCCAAATGATATCTTCGCTTTGTAGATTTCGAAGGGCATTGATCCACATATCTTTCGTGACTTCTTTCGGCCATTCTTGCTCCAGAAACTCTTTCAACGGTGAGTAGTTCGTACTAAAGTGAATGTATGAAACCTTTTCTGTCCTCCAAAAATGGCTACGGATCCATACATATAACAATGGTGCACATCCCGAAAATTGTCCACCTCCTAGCCTTCTGCAAGCGCTTAACGATCGAAAAGTCTCTGCTAGAATTGCAGAAGCAGGATTGACCCTTTTTGGTAGCTGCTCAAACAAATCTACTACTGCGGCCTCAATGTATCCCAATGCTTTCGGGAAGATGACCATACCATATATACCCAAAGCAAAGAGATCAAATCGTACTTTATCATCTGCATGACTCTGAATAATTTCTTTGATGTTGGTCCAAGTAATGCCTTTTCCCTCGCCCTTTTGTTTCGTGCGGGCTACTACCTATTCCTCTCTCGTACTCCTGCAATCTTTGCTAATTTAACTCGGAAAGGTTGAGTTTTAACTGACCATGAATAAATTCGATTCTCCAAAGCCCCTTCTATATGTAGCAAAGTTGTATACTCTTCAATAGTAGGAACAAAGTCCTCCTTATTGAATGTAAAGCAATTATAACTGGGATTCCAGAATTGAATTAGACTTCGAAGTAAGCCATCATCAACTTTGACATAGAGCAAATATGGGATGTCCCCGTAAAACTGGTAGAACTACAACTTTCTATTTGAATCCCAACTCTCCCAAATGCCTCGCAAATCTTGCATATCATTTCTTTTTAGCGAAACTGGAGCATAACTTGCCAACTCGGGTACATAATCATCCTGCAGACTGTCTCCCCCTTGTCTCTGTAAGTCCTCAGCCTACTGTCTTACTTCTGAGTTTGAAACTATTAGATTTGAACACTTTTTATCCATAGATGAAGGTTTTCCAATGAGACGATTAACTCGAAGGTCAATACATTTAATCCTTCATGATGATATACAAACAAAAATAAAAGAAAACATAAAAAGAAATGAATTAGTTCAAATAGTAAGGAAGAAATTTTTTTTAATTTAATGTCTACCCAGATATTTCTATTTAACATGCTTTTTACATAGCATAATTTAAATAATCTAAATTCACATGCAATTTATTTAACAGAAAAATAAATAAATAAATTAAAAGGAAAAAGTTAGAATTCATTTCTCCTTTGTGTATACCTATTTTGGACAAAATTTCGGCATGGCTTTAGATCGGAAGAGTTTTTAGGGTTTATTATATGCAGAGTTTTAGTTCTAAGAGTAAAAGTACCCGAATTGTCCTTGTTAGAGCCTCTTTGGGCTGCTAAACCCTCAATCCTAGTCCATCACAGACTAAAGTGGATCGAGTTCAATTCGAGGGGATACACTTCTCTATGCCTGACACGGACAATAAATTCTCACGAAGACATAGAGCATATGAACCCCGAAAGCTACTTGCTAAGTCTGACACAGAGAATAAATTCTCACGAAGACGTCGCTTTCACTCACACTTAAAAGGGACAAGCTTGATTATAAAGCTTATGTTATGCAATGCAAGTGTTGTGTGTGAGGAGAAATGTTCAAACCTCTGACAAACAAATAAATATAAAATTTAATAACTGAAAATAAAACTAAAAACATTAATAAAAAATAATATATATAAATATATGAAAATAATAAGTATATATAAAATTTTTAAAAAGAATTATAACTTAAATATATGAATTTTTAATTTATAATTAATAGAGACAACTTATAATTGGTTTTAAAGATTGACCATTCCCCAGCGGAGTCGCCAAGTTGTCGCAACCGGTTTTCGTCCGGGCACGAATTTTTACTGGCGGGAAAAATAATATAAAGAAATAAATAATTTTGATTTAAAAAATATTTTGGGAGTCGTCATCGACCTTTGTGGGCTAGGTAGTTCGAATACCTAAAAACAATATTTTAAAATAGTTTTTAAGAAAACATAATTTAAAAGATAAACGGATATGCGTATAATCAAAGATTTTAGTAAAAAAAGATTCGTGGTCGATTACGTTTAGGGAATGATTAGCACTCCTATAACGCCCAAAATTGGTACTTATTCATTATAAATTGTCTTTATTTTTTAGAAATTTAAGAATTCAAAGATATATTTAATTCATAATTTTGTGATTTCAAATTTATTAGTATAATTTTAAGAAAAAAATAATTTTTATATATAAATAAGATATTTATTTATTTAGAAATATCAGAAAAGAACATCTAGGTGCTTTAAGACAGCTCTTTTCTTAATATAAAAAAATAAATAAATATTAAAACATTTATCTAAAAATAAAAAAATAGATATAATTTATAAAAGTAAGATATTTATTTATTTAAAAATATCAGAAAATGGACTGAACATGCTATTTTACATTTATTTAATTTAGGGACTAAATTAAATATATATAAAAATCGAACATCAAATTAAAACTAATTAAAACATGTTGTTCATGATTAAAATAATAATTATTAAAATCATAATGGCTAATTCGGTTATTTTAGCTAAAATATATATAATTATGTAAAGGACTAAATTATAAAGAAAATAAAATTCACAGACCGAATTAAAAAATTTGTAATTTAAAACCAATGACTAAAATATAAATTTATAAATTTAAGATGGCTACGGAAAGGGTTTTACCCTTATCAAATTACACCCAAGCCCCTCCCCAGAACGACGTCTTTCGGGGAGGGGTATTTAACCCTAAACCATATGGCCTTAAGGCCATTTTTTTATTTTTCTTCTTCTCATCTCTCTCTCTAACTGAGAGAGTTTTAAAACTCTCTTTCTTCTCTTTAGCTTCCCTCACAGGAGGGAAGCCGGTCATCGGCCGACAACTGTCTGCCGCCGTCAACTCCGTCGTCGGGCACCGCAATCGGTGGTCGAAAAATACCAAAATTTCCCAAAAGCTAGATCTGAATACCCTAAACTCAATTCTGACCTTCTTTTATCCTAAAAATCACCGATTTTACTATATCTAAGAAAATACCTTCGGTATTTCGACTATTCTGGTGGCACATAGAGGCACGTAGTTACTTCGGTGATGGCGTGGCTTCCTCGGTAAGTATCTCTCTATTTTTTTCTTTGATATTTTAGTGGTTTATTATTGATGGGTTCCTCTCTCTTTCTTTTTCGTTTCGCAGGTTCGGTGGCTCTTATAGCCACCACTGAGCCTCTTTCAGACTGGGTAATATGGAGGTTTTTGGTGAGTCACCAAACTATTGTGGTGAGTCACCAAACTATTGTGGTGAATCACCTTGTAGCTTGCGACATGGGCTGTGTTGGGATCTCTGGAGGCTTTGGTTGGCGTCGCGGCAGTGTGGCAGCAAAGGTCGAGGCGAAGGCAGTGGCTGACTGATGAACGGCGGCCATGTGACCCACTGGGTAATAAATAAAATAATAATAACAATAACAATAATAAAAACAAACTGATGAAAAATTAGTATCTTCAGAAAATATGCTACCCATTGTTGAGTGAGCTGAATTGGATTCGTTATGAATTGGCTCTCGAACCTATCTGAAATTGATTCTGAGATCTATCAATCTTTCGATGTGTCAAGTCGATAGCTTCTCACTGCTGAGTTAAGCAACCACCATCTTTCTTTAAAGGCACTTTTGAATCAAGTATCCTTCATCATGAAGTCAAAAATTGACTCTAAAAGCTGTAAAAAAATCATGTATGCTAAAATGATGAATGTGATGCTCTTAAGTATGTCTAAGATGCATTCAACATGAATGAGTTATGTTTTATCTCTTGGATGGAGTCTCGTGCTTTGTCTTCCAATCTGGTCATTGGAATCGATCGTGCCCCATTTTCTTCTTGGGTTACAACTTTCCATATTTGAGACTGCCTTGTTTGAAAATGTTTTTTTTTCTTTTCTCTTATTTTAAAAGGGAATAATCCTGTAAAACATTGTTCCTCAATTCAGCCATGCAATAGAATCAAATCATAAACATAAATTCAAAGGATATCAAAAGAATCAATAACTCTTTCATGTTTTCAGAGTTATAGCTCTTTGACAAATGTTCAAAGGGATGAGTTGGCTTTAGGTTGGCCTCCTATTTTCTAAGGTTTTAGCCATAAAAATGTCATTCTTTCGGTCATTGCAATATGTCTTTTTCTTGGAATTTTAATTGGATGCGGACAAAATGTTGCAACTAGCATGATCATTTACCAGACCTTTTATTTTGATTCTCTGAAACATTCTATTTGTTCAAGCTTCGTAGGCTTGTCTAACAAAGGTAGTGCAGAAATATCGGTCTAAAAATGAAATTCTTGAGTGCTCGTGTGAAATTGACTATAACAGGTGTTCCTTAACTCCCTTAGTCCATCTTTTACGGAAACTCCTTATTTAATTGGTCATTGTCTGGCTAGCTGGATCCATAAAGCTGGGGCGTTTAACCAATTGCTTTAGAGGGACAACTTAATACCATTGTATAGATATTATAATCGCTTTTATCAGGCTAGTTGAATATTATCCATAAAGCTGGGGTGTTTAACCAATTTCTCTCTTGAGGGACAACTCAAGCTTTATTGTATTTTATAATCACTTTTATCAGGCTAGCTGAATCTTATCCATAAAGTCAGGGCGTTTAACCAATTGCTTTAGAGGGATAACTCAAGCTTTATTGTACATATATAATATTATAATCTGAGTATACGGATCCAATTTCTTAAGTTTGTCTAGAAGAACCTTTTATAGTCTAGGTATTGTTTAAAGTCAAAGAATCTCATCTTTAGAGTTCAATTTCCAAGCAACTGACCTAAACTAGATTTGCATACTCGACTATTCCATCTGTGAAGATAATTATCATCACTAAACGTCCTAAAAAAAGAGTATAGTAATGTCATACGCAAAAGATGTCTCATGTTATCCGCTCCTATGCACATCTAAATACCAAGCCTTATGAAGGGAGAAGGTTATATTGGTTATTTGCAAGAGAATGGTACGGTGTTTGAGCGTATCTTCTGCGTTAGGTCAAAGTCCTTGTTTTACCACTTTTAAATCATGTTACTTTGTCAAAGATCTGTAACTCTGATCATTTACAGAGTTTTTGATTCAGTTGATATTCAAAGAATTTCAAGTTAAATTCATTGAAATATCCAAAGAAAGAAATATGTCAAAGTTCAAAAGCAAGTCACAAAAAGAAATATTAGAAAGTTAAAAAAAAACAAAATCAAACAGGATGCTGCAAAATGGAATAAGGCCTCATTAGGATGCCTCATTAGTTGGATTAGGGCCTTCATCTGCACTTGCGCCCCATTTCTCAATTGCTTTACTTGTCATGGCATCTTTTGAAATACCCTCAGACACACAAATTTTTACTCCGGGAGTGTCATTGCTTTCATCGTAAAATTCCCGCTCTTTTTTGTTTGAACGAGTGTTATGTGGATGAGGTCTGTCCAACTCTTATTAGTTAATGTAAATGTAAAGAAATGAAAATAACAAAATGTAAAATATATTTAAATGCATAATGCATGCAATGTTCGAGGCATTGATTCAAAAATGTGTGTTATTATAAATAATCCTTATTGGGGACAAAAATGTTACGTCTTAGGAGACAAAAAACATTTTAAAGGTATAGACCTCGAACAGCTTCTGACAGGTTGATTTATCTTTCGCCTTTTTCTGTCACTGGTTGAATGCCCTGTCGAACCGTTCCGGCTTCTCTAGCTAAACTGTGCAAGTATTGAGCTGCTTGCTCCAAAAAGTCCCGAATGGTTGCATCTCCGGTTTTCACTCTCTACTGAGTCTGTTCCTAACGAATGCGCCTTTGGAGTCCTCCATCGATAGGAACTATCCGAAGTTTAGCTACTTGTTTCTTGAATTCGTCAACAGTAGCCTCCAGTTTCAGCTATCGCTTTGCCACCTTGTTCTTGTTGTCTTTGAATGGACTCTCCAGGTAAGTAACCTTTTTCTCGTCTGCCCCTGCAACCTTTGCAAGCTCAAAAAGTTGACTTTTGGTGTGCACAGTGTAAATCCCGATCCATAGTTAGACTTCTGAGTTTTTCATCTCTTGTATTATAACCCCTTTGTCTATTAATGCAAATTATTTACATTTAACGAACACGTTTTTTGTGGATCAACACCTCTTTTGAATGAATAATGCAAAAGATGAAAGTAAAATAAAAGAGAACAAAAATGAAAAGAGTTAGCGAGGTAAAGATAAAAAACAATCATGAAAATAAAAGTCTTACCCCACATGATATCTACCTCAAATGCTTAGTATTCCTACCCGGACATGGTCTCTATCCCACAAGTTAATTTCGAACAAGTCCTAACCACATAAATTTCTAGTTCACATTCTTTGAACAGAAAGTAAAATAGGAGATAATATCAAAGTATCCTAGGGTTTGAAATAAGGTTTTGGGGTGGGTTCTAATTCCCTGTAGTCTCCCAGTTTAGGTTCTAAAAAAGGTACCCGAGTTCTACTTGTTGGTGCCCCTTGGGCTTGCCAGACCCTTAGTCCTAAGCCCATTACAAGCTTGTGTGGACTAAATTAAACTCGAGATGATACATTCCCTTATGTCTATACGGTGAATAAATTCACACGAAGACATAAGGTTTATGAATCCCGAAGGTTACTTGCTAGGCCTGTGCGGAGAATAAATTCTCACGAAGGCGTTGCTTTCACCCCTACTTAAAAAGGGTTCTGAGCTCGAGTATAGAGCCAGATATAGAAAGTTTTCAAAAATCTGAAATCATTGAAAAAAATATCAATACAACTATTTATTTGAAAAATAATAAATGGTAAATAATTGGAATCGAATGAATAAATTAAAATTAAAAATTACTATTTTCGTATAAAAAGACAACCGAAAATTAATTCTCGCTTGACTCACTTACCTGTCTGTAGTGGAGTCGCCAAGTTGTCGTGGTCGTCTTTCGGGTGGGCTCGGAATAGGGCTTCGACTTGAATAATTGGGGTAGAGTCGACACCGATCACTTTGATCGATTGAGAATTTCTCTAAAAAATTAAAAATGTTAGAATAAATAAATAAATAAATACTAAATAAATCAAGAGAAAGGGAAAAAATTATAAAAAAATACAAATTAAAAATAAAAATATTAAATAAACCAAAAAGAAATGCAAAATAAAAATAATAAGAAGTAAATAATAATGATAATGGTAATATATAATAGAATGAATTATTAAATAGTAATAAAGAAATAAAATGTGGAAGAGAAAAAAGAAAAAAAGAAAAAATAAATAGCAAAGTATCAAATTGAAATAAAAAATAAAATGTCAGGTGAAATTTGAAATAAAATCGGGGCATAAATGGAATTAATGGGCAAAAATAAAAGCTTACATAAAGCAAATGACCAAAAAGGGAATTGTCCCTTTTAAATTTAAAAACGCGCGAATCCATTGCTCTGGTCGGGTCACAACGCGTGTCCAAATCTAGGTACACGGGTTGCATATAAAACCCAAAAAAAACCCAAACTCATTCATTTTTCAACTTTCTCCTAGAATAACACCTCTCAGCTCTCCCTAATCCTCTCAACCCTCTCTCACCTAGGCGATATCCCACCATCGCCCAATAGCCCGCTGCCACTTCGGTCGCCATCGCCAGCGGCCGGAAAAGAAGCCGAACCCACCGAAATGACCCTCACACCACCCCAAACTCAAATCCACCATTCGATTCTCACAACGAAGCCCCTATCGGCTTAGATCTAAGGGCAAAGACTTCGGTATTTTACCTTCGCCGACGAAACCCTTCGCCTTCCCGACATACTCCTCTCGACTCCGACGAAAAATGCTTTCCTTTTTCGTTCTATTTTTTTGGTTTAATTCTTGTTGTATATCTTGCTTTTTGGTGTTGTGGTGTGTTGTTTGGCTTTGATTGCTCGGTATTGTTTTTTTTTGTGGCTCTCTTTTGGCAGTGTTGATGCTGTTTCGTTTCTGTACTGGGTTCTCGGTTTTCTCTGTTGGTATCATGTTCGATGGTTGGCTTACTGTTGATGTCCCTCGATCGTTGGTTCCAGTGGTATTTATATAGCCCCCCAACGGGGTTGTTTCTGATGGCCACGGGATTATGTTCTTCGTATGGCCGGCTGGAATCTCGGGATGGGTCAGTTCGAGATCTTCGGTCGAACGCCTTGGCCGACTGTTTATTGGTTTCGATGGTTTTGTCCTCGTCATTGATGCCTTGATATTTATAGGCTCCCGTTGGGGCCATTTCTGATTGTGGTTGGAGTTGATCCCTGATATTCTGGGGTTGTTCTCGATGATCTCGGATGGTTTAGTCCGGGTAGCTCCGATTTTGGTGTTGCACATCGCCGAAATCCTCGGCCGACCAGTGACTTTCTATCTTTTGGAACCCTTGATCTGGACCATTGGATTGGGTCAAATCCAATGGTTCAAGATCAGCTGCGGCCCTGGACTTGTTGACTTGATATATTAGGGTTTTACAACCCTAATGGATCTGGGTTGGTTCAGGCCCGTTTAACCGATGCTGGACCTGAACGGATTTGGGCTCTTGCCCACTTTGGACATATTAGACCCTTGTTGGACCTGGAAAAGAAAATGAAAATAAAATAAAATTACTAAAAATAAAAAATAAAAAATAAATAAAAATAAATAACCATATAATAATAATAATATATATAAAAAACATTTTCCAAAAACCTATATAATATATATTTTCAAAAATATTTAAAAATATTTTTCTTAAAAGAATTTCAAAATTATATAGTTTTCAAAAATGTTTTAAAACTATATATTAATTATATGTTTTCAAAATGTTTTTTAAAAACTATATAATATATATATATATATATATATATATATATGTTTTCATATATATTTTTAAAATGTTTTAAAAACTATATATTATGTATATTTTCATAATGTTTTAAAAACTATATAATATATATGTTTTCAAAATGTTTTAAAAACTATATATTGTATATTTTCAAAATGTTTTAAAAACTATATATTATATATATTTTCAAAATATTTTAAAAAACTATATAATATATATATATATATATATATATATTTCAAAAATCATTTCCAAACTATAATATATATATATAAATAAAAAATGGACTAAAATGAGTGTCTACAAACTTGTATAGTAATGATTTGTGTCTATTCTGCACTGCATCATGTCTGAGTAAATTGATATTACCATTACCAACCAAGAGAGGACTAGCAGAAGCATTTGATGGTGGTGTTGCCGGTTGCTGGTCGGAATATTGTTGAACTTAATATATGTTTCAAACAGACAATTAATTTTAAATGTTTTTATTTTTTAACATAAAAATCTAATTTTATTCTGCCACAGAATCTATTTCACAACTCTCGTCTGGTGTATTCGCCCTTGCTTGTTTTCTTATTTTTTGTTTCAATCGAACGATGGTCGTGTTGTAAAATGATTAATTTTATTATTATGCCTAAAGTAAATGAAATTTATTTTTGGAAAGAATGGCACATGGTAATCTTTGACCTGTTCAAGGGGGACAGCACCAAGAACAAACCCATACATAAATGACTACAGTCTTTTAGAGTCGAGCTTTTATCAATAAATGTGACATGTGGAATCCACCCCATTTTTCTTCCTTTCTCAATAAATCAAATCAATTTTTTATTTGATTTTGTTTAGTTGCAGCGGCACTGATTTCTTTTAAATTTTTTAATAAAAATAATTTTATTTTTTTGACATGTTTATCTTTATTTTTATGACATATTTTTTTTATAATTTTTGATCGTTTGACTATTATTTTCGTTTATCTTTTTTCTTAGGGTTGGATTTGATATCGTCATGACTGATCAAGATGACGCTTATTTATTATCATGCTAATATTATCATGCTAATATTTCCTGCTTTGGACCCTTGGATTGATTTGGATACGCGCTTTATATTTGTAGATAGTTTTTTCACGTCGCTTAACTCTAATTTACGATTTGTCGGTAGTTTTTCAATAGTTTCTTCATCTTTTGTGGTTTGTTTGTTGATGCAGTCATATTTGTCCGCATCTTTATTTTGGTTAGGTTTTCGTGTCAATAATTATAGAAAAATATCCTAATTATATTTTAGTTTATGTTTACGGTTATACTTGTAAATCTTTATTGTAATTATGAATATTTTATACTTGTAAATCTTTGTTGTAATTATGAATATTTTCTATTATTAACAAAACTAATTGCGTTCTATCAAAAAAGAATTAAGTAAACTTTAAGTTCTTGGAGTAAACAAGGAATATAATCTAAACATTTATTTTCATACAAACATTTTAAATTTAATACTGAAAATTAAGCTTATTAAACAGAAAATATGTAAATTTAATACATTTTAATTTCATATAATCTTATATTTTTTCAATCAAATACTGCAATATTACTTTCATATTAAATTAATTAAATAATATAATATAGTATTTTTTAATAATATGCCACCCTAATAATATTTATCTTTTACATTTTTAAAAGATTTTCCTTTAAAAAAATTAGACCCATACAAAATTATCGGAGGGATCAAATTTCTTTTGGACAGCGTCAAACATTAATAAGAAAATAACCAAATTTCATTGATTCTATTTGCCATTCTACCGATTCACATCAATTTTGAAGAATATGCACACCTATAAAATTAAATTCAAAGAAGGAATTATGAATTTATTGATTGACTTCCTTTCCTTATTTTCGTTCATTTTGTCCACTTTATTACTCAAATATATAAAAATAGTACTTCAAGATTAAAATCTTTTAACTTTAATCTATATCGTCCATCATAAGATGATTTCTATCTTAAGATATGTTCCTCCTCTCACTAACGAAAGCCTCCCCACCACTCAAATTGTTGAATGAAGCCCCGATCTTTGAGAAGTCCAAAACCTAAAATAGATTTTTTTTCCCTCAAAATAATTAAGTGAACTATTTTAAAACTGGATGACATATTTCTTATATTAGTAATAATTGCATAACCCATTTGTAATATTACTATTGATTGAATGGCATGCAATGTATTTTATCCAATAAAAATATTTTTCTGACATCCATTTTATTTAGAACAATCAAATAATATGTTTATAACAATCGATTAATTAAATGAATCGTTGGTAATTTTTTGGAATTGGGTGAGCATTTGTAATCATACTAATAAATAAGTAACACTTGGTGTAACTTATTCTATAAAACATGAAAAATATAAAGACACGCTTTAAAATAAAAATATTTGGTAATCTTATAACCGAATTGATGTATTTGAACTATTATATAATAAGTATTGATTATTTAAAATGAAAATGAAAGTCGATATGATTATTCCTTCTTGTTTGAACCCACTTCAAATATTATGGTCGGTAAGTGTTGAACTATGTTTTATAATATTTTGTCACAACAAATTAAGGCAAAATGTTTTTGGACTTGGTTGAATTTGTTTAAAATTTTTCAAAAATAATTCAAAGTTTATTAAACTAGAATTTGAACACAAAATATTTTTCTGAGTACGTAGTACCGATACTATTCTTACAGTATCGATACTACATGAACAGTACCGATATTGTTCATGTTGTACCGAAACCAAAGGTAAAAGATGTATCGATACTCTCTAGGTAGTATCGATACTACCAATCGTTTTTCAAATTGCTCAAATTCCAGAATGCAAAATAGGTACCGTTACCCAAAGGGGTACCGGTACTACTTTACAAATTACTATTGATACCATGATCATAGTATCGATACTGGTCAATTCCAACGGTCTTTAATGGCTAGTTTATTTAAATATAACAAAGGAAGCACCAATAGTCCCTCATAGTAAGATAGTGTAAATTTATCTTAAAATCCTATTAAGTAACCAACTAGGCTTCTTAGTACCCTCAATTCTCTAGCGTTTTATTGGTGCATCTTCTTTCTTCTTTGGATTTCTTTTTCATAGTCCCTCATAGCTTCGATTATAGATGATTACTTGAGGTCATGTCATTCTTTTAGATCCCATAGGGCGTATAGGGGGAGAGCTTAACGGAGTGGTGTCAAGGAGACTAGACTTAGAGTTTGTTCGTTAAATGTAGGTACATTAAATGCTAGGCTGCTGGAGCTGACCGACGTACTTAGTAATAGGAAAATAGATTTTGCATGTATTCAGGAGACTAGGTGGAAAGGGGCTCGCGCCAGAGAGTGTAATGGGTACAAGTTGTGGTATTCAGGAGTAGATAACGCTAGAAATGGGGTGGGTATCTTGGTATCCTCTAGTCTCAAGGAAAATGTAGTTGAAGTTTGTAGATACCGGGATAGGATCATGATGATTAAGGTTATTATAGAAGCGGAAGTGGTGAATGTCCTTTCAGTGTACGCTCCACACGTTGGACTAGGGGAGGGGGAGAAACGTTGCTTCTGGGATCAGTTAGATATTGTACTTATGAGCATCCCGGAGGACCAAAGAGTTTTCATAGGGGGAGACTTCAATGGCCATATAGGTAGTGCAATCGACGGGTATGACGGTGTTCATGGGGGTTTCGGTTATGGTAGCAGGAATGATGAGGGGCGTACGTTGCTTGATTTTGCTACTGCTCAGGATTTGGTGATCACTAACTCTTTATTTAATAAGAGAGATGCGAACTTGATTACGTTTCATAGCGGGGGACATTGTACCCAAATCGACTATATCTTGGTTAGAAATCGGGAACGATGGGCTTGCATTGACTGTAAGGTGTTCCCTGAAGAGGCATGTGCATCACAACACAAATTGTTGGTTTTGGTGTTCCGCGTACCCAACGGGCGGAGCACTCATAGGAGGGCTAAACTGGGTAAACCTAGGATCCTCTGGAAGAACTTATATGGAGCGACAACTGATGAATTTAGGAGTAATCTTTTGTCTAATACAGGTTTTGAAACTACAAACTCAAATAACGCATATATGTTATGGAAAAATATGGCAAATTCCATCAGAGAGGTGGGCAAAAACACCCTTGGGTTGTCGACGGGGAAGGCCAAGGAACATAAAGAATCGTGGTGGTGGAACGACGAAGTCCAAACTAAGGTGAAGACAAAACAAACTTGCTTCAAGGAGTTTCTTCAATGCAATGACGACGAAGAAAGGTCGAGAGCTAAACAAAGATACCAGGAGGCAAAGCGGGAAGCCAAGAAAACGGTAGCTAAAGCAAAGGATAAGGCATATGAGGAAATGTACAAGAGATTAGACACCAAGGAAGGACAAAATGGCATCTTCAGACTTGCAAAATCTAGGGAGATTAGGAAAAAGGATCTAGGTAACATTAGGTTTATTAAGGACAACAATGGTGTTCTTTTAACGAAAGATCATGATATTAAGAGGGTTTGGGGTAGTTACTTCTTTGGCTTATTTAATGACGGTGCCTCTCCATGTAGAGATAGTATCGTTGATGGGTCAGCCGACCATCATACTACGGCCAATGACTGCCCTACAAGTAGGATTGGGTTTGAGGAAGTCAAAATGGCTCTTAGAAAGATGGGAAGGGAGAAAGTTGTCGGTCCTGATCAAATTCCTATTACTGTGTGGTTAGCCCTAGGAGATGAGGGAGTTAAGTGGTTGACCAATATCTTTAATATTATTTTAGAGACTGCCAAGATGCCAGAGGAGTGGATAGAGTCTACGGTGATACCAATCTATAAAAATAAAGGAGATCCCCAACGTTGTGGTAACTACAGAGGTATTAAACTACTCAGCCATACCATGAAGCTATGGGAAAGGGTGATAGAGGCTAGGTTGAGACAAGTTACTAGGGTTTCGGAAAACCAATTTGGCTTTATGCCAAACAGGTCTACCACGGAGGCGATTCATCTACTTCGACGGCTTATGGAGAAATATAGGGAAAAGTCTAGAGATCTTCACATGGCGTTCATTGACCTTGAGAAGGATTATGATAGCGTTCCTCGCGATACGATCTGGAAGACTTTGGAAACGAGACGGATACCAACTGCTTATATCCGGGCGATTCGTGATATGTACTGTAGATCTACTACTTACGTCAGGACTACAGTTGGTGACACCGAGGCATTCCCGGTGGAAATCGGACTCCACCAGGGGTCGGCTCTTAGCCCTTACATCTTCGCCTTGATTATGGACGACATCTATTGTGCGACACCAGATGGTGTACCTTGGTGTATGCTTTTCGCTGACGACATTGTCCTCGTTGCTGAAACAAAATCTGAGTTGAATAGTAGACTGGCTACCTGGAAGACTGCTTTGGAAGAAAAAGGTTTAAGGATCAATATTGAAAAGACAGAGTATTTATGTTCAAACTTCAATGGGAACCAAAACGATGAGATGTAGAAGTATGCATAGAAGGACACGTTCTTCCCTCAAAGGATTGTTTCAAGTACTTAGGGTCTATGATACATAAAGATGGGGGTGTAGATGATGACATTACACACCGTATAAAGGCGGGATGGCTAAAGTGGAGGGCCGCTAGTGGAGTTTTGTGTGACAAGAAGGTGCCTCTAAAACTTAAGGGAAAATTTTATAGAATGGCAATAAGACCAGCGCTGTTGTATGGATCAGAATGTTGGGCACCCAAGAAGGATCACGTAAGGAGGATAGAGGCCGCTGAAATGAGAATGCTTCGATGGACATGTGGTAGGACTCTGTGGGATATGACGACAAACTATGCTATTAGGATGTCCTTAGGGGTGGTGTCTGTTTCCGAAAAATTGAGGGAGGGAAGACTACGGTGGTTTGGGCACGTTCTTAGGCGACTACCGTCAGATGCGGTCAGGAGGGTAGAGTCGATTACAGTCGACGGTGCCAGAAGGAAAGGACGACCAAGGCGGAAGTGGGATGACTGCTTGAGATCTGATTTGATGGATTTAGGCCTTACCGAAGACATGACCTATGATAGGAAATTATGGAGGCTTAAGACTAGGGTAGTCGAGTAGTGTGGGTCCAATCTATAGGGTGTATCATCTTTGTCTTCTTTTAAAGGCATTTGTAGTAATTTCCATGACTTTTACTTTTTATACTTTTCTGGTATTTATGAATGATTAGAACTGGGCTTGATATCGTTGTCTTCTGTGTATCATTCTCGTCATGTTTCCTCTGTATAAATTTAGCCGGGTCTTATGTTTCTGTCTATATACAGAGATTCTTTCGCATGGATTATTTTGCAGGGATTAATCCTCATTACAGAAGCACATATGGTATTAATGACTGCATATGAATACTGTTTAGCTATGTATTTATGTAATTATTTATACATGCATTGCATTTTATCTATATTTTTAATTTTTTGACTGCCAGAGGTCTTTCACGGAAGTTATTCTCAACCTGGCGTTGGGGGCAGCCTACTACCCTACCTCCCCCTTACCCCATACATATGGGAATTGGGTTTTGTTGTTGTTGTTGTTGTAAAGGAAGCACCAATACTCATTAAAGGAGTACCGATACTCCCTGTCCTGGATAGTTTTATTTTGCAACAAATTAATCCTCAACTGCTCCAAAACATCCATGATGGCTAGAAACGACCACAAACTCATTTCAACTTATAAAAACAAATTGAGGACACTTGATGAAGGTTACCAAAACCTATCCAAGCAATTGAGATCAAGAGAAAAGCTTTTTCACTCGTATTTTTCTTTCTCTTGTAAATAGTAGTGTTTTGAGCTCATTGCAAATCTTTTAACTGTTTTCTTGTGAGCTTAAATCTTTGTAAACACATTCCTTTGGAGAGGTTTTTCTTGTTTACATTTCTTATACCTTGTAAAGGGGATTGGTTCTAGTTTAGTCTTTGAAAAGCTAGGGAGTTGTAAAGGTTATCTCTCTATCTTGTAAAAAGAAAGAACAAATTAGTGAATTTGTTAGAAAATCCCAAGTGAGGAGCTTAGGTAGTGGATGTAGACTTGGTTGAGAAGTTGAACCACTATAAATCCTTGTGCAAATTTTCCTATCTTTATACTTTTTACTCCCTAAACTCTCAAGCCAATTCACCCCTCTTGACAAATTATTCGGTTGTTCAATTGAGCTTCATCGAATATCCCAACAGTAAGGAATGTATTGTTATTTGTTCTTCACTCTAATTGGGCAACCAAAGTGACAAATCTTGTTATTGTTCATGCACCCTCACTATTTATTTATTTATTAACATGGAGACCTCCACTACTCAAATCTATAACAAAAACAAATTAAAGATTAAAATATGCCCTTGATCCTAACAAAGCTTTAATAGCAGGATTTTGGGCTCAACTCAGAGCAAGTACAAGGATTTGAACTACAACTTTCTCAAACAGTAACAATTAAACCTATACAGATATACAATTCATTGTTATATTTATGTTATTTCATATTAATATTTTATTTTTAAAAAATCTTAAATTCGTTTCTTAGAGTACTTGGCTATAGTTGGCCTGTGATTGGTCAGTAATGGACAGTTAAAGAGTGATTATCTTAGTTTTTAACAACTATCCAGTTAAGAAGCATTGTGAGATCTTAAATTAATTGTTATATTTATGTGATTGGCTAGTTGGCTATAGTTTGGGCACTTTGATCCTCTAGAAACAAGTTTATCATGAAAGTAAAGTTACGCCTACCAGACAACTTGCAGCTTTCGTTCAGGCTCATTGCAAGGAGTTCGTTGAGGTCTCCCAGGCACTCCAACCTTCCTCTTCAATGACTGAGGTTCGTTGGTCCCCTCTTTCACCTTCGAAAGTTAAGACTAATTTCTATGCAAGTTTCTCACACATCAGTCAGGAAGCATGGTCAGGTGTGGTTATCAAAGATGAAGCAGGGAACATTTTAGGGGCTGCAAGACAGAGAATATGTGGTGTTACCTCGGCGATGGCTGCTGAAGCGACGGTCTTCGTGCACACAATATTCTTTTCTAGAGATTTGGGTTTCATGCATGTCGAATATGAGGGTGATTCTCATGCCATAATTCAAAAATTTCAGAGTCGAAGTAAAGATTGGTCTGAAGTACGAACCTTGGTTTTTGATAGCCAATAGTTGGCTTCATCCATGCAGGAGGTGTCGTTTCGGTTTACCCACCGGTCTGGGAATTTGGCAGATCACCTTTTCGTGAAAGATTCCACAGCAGGCAACGAAAACCCTTTCGGGTCGAGGAAGCTCTGATCTTAGTTATGGAGCAAGTAGCGAAGGATCGAAGGTGGTTCGATCTACCTTAGAGTAAGGTTTCCACAATGTTTTCAAGCTTTTCAGTTCGATATTGGGGATTTCTTTTTAGTATCTCTGTGTTCGCCACTGGGTTTCATCAAGATAGAGGAAGCTTTGGTCGGGTTGTGTTTTGTTTTTTTTTTAGCTTGTTTTGCCTTTTGAGTTTCCTTTTTCAGACTTTCTATTGTGTTTTGTGTCTTTATGTTAGAAACTCTTGAATTGCCAGCTGTTTTATTTTTAATATACTCACAACCGACATTTAGTTGAAAAATAAATTCATTCTCTTAATTGGTTTAGTAGGACAAATGGTGGATCATTTTTTTTATTTAATCATTGTATCCAGTCTATCCACTGTTTTAAATCAAGTTTATAAAGATCTATTATGAGATGACCTTCAAACTCAAATTATTTTATTTGTAAATGTTAGATTTTGAACTCTTAATCTTACTTAAGAGATTTAATATTAAATTTCATTTGATTAACTAATTGTTGGTGAATACTATATCTATTTAATTATGTGTTATTTTAATTTTAGTTTATGTTTTTTAATTTAATATTTAAATATTTACAATTTATATTAAAATTTAAAAAATTAAAAATTAAAAAAATTTAAATTAATCAAATTAAATTACATATATAATAAAGAACTAAAATAATTTCAGGGAAGATAAAATTTTGATTGATTCCATAGGGCGATTGGATCCGAATTTCAAAGGCAGACATGGTCTGTTCGATGACCAAAACCCGAAAATAGTAAATCCAAATGATGGTCAAAGATACGCATGGAAACATGACAAAAGAGGAAAGAAAGAGAGCTTACGATAATTATTTTCAGGATAAATTATGTATTTAGTATCTAAATTATTGATTTTAGTCTGTTTTAATAATTTAACTTTTAATTCTTTCAAAATCATATTTAAAATTTAATTTTTGTTTCATTTTAATACTCGCTGTTAAAAGTTTTAAATTTTTGTTTTATTTTAGCACCCCGATCAAAATTTAAAACTAAGTTAAAAAAAAATGAAAGTTTAGGTATTAAAACAGACCAAAATTGATTGTTTAGGTACTAAACGCGTTAAGTTTTTAATGATGGGTACTAAAATGAAAACTAAATGATAAATATAATTTTGAAAAAATTGAAAGTTTAATTATTAAAACATGTCAAAACTATAGTTTAGGTACTAAATGCATAGTTTACCCTAATTTTTATGATATTATTAACAAAATGTGTTTATTATTTTATGATATTATTAACAAAATTTTGATTATTATATTTAATTGAGTCAACCCAATAAATAAATAGAAAATAATTTCAATTATTATTAATATTTTATTAAAAATAATTAGTTCAACACTCTTTGTCTGTACAAGTTTTATCTGTTCTTCACCCAAATATCCCTTTGCCCCAAGCTCTCTCGCAACCCAGATGTCGCTCTGCTTTTAAATTCAACCACGACCAACGCCTACTATCCTTCGCCTTGCTTTATCCAAACGGCGGAGCAAAAGTCGACGGTGGAGATAGACCAAATGCCTCCGCGTGGAGTTCACCATCGGCGTGCCCACTCCGATACAACTTTCCGTTTCGACGATCTTCTCCTCTTCGACCCTTCCGATGTCGATCTTTCCTCCCTTGACCTCCCGGCGTCAACCTCCAATCCCACCCCGCCCCCTGTCATCCCCGTTCCTACCGATTCCTCCGATGACTCCTCCTCCAACGGTCAGCCCTCCCGCAGCAACCCTAAGCGCATATCTTACCATGTCCGTAGTCTTTCTTTTGATTCTGATTTCTTCGACGGATTCGGATTGACTGAGCCCGCAAATTCCGGAGGAGCTGGAGATGAGAAATTTGGCGGGAAAGGAGGGGACGGAGAGAAGAGGGTTCACCATAGGCATAGGCATAGTAACTCGATGGATGGTACGGCTTCGTTTAAGATTGAGCCTTTGATGGCCGTTGACGGTGCTAAGAAGGCTATTGCTCCTGATAGACTCGCTGAGCTTGCCCTTATTGATCCCAAGAGAGCTAAAAGGTAGAATTGCGGTTATGGTATTCTACCTTTTCTGCTACTAATTTTTTTAATTTAATTGGATTTTTTATACAATTTATTTTTAGTTAATAAATATGGTTCCGTACACTATTTTTGTTAGGAATCTTCATTTTCTCTTTACACTTGATTCGAATAGCTTAATTAAACCTTTTTTTTATATATTAAAAAAAGGTTAATTTGAGCACCAAACACGAGGAGTTTGATATTTTCTTTCTTGAATTGACTAATTGAGCTTCAAATCTTAAATCTCAGTCATATAAAATTAGGTTTGGTTTGTGTACAATAGGATTCTGGCTAACAGACAATCGGCGGCTCGATCAAAGGAGAGGAAGATTCGATACACCAGTGAGCTGGAGAGGAAAGTTCAGACCCTTCAAACAGAAGCTACCAATTTCTCCGCTCAGGTCACAATGTTAGAGGTAAATACTCCTTACGCCTCTCTGCTTTAGCTTACTCTACACATCTAAAGAATGTGATCTTTTTTTCGTTTTCCCCATAAAATGTGATCCTTTTGATGCTTCCCAGGTTCATGCACTCAAATGTTTCTTTTTTAATGTTAAGATTGTAACTGTTAGTGGAATCGAATGTGCGTGAAACGCATGCTTGCCCATTCAATTATAGGTTTAACCGGAACTCAACATTATAAATTAAATTAAAAAATATTTGAAAAAATTATCTTTAACTAAAACAAAATTAAAAGTCGAACACTTAATAATTTGATTGAAGTCCTCAACTCAACTCATATAAGATGAACAACCAAATAGGAAAAAAAAATAATAAATCTTGAAATCAGAAATGAAAAAAAATAGATTTCCATTTATTTAAAAATAAAATAATAAAAAAGATTGAATGTTAATTATTTTTAATAAATGATATTTAAGTAGTTTTTAAATTTTAAAATGGTATACAAGTTTTTTGAAATAACCAAATTTAATAACTTGTTATATGTATTTTTTAAGAATCAACTTAAGAATTTAGTATAATATATATATATATATATATATATATATATATATATATATATATTATTTAAAAAAAAAAAATGGGGGCGTGGCCCCTTTGGTCCTTTAATAGTTCCGTCATTGGTTGTACCACCGTTACAATCAGAATAAGTTTATTTAATTTATTACTTGAATTTAAGAGAACTTTTTCCAAGGTTTGTTTTCTTCCTTTAAAATGACTTATTCGTTGTATAGATGCATAGAATTCTCTTCATTGGAAGAATGGGTGAATATAATATAAGGTCCTATATTACTTTTTGTCTAATCTAATTAAGGTTGCCATCTATGTTACTTCAACTTTTCCTTCCTTTTTACCTGAAAAAACAATCTTTTTCTCCTTTTTTTTTTTGAAATACCTATGTCTAGAAACACGAGTACCAGGATATGACCTTAGAAGATCCTCTATATAGAAGAAAAATCTGATGATACCCATAACTCACATTCACATTTTCACTCATGTTCGGTCCAATTGGGCACTTCGCTCCTTCTTGAGATTTTTTTCTATCTGTTATTTTTACATGTTTTTCCGAGACAAATTCCTTGTATAACAATCATTGATCAATCCTTGAATAAGACAGAGGAAAGAAAATTGATACGGATATGTTGTTACGACTCTTCATTTTTTTTCTAAATCATCCTCGTCAAACATCTATATCTGACACTTCTGCGGCATAGGTATAATGGTATACCTGTGTCATACTGTTATCCGACACTTACCCTCAAGTTCAAGTAATATAGGAAGTAGCTTTAACATAGGACATATCAGGTGAAAGTTTGTACCCATAATCATGCACATAATGATGTATTTAGTATTACTAGAGTTCTATTGAGTTATTTCTGCCGAAGTTGCAACATGGTAAACACCCGTTTTGCATCTGAATAGGCTAACATTTGTCTATTGCCTCCACAGTGAAGGGAACCGATTCTAATATTTTTATCCTACGATGCAGAGAGACACTACTGGATTGACTACTGAGAATAAGGAACTCAAATTACGGCTAGAGGCCATGGAGCAACAAGCTCAGCTTAGAGACGGTATGGCATACTGTTTCCTAATTTTTGCATCACATACTGCAATTATACTTGCTGGTGGTGGATTACTGAGTTTGACTACATTGTTTTGGTCAGTTTATAATGAAATTGGTTAAATCATCAAAACGCTACCGTTTCATAGTTAAGTGATGCATAATTTGGGATTCATGCATTCATCGGTGAAGGACTTTTTTTTTTTTTGAGGAAAACATCGGTAAGGGACTTAATTGGGAAATAATGTCATATTTTTGCTTCCGAAGTCCATACGATTTTCATATGCAGTTCACCAAATTTAGGTGCATGCTAAAATTAGCGTTTATATTTTTCGGTTTGAAGCTTTAAATGAAGCGCTGAGGGAAGAAGTGCAACGGCTTAAGATACAAGCCGGTCAAATGTCAGCTCTTAATGGGAACCCTTTCAATGGCGGACTGCCCCAATTTTTCCCTCACCAACCATCTCTGCAACACTTCAGCGGCCACCAAACCCCACAGCAGCAGATGCCTCAGTCATCCACCAACGACGGGCAGCCACAGCCTTGGTTCATGGATTTTAACCGGGGAGCATAGTTTGATGTTGGAAGAGAATGCTCAGAAAACATAAGAAGATGCATATCTTGTACAAAGTATACATGTAAATGTATCATAGGTTAGGGTTGTGAAAGAGTGCTACTAGGATCGGTCTGTATCATAGGTTTCATGACTTTATTACCACCAATAATAAGGGTAAGAGAAATGAGGGCTGGTATGATCTTCACTTAATATACTATAGAGTTTCATACTCAGCAGTCTCTTTTTCTCATTACAACAAAAACATCGATGCTTGTGTAACTTAGATTCTGAATTGAATATTACAATAAAGGATATCTTCCGTTTTTAGCTCAACCTGGCTTAATTCTAGAATCATTGAGGCACATTGTGATTATTGGATGCTACTGGATGGCCCTACGAGAAAAAAAACAACATATGGTTTCTATAGATTCAAAGAATATGGAAGCATATACACTATTGACAATAGCAGCACTGAGTTAGGACCAAATGAAAGTTTAACAAAGAAAGATGTTTGGTTGAATATTAGTACTAGGGACATGCTAAGCTTGCTAATTTTGGACCATCGCTTTACTTATCCCAATACAAGCCACATGCACCCACTCGAAATAACATGTAAAATCATGTGCTTTAATCCCGACCCTTTATGTCCTTGCTCCTTACCCACTTTCTTTCCACCTACTTCAAAAGGAAATATTAACATCAAACTTGTGTTGACCAAACTCTTCACTTCTCTCCAAATACCACCAATATTTGATACCAGCTAGTACCCCAACACATTTGGCATAGATAAAACTCCATCGTAAAAGAGCTGAGATAAAATTCCAGGAGGACTTGAGTTGTTTTAACTCAAAAGATGAGAATCTATTAAGTAATTAAATCTAAAAAATTAGGAGGAACAGAGGTATTATTTGACTAATATTTAAATTGAAAATGACCTAAAAATTCCATTATACCAAAAAAAAAAATGGGAAGGGCTCTTAGAGTAGCTTCGTCCCTGGATGTGGCTTGTCTGACTGCATATCTATCCATATTCAACACTTGCATCCCAATGCTACTAAATCATATTAAAGTTCTACCAAACTAACAGTGACTAGTATCTAAAATAAAAGGTAACAATGGCTGCCCATCATATATAGACAACATTAATGATTTACCATACAACAAATGTTCACAAGATAAAGATTCTTGAAGAAATAGCAGAACCATTAATACTCTCCCGCCCACAACAATTATGCTAAAGGCAACCTCCAAACGCATCTTGAAGGTTAGTTTTTTCTAGAATAATTGTATTATTAGCTTCATACTATTAAGGCAGACACTTCTCTATTCACCATGCATTGTCTTGAGGAACAAGCCTTATGTTTGCTTTTATTTGTATGCTATGAATTCCTCCTAATGTGGTAAATGACCAAATTCAAAAACAAATGAGATAAAAGTAATTGTAACAATATGGCCAAATCATATGAACAAATATATTTTTTCCTCTTTCTTGCGTATGAACTTGCAAGTATACTTGAACTTGTACAAAAAAACTGATTTTTAATCGTGTTGGAACTGATATTTATGCTAATTTCCACTTCATACTTAAACTGTAATTTATATTTTGGATTCATTTGAATCTTTATTCTCATATAAATCAACACGGAACCTGGAAATAGAGAAGAAACAGAGGACAAGAGAAGGATAAAAAAGAGGATAAGAAGATGGAATACAGAGAGGAGAGTAAGAGTAGAGAGTTGTTAGAAACTTCAAAATTTTTCCTTCTACCATTACTTTGACTAAGGTCAACTATTTTAATTCTTACTTCCCACAGCCACCCATCCCTATTCCTGAAACCAATAGAAGAGCAATCTCTCAGCCAAAAAGAATATATCTAAAGCACCATTCGAACTAATTCAGATCTCTACAGCAGGAGCCCTTATAATACATCCTTGAAAAAACTACAACATCAAAAGGAACTATGACTTCATACTTTTGATTCCAAAACAACCATAAATCACAAAACGTTCCAATATACACTTAGCTATGTTCTTCTTAGCAATTGCACTATCTAACTAACGCACAGATTAGTAAATGGCGATGAAAGCCATTAGTGTTGGCAATGGCTCATACAGTGATCTTGTAAGACTCGCTTCTTCCATTAGTTTCAGATAAAAAACACTCAAGGTCTTAATCAAGCATTGAAAATAGTAATAGAAGAAATGTAAAATTCTAGGGATTTTGTTTTGATCATAATTGACAAGTTGCATTGTCTAAGAACAAATTGAACATAATTCCCACTTTTGGCTCTTGAATCTCTTAGGTCTGGAAAACAGGTTACAGTGTTTTTGCAGTACCCTGAATCATTCATTTCAGGAGAAGAACATAAACAAAAAAACAACAATGATTCAAAGTAGCAAACACTGGAAGAACATACCGTGCATATTTGAGGAACCACAGTAACCGAGCTCAAACAGTAATTCCCCAGAAAAGCTTGCCACCGTTTCCAGGCATGAGGCACCCTCTCTCAATCCATTGCCATTCACAGTGATTCAAACGAAATACAGAAACGAATCAAAGAGGTAAACAATGTAAGAACATGCTGAGCATCAATTTAAGGAACTGTAGTAAGCCGAGCTTCATAAGTAAATCCCCGGAAAAGCTCATCACCATTTCCGGGCACCCCATCAATCCACCGCCAGTTGCAGCAATCCCAAAGAGCCAGCTTCCCAACTTTCTTCCCGGAAAAGCAAACCCTATCCCCTCCTCCAAACACCTTAAATTTACTATCATAAAACCACCGGTGCATTGCCTCCGGCATCCTTGTTGCCTCTTCCCACTCCATTGTTTCCAGATCCAATCTCAATATCAAAATCGTTAAACAAGATTGGTTAAAGGAATAACTCGATTTTAAACCTCCAATCATCAAGATCTTGTTCCCGTTTCCAGGTACTAAACACGGTCTTTTCATTATATCAAAAATATCCCCCCATTCATGCCTTTCTAAACATTCCCAGTTATTGTTCATCACATTTAAATTTAAATTTAACAAGTTTTTGACAGCGCAAGAGAATAATTTCCACTTACTTCTCCACGGCGATCCCACGTCGCATAGGGCGAAAACGGAGTTGGAAATCACGATGGGGCTTCTAGGTTTCGAAGGCAAATTCGAAGAGAATTTGAGCCATTGCTGGGTTTTCTGAGAAAAAGAGAAGTAAAGAGCAGCGAGTTCCGTTAAGACCATGACTCGGTTCCTTGAGTCAACTAGCACCGAGCCATGGCGTGACCAAGCCGAGCCGAGCTGAGGGAGGACTCTGTATTGACGAGTCAAGGGGTTACACACGATGAGCGACTTGTTGGAGTCTGGTGAATCAGCCCAGAGGTAAACCAGACCGAGCGAAGACGCGACGGGGTGATGAGATCGGAAGGGAAGAAAATCGAGGCTGAATCGAAGCCATTGGTTCTGATCGGGATCGTAGACGTGGATGCAGGAATGGAGTGACGTGTGGCGGATGTGATGATTATGGTGGTGGTGTGGGGGACGGAGACCGAGGAGGTTGAGATGGGATCGGCTGGAGATGAGATGCACGAAAGACGGTGAGGTTAGGGTTTGGTTAAAGAGCTTGCAAACGGAGCGGCATATCATGATTTCGCGAAGCGAGAGGGAAGAGAAGATCTGATGGAGAGTGTCTTCGGGGAGACGGCTGATCGGCGACTCCTCCATTTTCGTGGACGCAGAACAGAGAAGGGGAATATGATGCAAAGCAGGGAATCACGGGATCTAAAAAAAAAACGGGAGGAGACTAGGGGTTTGGGGTTGCGTAAACAGGCCGTGTTTTATTTTATTTTCCGAAAGGTAGCAAATGAGTCTACGCCCTTGTCAGTTAGTCTCCGGTAGACCCGACTAATATATCATGTGGTTTAATTAATAATATTTTTTATCTGGTAAATTTTTTTATGTATTTTTTATGTATAAATAAAGAATAAATAATTATTTAAAATTATTTTAAAATTAATGAATGTAATTTACTGAAATTATGAGTGACATGATGAACTAGACCGTAAATTAATTTTTCGGATACTCGGTTCAATGAAACGGCTTTGATAGGATCAAGCCACCTATATGCTATAAAAGAATACGGAGTTATTGGACCACACACATACCATGTCTAAATTATCATAACCTCCGAATCTTTAAAACAAAACATTATATATTTAAATTCATTTATTATAATAATATTAACTAAATTAAAACTCAACATGCATTAAATTATATACATTACATCAATAAATGTAGGGCCATACACTTTAATAAATCAATTATAAGGGAGAATACTAACAAAAGTGAGCGAAAGGGCCAATTGTTTCCTACCAGTAATTATTATTGGGAGGTCAATGCTGTGAAGTAATTGATATGGAAAAAAAAATTAAAAAAAATGATATGGAAAAAGATCCTCCATCCTTTCCTAATCTCTACAAATCCAAGTAGCATATTTTTAGGGTTGTAATCAATAACGAAGTAACAACTTTATTTTAAGAGTTACAAATTAAGAAATTATATTTAGAATTTAATGAGATAAGATTTAAAAATATAATTAAAAAGTATGCAATTAAATTATCAATAAATAATATAAAAAATACTTTAAACTATTTTGAGAAGTTAAAATTTATAAAGGATGTCACCACATAATATCTATTATTTTTTACCTAAATATCGCCCATTTGAAAATCATTTCATATTAGGATTTTTATTTTCTATTTGTTTTCAAATTTGAGTCAACGCTCTTAAAAAATAGGGGCTAAATATATGGAAGAGAAATTATGTATACTTTGTTAAAAAAATAATAAACGCACTCCATGTTTGTCAAAAACACATAGTTACATAAGTACAGTATAAATATGAGTCAAATAACAATAACAATACACATATATTAATCTTATGTTCAAATAACTTAATAAATGTACGTTTAAAAAGTTATATTTAAACAATTGTATACTCGTATATCTAACTAAAGTGAGATTTGAAAACTACATTAATTTCTCAAATCCCATATTATTTAAATATATATATGTTTTCAAAAGTTTAAATATAACTTTTTAAACATGAATTTATTTAGTGGTCGAACATAATGCTTAATACATATGTGTTATTATTGTCTAGTTTGTACTTATGCAATTATTTTATTCTTTTTGAACAAAATTCATATAATTTTTTTTTATATTTATAGTCTATGTTATTTGTTCTTTCATTTTAGTCTAACATGTATCTGTGTTACCGCTATATAGATAGAAGATACTTCCTACAAGACCCGCTTGCAAAATCTTTTGCGGTAAATAAGATGCTAATTAAAATATATGTTAGTTTTATATTAATTTTTATTTTGATGATATTTTAATAAAAAAAATTAAATTCATTTACGAGTAATTAAGAATTAATGGAAGATGAAAACACCGTCGATGAATAATTTGCTAAACATGAATATATTAATAAATCTTATACACATGATTAGACAGACATTAATGATTCTTTTTGACTAATTTTGTCTTGAAATAACCAATCCAAAAAGCCAGCTACTATTACCAGAAAAATATATAAATAATAAACAAAATATTTTTTTTTTTCGCTCTCTAAGCACTAATAAGTGTCGTTGCCTCTCTCATTTCCATTTTTCACAGCGTTGGATCATACAACAAAGAGAAAAACATGTTCAGTCAAGGGCTATATAAATCTCGGAGTATAAGCAAATGATTATTGTTGCTATTATTTCAGTTTCAGGTGATCTCTGAAGATGAGAGGCCCTTCACTGAGCCCCAAAGAGCCCCGCCACCGCGTTGCCGCTTCCCCCGCGTCGGTTACTCTCTTGTCTCATTTCTTCATCAAAGCTTTTAATTATTGCTATCATCTAAAAAAGCTTGATTTCTTTTAGTAAGTCTTTACTTCGATGTGCCGTTTGTTGAGCTCTTAAGAGCTGCTGTTTGTTTGGCGAAGAAAACTGCAGTAAGATCTGTTAAATTGAGCTGCCGTTTGTATTTTTTGTTTATTTTTTCTTTTGACTTGCACAATTGCCTCCGATTACTGTTATAATTTAAAATACTTGGAATCTTATAGTAAATTATTGCTTTGATTTGCTTGTTTACTGAGCTTTTCAGCACTTGTGTTTGTTTGACTAGAAAAAACTGCAGTAAGATCTGTTTCAATTTGGTTGTGATTTGTATTTTTTTAGTTGAAGCGTTCCTTTGATTTGCAGCATAAATATTGTAGTTGTAGTTGCGTAAGTTTCCTAGTACGGTAGGTATTTATGAACTTTATTTTAGCATTTTAGCTGTTGGAAATAAGATCAAATATGAAGTAGATAGAGCTAGGTTTGGGCCGTACTCTTTGACTTTTAACCAGTTAAGCTTTAAACTCTTTACATTAATTCTTCTTATTTTAATAATTTTTTCTTGTTTATGTGAATTGTTTTTGGTAGTCTTTGCTGGAGAATGAAATTTTCGGCGAAATAAATGTTTTAATAAAAATAAATCTATTATGATCTTTTGACTTCTCATCTGAAGAAAGCCTAGGTCCTTATGACTGTTCATCATCTAACTGCTTTTTGAATTAACTAAGATGCAATAAGATTTGGATTTTTTTGTTTCGCATAGTGGATTCTAGAAATTCTAGTGCTATGGGACGTAAAGCTCTTTGGAATTAGAATTTGAAACGCATTCTCAATTTGTAATAATTTGTGAGATTGTAGAAGCCAGAGAAAGCTCATGATTAGTATGCTTGTATTAAGCAATACTAGCTTTCCTGAGCTATGAAAATGTTTGGAGTTTGCTTTCACATATTTATAGTTACAATTGGCTTACTGATACTTTGACTTTATATCCTGACATTAGATTTGGCTTATATTATTACACATTAGTGACTTTTTCTGAACTCTGGCGAGTTTCAAATACGGATATAAACTCAAAATAAAAATGTTGAATTATCTTAAAACTTTTCCATTTATTTAGAGGATCATATCCTGTACCTCGTTATTCTATAACCTGTATTCAGTTATGAAAATTTCTAATAACACCGCAATAAGACTTTTGGCTTTTTGGTTTTCTAAAACATCACCTCTCTTTTATTTCTTTATGGGAATGGACTGATGTGATTCATACCGCCTTCTCACAGTGAAGAAACAAACAGAAGAGGGTTCCAAAGAAAAAAAGTTTTTAGAGATGTTGAGAAGGCTCTCCATGTTCCTATTCGGTACAGGAACTGGAATTGTAAGATATCTACTTTGAAAGTCGTTCTGGTCATACTTTTCGTTGGATCTCTCATCACTCTCCTTCGCTCTCCTGCAGTTTACATTTCAGATCTTCCATCCAATCTTGCATCTCGGTATATTTCTACCATCAAAGTATCTTTCTGTTAATTGTTATATCTAGCCTATAGTTTGCTCTCATGTACTTTAATTATTTTCTGCTTGAAAACAAACCCTGTGTATTATTTAGTATGTGTATATTTATGAGAGTATGCATTTGAGTATGTCACTGTATCTAACTAGCTATCCAACTAGCATGGGTAACAACCCCAATATCTTGGATTTTAGATTGACCACCTTAAATTTCCAGTACCGGAAGGCCAGAGAAGTGAGTTCAATAGCATATATGTTGGAGATTACTCTTATTCTTCTCCCAGATATTTCAAGTAGGATTTGTCACATGCAGGCATGGTTTTATAGACAAATCAATAGGAGATGGTGCTGCCGCAGATCCACGTTATATATCAACATTGGATGTCAACAGGGATCAAATCTCAAATGTCATTGAGAAACTGACTGACAGGGATGAATATCAGGGAATTGGATTATTGAACTTCAATAATACTAAAACTGATCAATGGAAGCAGCTGTTACCAAATGCCGAGCATGTTGTTCTGCAATTGGACCATGTGACAGGCAATGTAACTTGGGAATCCCTCTATCCTGAATGGATAGATGAAGAAGAAGAATTTGAGGTTCCTAAATGTCCTTCTCTACCTAGTCTTCAGTTTCCTGGAAAACCACAGATTGATCTTATTGCTGTCAAGCTTCCTTGCAACAAGGCAGGAAAGTGGTCAAGGGACGTCTCACATCTACACTTTCAGCTAGCAGCTGCGAGGCTTGCTGCATCTGCTAAGGGGTTACACCCAGTGCATGTGCTTTTGTTGACTGACCGCTTCCCGCTTCCAAATCTTTTTACCTGCAAGGACCTTTTTGCACATGAAGGGAATACTTGGCTGTATACACCCAACCTACATAGGTTAAGAGAAAAGGCTCGACTGCCAGTTGGATCATGTGAACTTTCGGTTCCTCTTCAGGCTAAAGGTTTGTTTCAAACTAGTTGCTTCAATATATTTGTTCATACATATTCTTCTACTCTTCATTACAACTGGAGCTAGCTGGTGGTAAATTTTATATCACTATCAACTTTTAGACATTTAGAATCTTTTCACTAAGATAAGAAGCACTGCTAATTTAACTTGAATTTATAGCTGTGACAAGATTGAAGTCTTTTAAATTTCACTCTATGTTTTACTTTCTGATCTGGATATTTTCCATCTCAGAATGATGAATTAAAGTCCAAAGCATTTTAATGGATTACTAAGGCTTAAGCTATCTGAAATTTCTTGTTTTACCAAGTCTGAAAGGCTTTAAATTAAAACTAACTGAATATATTTTGACAGAGTCTTTCCATTAGGAGAGAGCACACCGCGAAGCATATGCAACAATCCTGCACTCTGCTCATGTATATGTTTGTGGGGCCATTACAGCTGCTCAAATTATCCGCATGTCAGGTTCAACTAGGGACCTTGTGATACTTGTTGATGATTCAATCAGTGATTATCATAGAGGTGGCTTGGAGGCTGCTGAGTGGAAAATTTATACAATCCAAAGAATCAGGAATCCGAAAGCCGAACCAGAAGCATATAATGAGTGGAATTACAGCAAGTTCCGTCTTTGGCAGTTGACGGATTATGACAAGATTATTTTCATTGATGCTGACCTTCTTATACTTAGGAATATTGATTTCTTATTCGAAATGCCAGAAATTTCTGCTATAGGAAATAATGCGACACTCTTCAATTCGGGTGTGATGATTGTTGAGCCATCAAATTGCACATTCCAGCTACTAATGGATCACATCAATGAGATTGAATCCTACAATGGTGGTGACCAGGGATATCTAAATGAAATCTTTACTTGGTGGCACCGGATTCCGAAACACGTGAACTTCTTGAAGCACTTCTGGGATGGTGACGAGGAGGAGAAGAAACAGATGAAAACTTGCCTCTTTGGAGCCGATCCTCCAATCCTTTTTGTCATCCATTATCTGGGAAACAAACCGTGGCTATGCTTCCGGGACTATGATTGCAACTGGAATGCTGATATTCTACAGGAGTTTGCTAGCGATGTTGCTCACAAAACATGGTGGAAGGTACACGATGCGATGCCACAAAATTTACACAAGTACTGTCTCCTTCGATCGAAGCAGAAGGCACAGCTGGAGTGGGATCGGAGGCAGGCCGAGAAAGGTAATTACACCGATGGTCATTGGAAAATTAAGATAAAAGAAAGCGTTTAAAAGCATGTTTTGAAGAATTATGCTTCTGGGAAAGTATGCTGTGGCATTGGGGTGAAAAAAATTGGACAGATAATTCAACTGCTACCCCATCACCCCCTGCCATCAAGAAGGTATCTCTCTTAACCATGATTTTTCCCCTTTCATTTTCTTCCAACATATTCTCTGTGCAGATCATATAATCAACAGTTTAAAATGAAAATAATAGATAGAGTTTCATCCAATGGTTATTTGGATATATGCGTGCTGTGTGTGTGAGTTTTCAGCTTCTTTGAAATTTCAGCAACTTTTGTTGAATGATGGATTTTCATTAGTTTTTATAGGGATTTTTTTATTGGGTGTTTGAACCACACCTATTCATTATTGCAAAAAGGCAGTTGGCATTGCAATCATCTTTGCTGGAAACTCTGATCCTTAGATACTTTTAATTTTGAATCCCAAACTTAACTTTAGCTAGATGGTTTATGTAGTAGCTACCTGAAAAAAGTGATATTCAGTTTGGGATACTGATTACGGCTTTTGTAACTTTTACCTCCAAAAGTGACCGTAAGAATTGTTAGGAAAAATTACTACTCCATAAATAAAATGAAAATATTAGCATCGAGTGTCGTGTAACTTATTATCTTACAAGTAAATTTTTTCGGATTGATACAATCGTAAAAGTAAATATTGAAATTTAAGGTTATTTAATCTTTCAAATTGGTATTCTATTTTTTTTTAATAATTTAGGTGATTATAAGGTAGTATCTATCTAAAGTTTTCTTAATCTATCGACAAGCACATCATGCAGATGTAACTATTTTAATCATTTAAGGAGAACAACATTTCTTTTACCAGTGAGTGATAAAATATAGGGTAAACTACGTAAATGATCATTAATGTTTGAGTAATGTTTAAGTAAATTTTTGTTTTTACTATTGATGTTTCAAAAGTCACAAATCAGTCACTGACGTTATTGTTTGTTACTAATCGGTCAGTTGACGTTAACAGTTGTTACTATGAGTGACAGAAAACTGACTTGATGCCTTTTGACCACCATTTTAACCAATCTTCCTCTTCAATCCCACTCTATGAACTTGGCGTGTTAATGCCTTTTAAACATCATCCCAATATGGCTAACCAACATCCTTGGCTTCCTTACCATGAACAACAGGGGACATTCACAGTGACCCAAGCCCTAAAATGGACCCCCTATTCGGTTCTCTTTTTGAAATCTTCGTCGGTTTAACTGACATCATTACACTCATCGCCATCGCCATATGGTTGTTGTTCTACGACCGAGTCCTGGTTCTCGCCATCGAGAAAATCATGCCCAAACCCAGAATTAATACAAATTAAGCAGCAGGTCGAGTAGGTAAATGGACAAGAAAAGCTTTGTGAATTACTGAAAGTTTTGAAAAAGGTTCATATATGTTATGGTTTTACTATCCCCGAAATCTGATTTAGTCAAGTTGACAGATTATGAAAGTGCAAATTGTAGTTTAAAGGTGCAATGCAACCATTGATTTTACGATAAATCGATACCCCTTTTCCCTCCGACCGTAAACGATAAGGACTTGCATGAGTTTTTCCTGAACGTTGCAGGGGATATGCTTGGCAATGACAAAGTTAAAGACATGAAACCACTGATGGGATTCGAGGATTTTTCATTTTACCAAGAGGCGATACCAAGTTATTTCTTTTTCCTTGGAATGCAAGATGAGAGCATATTAAAACTCAGTTTAGTCCACACGCCACACTTCATGAACAATGAGGATGTTCTTCATTATGGTATTGCTCTTCATGCAAACACCTATATCCTTTTAAGTAGAGTTGAAAATTTCTTTGACAGAGATTATGATGGTGGTGGGTATTTGAAAAAAATAAAAGTAATTAGAAAATTTCTTCGACGGAGATGGCACTGACGAAGTTTCTTCGATGTCGGTCATGTGGTTAGCACTGCAGCTTATCCTTATCGACTTCTCGGAGATGGAACCAGCAGAATGAGAAGCATTGGGAACTCACTGATTTACTTGACGTTTTTATTGGCGAGTTACGCGAGCAACTGGGTGATCGCCATTGTTGATGATGTTACTGGAAGAGATGGAGCCAGCTGGTTGACTGATTAAACACGAGCAAATTGGATAAATTTTACTTCTTGGTAGCTTGAATTTCTTGAAGAAACCTTCCAAAAAGGAACCACCACCCAAGAAGGAAGCTGGTGCTTTTTTTTTCTTCTTCTTAGAAAGCAAGTAAGAAGAAATAGGCTTGTAAATGAACTGAACGTTCAGTGAACCGTTCATGAACCGTATGGCGGGAAGTTCGTTTATGTTCGTTTATATGAACGAACATGAACAAGATTTTGTGTTTGTTTAATTAAATGAACGAACACGAACAAATGGCTCGTTCGTTCATTTACGTTCGTGAACGTTCGATTATATATTCGTTTATGTTCGTTCATTTATTTTCATTTATGTTCATTTATGTTCGTTCATTCATGTTCAAACAGATGACAAGTTGAATATGTTACGAAGATTATTGAAGTTGTTTGGATTTCAAGAAGATTGTTTTGTTGAACAAATTAACTCTAAGACTTTATTATGTTCATATAGCTTATTTATGATTTATGCATTTTTTTTCGTATCCGAACTCTAAAATTGCAGGTTATATTAAAGAATTTTAAGTTGTTATTTTTATTGTTTACTTTTTTTACCTTCATTTGTTGTGTTCGAATAAGTTTTTTTTTGTGTTTGTGTTGTTCGTTTATGTTCATTTATTATGTTCGTTCGTTTGTGTTCGTTTACGTTCGTTTATGTTTTTTTTCATTTAAATAAACGAACATAAATGAACATGAACAAGCTATATTCCTTAATGAACGAATATGAACAAATTTTTTTGTTCGTTTATGTTCGTGTTCGTTTATGTTCGTTTATTTATTAAATGAACGAACATGAACATACCTCCGTTCGTGTGCGTTCGGTTCGTTTACAGGCCTAAGAAGAAAGGTAGAGAGGGACAAGATGACGGAAAGAAGGAGAGGAAAAAGAAATGCATCGAAGAGGGCATTGACGGGTTTCATGTTTTTCTCACAGGTGGAAAGGGAGGTATGGGGTCAAAAGGTACCAAGTCAGCAGTTAACATGTCATGTTAGCTTCCCGTCACGCATAGTAACAATTGTTAACGTCGAGTATCTAATTTGTAACAAATGATAACGTTATTGACCAATTTGTAATTTTAAAACATCAATAGTGAAAACAAAAACTTACTCAAACATTAGTGACCATTTACATAGGTTATACTAAAATATATAAAGAATCCACCAAAGAGACCTTACTAGTAAAATGTAAAAGAGATTGTTGTTCCCTAAAAGATCCAAACAATTGTGTCTGGTGTATGTCTATTTATTATTAATTTATTAATTTTTAAAAACAAATATTATCTCATAATTATCTTATACTAATCAATATATATATGTAATTAATAATTAAACAAAAAATTAACAAATGGTATGACGAAGCAAAGTGGAGATCCTCGTAACCCTAAAAAACCACAACGGCGCAATGAGGAATCACTGGATGATGGAGGCCCTCTCATCGTGGATGCCCCCTTGGATCAAAATGATAACTGCGATGCTCTTGACTCAACCCTCATGGATGTTGCGGAAGACGGCTATCGGATAGAGCAAAATCGCAACTGATAATTTGAGAAAATAAAAATGAAGATAAAAGAGACACAAAATTTACGTGGAAAACCCCTGAATAATATAGGGTAAAAACCACGGGCAACGGTAGAATAATTTCACTATGAGAAAATAGGAATTACAACTTCTCTCAATCGATCAAGGAGAAAACAATGATAATTCTCTCTTGATAAAAAAGAGAAAACAACTCTCAAGAAACTCTCTAAATTCTCTATAGTATTGGAAGAAAGCTAGAATGCTTTGGGATGGTTTTGAAGCTAAATGGGATAGGGTATTTATAGCTAAATCTTAAGGACTTAATCTTGTAAATACCTTAAAGTTTAATGACTAAAGTTTGTAATTTGACCATATAAAAAATCAACAAAATTGGCTTTTAATATTTTTTTTTCAAAGCCACCGGCTGCTAACTAGTAGCCCATGTGGTTTTTGATTTTTCAACAATATCCCACTTGAAGATTTGATTGGAACAATCATATCTTCACACCATTCTTTCTACCTTGTACCTTTATGTTGCTTATATTTCCGTCAGGCTGCAAGAGGATCGGCAACAGGTAAATTTATCAGCGTTGATCGCCTTCATCATGAAATCTGCTATGTTGTCTTTGGTATGAATCTTCTGCATATCTACTGTCCCTTCTTCGACCTTTTCACGAATGAAATGGTACTGAACTCGTATGTGTTTTATCCTTGAATGAAATGCTGGATTCCTTGCTAGATGCAAGGCGCTTTGACTGTCACAAAATAGAGAGACATACTCTTGATTGTGCCTAAGCTCCTCCAATAGCATCTTCAACCAAATTGCTTCTTTACTGGCTTGTGTAGCTGCTACATATTCTGCCTCTGTTGTGGACGTAGCCACAACTGACTGCAATTTTGAAACCCAGCTTACAGCTCCACCAGCAACTTTGAACGCATATCCTGTAGTAGATTTGCTTTTATCCAAACCCCCTACATAGTCAGAATCTACATAACCATTTATTAGTAAGTTTGATCCTCCGTAACATAATGCAATATTTGAGGTTCCTTTGATGTATCTCAGGATCCTCTTCACTGTATTCTTTTCCTGGATTCGCCATGTACCAACTAACCACTCCCACTTCTTGTGCAATGTCTGGTCTTGTGCATATCATAGCAAACATTAAACTTCCCACTGCCGATGCATACGGCACTCGAGACATCTCCATCCTCTCTTCTTCACTGCTAGGACTCATACTGGAGGATAATTTGAAGTTAATAGGAAGATGGGTATAAATTGGCTAACAATCTTGCATGTTGAATCTTGACAAGATCTTCTTCAAGTAATTCTTTTGTGAAAGCCAAATCTTCCTATTACTTCTGTCTCGGTGAATTTGCATCCCTAGAATCTTGTTTGCTGATCCCAAGTCCTTCATTTCAAATTCCCTAGCCAGTTGTGCCTTCAATTCTTCAATATGATCTTTGTTGGGTCCTGCAACCAACATGTCATCCACATACAACAGCAATATAACAAAATCGTTATCACCAGACCTCTTGAAATAAGCACAAGGGTCTGCATTAAGTCTGTTGTATCCAAGACATATAATGAATGAATCAAATCTCTTATACCAACACCTCGGCGCCTGCTTTAGACCGTATAGAGATTTGTTCAACCTGCAAACCAAGTTCTTCTTTTCGTCTTCTTCAAAACCTTCAGGCTGGAGCATATAAATCTCTTCTTCAAGATTTCCATGAAGAAAAGTTGTTTTAACATCTAGTTGTTCCAGATGTAAATTCAATGTAGCACACATTGCCAAGACTACTCGAGCTGTTGTTAGTCGAACCACAGGAGAAAAAATTTCATTGAAATCAATACCTTCTTTCTGAGCATATCCTTTGACCACCAGTCTTGCACGATACCTCTCCACTTGATCGTCATCATTTCGCTTGATTTTGAAAACCCATTTGTTACCAATTGGCTTCCTTCCTTGTGGTAGCAGCACAAGGTCCCATGTATTATTTTTATGAAGGGCTTCAATTTCTTCTTGCATAGCCATCATCCACAGTGAAGCATCTGAGCTGTTTATTGCCTCCTGGTATGTTGATGGCTCACCGTCCTCTGTTAAAAGACAGTATGCAATATTACCTTCTATAATATAACCTGAGTGCCAATTGGGACGTCTTCTCACACGATCTGATTGACGAGTTGTTGGAGCTTCAGAACTCTCTGGTTCTTGTTCATCATATGATGGTTCCGCCTCAAAAGAATCTCCTTGTTCAACCTCCTTTTCCACATGTATCTGTGTAGTCTCTGACTTTTCAGCGTTATCATCGTCTTCTTTTCTTTGTAGTTTATCATCTACAAAGATAACATCCCTGCTGATGATCACTTTATGGGCAGTGGGATCCCACAAGCGATACCTCTTTACACCATCAGCATACCCCAAGAATTTGCATTTCCTGGATTTTGGATCCAACTTTGAAATTTCTTGGGAGTTATACATCACGTACACTATACTTCCAAATATATGGAGGTTTGAATAATCAACTGGTTTACCATTCCACATCTCCATTGGTGTCTTCAGCTCTATTGCAGTTGATGGAGCTCGATTCACCAAATAACAGGCGGTATTGACTGCTTCTGCCCAGAATGATTTTTCTAGGCCTGCATCTCTCAACATTGCTCTTGTTCTTTCTAACAAGGTTCTGTTCATCCGCTCTGCCACTCCATTTTGTTGAGGAGTGTTCGCCACTGTGAACTGTCTTTTGATGCATTCTTTCCTGCAAAAGTCATCAAATTCTTCGCTTGTGTATTCTTCTTCATTATTTGTTCTGAAACACTTGATCTTATTTCCAGAATCAAGTTCCACCCGCGCTTTGAAGTTTTTGAAAGTTGAAAACACGTCTGACTTCTTCTTAATAGGGTGCACCCAACATCTCCTGGAGTAGTCATCAATAAATGAGACAAAGTATTTTGCTCCACCTAGGGATGTTACTAGAGTTTACCATACGTCAGAGTGAACCAATTCTAGAATACTTTTGCCTCTAGAATTTGATGTGTTGAATTTCAACCGGTGCTGCTTACTTGTTATGCAATGCTCACACAAAGTAAGTGATACATTTGTTAAGCCTGGAAGTAGCTTTTGCTCCACAAGGACTTTCATTCCTTGTTCTGACATATGTCCAAGTTTCTTATGCCATAACATTGTAGAATCTGAACTATATGAGGCAACAGAGGCTTCTGCTTCTAGCAATGTCTCTCCCTTCAGCATGTACAAGTTTGCAGCTATCTTTTCACCTTTCAGCACCACAAGCGCTCCACGGAACACCTTCATGATTCCTTTCCGTGTTTCAATCTTGCTAGCATTATTATCCAACAATCCGTAGGATAATAAATTTTTCTTCAGGCCTTTCACGCGCCGCACATCTCGAACAACTTTAATTGTTCCATCATACATTTTAATTTGATGGTTCCCACGCCAATGATCTCTAAGGCATGATCATTGCAACTATACACAGATCCTCCTGAGACAGGTTCATAATGATGGAACCATTCTCTTCTTGAGGTCATGTGATATGTTTCTCCCGAATCAATGATCCATATATCTGTAAATCTTTTTCTGCCTTCCACGGTGGTTGACGTTTCACAACATAGAGCATCTCCATCATCTGAAGTGTTTTCGGTATTGCCTTGTGGATTGGAGTTTTTTATTTAGACTCCAACAATCCTTCTTCAAGTGACCCTTCTTTCCACAGTGGTAGCACTTTAAATTCTTTTTGCTTCTTGACTTCGATCTACCATGTTTGTGACTGCTGCTTTGGCCACGTTCTGTTGATCTCCCTCTCATCGTTGTCAACGCTTCTGCTTGTTGTAGATTTACTTGTCTGTTTTCCTTATTGTTGCACCGATTTTTTTCTTGTAGAACAGCAGCTGCAACGTCATCGAAGACTAGACTGGTGACATTACTGTTTGTCAAGTTGATGATGAGTTGATCATACGAATCCAGTAGACTTTGAAGTAGAAGTTCAGCACGTTCTTGTTCTACTATTTTACAGCTTAAGGATGTAAGCTGAGAAAATAAAGTGTTCAGTGTGTTTAAGTGCTCCGTCACTGAAGTAGATTCTGACATCCGGAGAGTGTACAATTTTCTCTTCAGGAAACTTTTATTGTGCAACGGCGTGGCCTCGTATAATTTGGTGAGATAATCTCATATCTCCTTAGTTGTCTTTTTCTCCTCGATGCTTGACAATACTTCATCTGCTAATGCTAGATGAAAGTTTTGCCATAGCATTTCCGTCCATCTCGTTCCATTTGATGTCATCTGCGAAATCCACCGGCCTTTCATTGATAGCCGCTAGACACCCGTCTTTCCTTAGGATGGCCTTCATCTTCAATTTCCACAATGAGAAATTTCTCCCATTGAATTTTTCAATATCAAATTTCGTTGCCATAGCTTCTTTTACGGATAGCTCCCACTATTTCACTATCGTGAATAGTTCTCTGGAACCTTCAAAGAATGGGTAATAACTTCTTATTTTCTTATGTTGGAGGATCCACCTTTTGGTGGCAACCACAAAGACAATAAGAAGATATTACACACTCTAATCTAGCTCGGATACCAATTCTTGCGGAAGACGGCTATCGGATAGAGCAAAATCGCAACTGATAATTTGAGAAAATAAAAATGAAGATAAAAGAGACACAAAATTTACGTGGAAAACCCCTGAATAATATAGGGTAAAAACCACGGGCAACGGTAGAATAATTTCACTTTGAGAAAATAGGAATTACAACTTCTCTCAATCGATCAAGGAGAAAACAATGATAATTCTCTCTTGATAAAAAGGAGAAAACAACTCTCAAGAAACTCTCTAAATTCTCTCTAGTATTGGAAGAAAGCTAGAATGCTTTGGGATGGTTTTGAAGCTAAATGGGATATGGTATTTATAGCTAAATCTTAAGGACTTAATCTTGTAAATACCCTAAAGTTTAATGACTAAAGTTTATAATTTGACCATATAAAAAATCAATAAAATTGGATTTTAATATTTTTTTTTCAAAGCCACCGGCTGCTAACTAGCAGCCCATGTGGTTTTTGATTTTTCAATCCTCATGGATACTTCTAAAAGCTGTTTGCCTCCGTCGACTTCTGAACCTGGGGTTTCCTCCTAAAAAGAGAAACTGGTTGGTAAGTTTGTTACTGTTCCTGATGAGGAGGAAATCATTGAGGAAGACGAAATAGAAATACTTGAAGGAGATGTATTGCGTTCTATGATCAATGGAATCCCTTCAATTGATTTCTTTGAAAGATTTCAATCCTTCGTTGTCAAACTGCTTGGAGACATATCGGCTAACACGCTGCGCAGAAAACTCTACGATCTTTGGAATCCAGTTCAACCGTTTCGCCTTATGGAAATTGAAAATGATTATTTTTGGTCACTTTCAGGAATCAATAGGATTTCTTGAAGGTCATCTCGGATGGACCATGGGCAATCTTTGGGAGTTACCTAACTATCGAACCTTGGTCCGTGGACTTCTCTACCTTTCAACCCTTTCCTCGGAAAGTGATCGCTTGGATTAGGTTGCCGGGCTTACCAGTCACCCTCTACAAACGAAGCATCATTAAGGAAATTGGTGAATGCATCGGACCAGTGATTCGCATAGATTATCAAATGGACAACGGCAGACGGGTCGCTTTGCGTGTATGGCTATTTCTGTTGATCTTCAAAAACCCTTAATCTTCAAATTGATCATCAATGGCAACACCGAAATAGTTGATTATGAATCATTGCCAACCATTTGCTTCTCAAGTGATAAGTATGGCCATATCCAAGAAAATTGCCCTGCCCTAAAGTCAAGCACAGATCCTGAGTCGAGCACCAAGCAGCAGACTCCCGCAAAAAGCATCTGGCTGAATCGGCTGCTTATGGCCTCTGGATGGTTATGAAGAAAAGACAAAGGAGAGCAACCAAAACCAAAGTTAACTGTAAGACCCATACCTCGAGTAACCCTATTATAGCTTCTTGTTTTAACCCTATTTTTTTGAGGAAGGAACAAAAGATTATGTCTAGGAAACCAAACATCCAATAGTGCCAAAGGTACTGGATCCATCCTGCCCCAGACCCCTAGATCACACAACAATGGAAAAGAACTTTTTGCTCAAGCCCCCAAGAAATACAACAGAACTGGTCTATAGCGGCGTTTTTGTCCTATAACGACGTTTAAAAGTGCCGCTAAAAATATTATCGTTACAAAACAAAACGCCGCAAAAAGCGTCGTTAATACAAATGTCGCAGCTGTTAGTGGCGTTTTCTACTAATAAACGCTGCTAAAAGTCAGGTTATGTAGCGATGTTTGTATAATAAAATGTCGCTAAAGGTCAGGTTATATAACGGCGTTTTAGTATACAAACGTCGCAACAGGTTCGCCATATAGCGGCATTTTTTGGCAGAAACACCGTAATAGGTTTGATATTTATAGGCGTTTTTCCGTAACAGGTTTGCTATTTAGCGGCATTTTTAGTCACAAACGCCGTAACAGATTTGATATTTAGCGACATTTCGGGCACAAATGCCGCAATATTTTTGGTCATTTAAAATATGCACTCTGTTAGTGGCGTTTTGCCCCTAAAACGTCACTAATCAAAAATGATTTTCAACATATCTTCTTCCTATTTTGTATTACCCAAATTTAACCTGTAACAATATCCTATAACCATCTTAAATTTAATTACGATTCAAATTAAGTAATAATACACAAAAACATAAATAAATCAAAGTTTACAAACATTCAAGTTAAATATAATGTAGTTCAACATTTTTCGATAACATAAACAAAGCATTAACCTAAGAAAACACATAGGATGATGAATTCTTCGTTTGATTCTGCTGCATCATCTGATTTATAGCTTCAATTTGAATTTGAAGTTCTACATATTTTTTCTGAAATGTTGCTTCTCTCTCTGCTTCACTCGCTTCAGCTTCGGCTTTCATTTGAACAAGTTTTTCATCAACTTGACTCAGCTGTTGTTTTAATCGATTAACTTCTTGTTGAGAAGACTGGCTGTGTGATGACATGTACTGAGACGAGCTAGATCCAAAATATTTGGTTGGAGTAACGAATGATCCCTGACAGCAAACTCGACTATATTTTTTAGGATCGAAAACTTCAACAATAACTTGATTTTCAATCTCGTCCGCATTAATAGAAGCATGTGATGAAGCCGTAGCTTCATACTCTACCTTTTTATTGCTTAATGTTTCCTGATAATCAGTTAAGAATTTAGAACAAATTCAAACATTATTTAAAATAAAAATGTTATACTATAAATATAATATTATGCAAGTTTTATGTCCAGTAAATATGCCATAATTTCTGCAGCTTTAGGAGCCATAGGAGAGCCATCTTTTTTTGTATGTGTCATTTCGAAGAGCTTTATTCGTCCAACTCTATTACCGGACGTGATTTCCTACAATGTAGAATATAAATTAACACTTACAAAAAAGTAATAAATAATAGAAAAAATGTTAATTACTATATGCTACCAACTTAAAATGACTATATGAATAATCATAATTAAAAAAAGAATACATGTTCATGAGCTACATGAGCAAATCTCTTCGATCCAGCAGTGTGAGTAAACTTTTGTTGTTGTCTGCTAGCAACACCAACGTGCTCTCGGTCCTACTATTTGAACTCCACATGACTTATAAAGTTAATAATATAGTGACATAATATTATTTTTAAATACATCATACATCTCCTTTCTTTGAACTCCAAAACTTGATTGTATCTTCCCATTAATATCTGAGCATTATAGGTAGGACATTTTGCAGCTTTCCTTCAAGGCTGAGATTGTTCTTAAAATATTTCTTTTTTAAGAAACTTTTGTGATCTCTCCATTTCTTTCCTAACGCTTGCTTCAAATAATCATCTAAGACCTCAAAAGAAAATTTCTCCTATAAATTACACAAGTGTTGAAAGTAAATATATATTACTATTGAACTATAATGAATTATTTATTTCAATGAAATTATTACCTTAATGCAATCCATGACCTGGTTTTTGATACTGTTAGGCATCTCACGCCATGACTCATAATTGATCGGTAAAAGACTTGCATTGTGTGCAATAATGCCTAGGTAACCTGATAGAACATGTGCTTCTGTCCCAATAGGTTGACCGACATCGTTACTTGAAACTCTCTCGCGGTCCCCAAGAGGAAGTTGGTATAATTCCTTCATTATCGTACGACCTCTACTCTTGCGCCTTTGACCATTTTCAGCTACATAAGAAATAATTTAGTTTAGGTTTTCAAAATCAAGTCAATAAGAAAACCAGTCACTATTTAAATAAAGAGTCGAACATTACCTTCAATTTCTATAGTTTCTTCAACTGTATTCGAAACTTATGTACACCAATCGACTCTTTTGTTTCTTCCTCCTCTTGAGGAGTTCGAACAATCTGCAAATCACTTAAATTTCTCCTAGGCATAATATCTGCAATAAACAAACAACAATATTAGTAACTACCGACAACAATAACAACCACCTTATTTTATGTTATTTATTATCCAAATTTAATATCATGTAGCAATATCCAATAACAATCACCTTAAAATTTAATTTCGAATTAGATTAAGTACAAATATTTGACATAATTAAATCAAAGTTTACAAGCATTCAAGTGAAATGTAATGTACTTTAACATCATTAACTGGAAAGTAGTATGAGAGAATTAAAAAAAAATCACATTTACAAGATTAATTGCAGTGCTTTTTCTTTTCAACTCCTCCTCGATAAAGCTATATCATAGATAATCATACCCACGAGATCAAAAGTTCTAGGCTGCATCAAAATTTTAGATGAGTAAGTTTTACTGCAATACTACTTCTCATTGAAATAATTTATATACAGTTTAAGGGAAATCATCACCTACTTTACTTCTAATATTAAAGTTAGGAGAAATAAATCAACATGAAAGAGCTAATAGCTTAATACCAAAAAGAATATAATATAATTGTTCCTTATATATGATGCACTTTGCACATGCAAAAGTAAAAAATGGTCTCAAAAACACAATTAAGAAACACTCATACCAACCAAGTTCATATTCAACAATAATGGATTTAACAAATGAAATTACACTTGTGGAACCTAGACTTTCTAGCGTTTCACCAGTGTATGATAGCTTCATCCACCTTTGCTTTATAAAAAACTATATAAATATACACTTATATATAGCAAAAAATAAAGAAATATATTATAGAGTAAATTCAAACATAAAAACTTGACATAAACTTTAGCTTATATATAATTTCTTTTCTTTTCAGTGTAATGGTGATTTGAAGAAACATGGGGGCGGGGGGAAAGTAAAACAAAATAATTAATTCTTCTCCACATTAAAATCACAATGGGGAAAAAATTCTCACCTGTGGAAATAGAGGTAAATTACCCGGATTTAAGCTTTTACCATTAACCTCAGGCTTTAGCACCAGTGGTCCCTTTAATGCACTTGTCGCATCATCTTCTTTCTCGTATAGGTTTATATCATCAGAAAATGATCCAAGACTACCCTACATAAAGTTCACCAATGTTGCTTCTTGTTTAGGCACAGAAAATCTATCTAATTAGTTCAAAACCAGAGTTTACCCCTCATTTCTAATGAACAAAAGCGTAAAGACTACATGAATCCTGATACCAACATAAATAAAATAAAATTCACGACAAGAAATATTCCCTTACAAACTCACCTAATTTTTTTTGTACAAATTCAGATATCCCAGAAATCTAAAACCCTATTTTTAGTACTACCATATTTTACCATCGTGAAAGAGAACAGAAAAAGAAAACTCTTGTTCTAATTTTGGTGTTTGAACCAAGATTATCTTAAAGGAAAGAAAAAAAAACATGAGTTACACGTATGATCTCTCAAATAACATACAAAAATTCCAACTTCAAAAGAAAAAAAAAATTAACATAATGATAAGTGCTTAATTTTGTTAACATTTTGCTCTTAAATTACTCCTTAATCATTGGTTTTTGTGGCTTATTTGTTCATTTTGATTCATTTTCTGTACAGAACGTCAGATTATGGAAATTTCACTAAAAGAAAAGAATTATGCAATTTTTTTATTTTCAGAATCAAAGTTGGACTAGTGGGCATGAATTCGGGCATGAAACATCATACGAGGCAATGGCGTCAGAACCTTCTAGAAGATCCAATCAGCGTTTCTAGAAGCACGAAAGAATTAAACCACACGTTTCTGGAATTCGAATTTGGATTAAACTCAAATTTAGGATAATATTTTAAACATTATATTTTATCTTTGTATTTTAGTTTAAATAGGTTTTTATTTCAATTAGGATTTAGGATATTATATTTTAAATATTATTTTATTTTATATTTGTTTTAGGTATTTTAGTTTAAATAGTTTTAAGAGTTTTAATTAGGATTTAAGTTATTATTTTAGGAATTGTTTTAGCTTGTTTTTAGTAATTTAAAGGCTATAAATACCCTCTATGGGTGAGCCTAGAAAGATATCTCTCACTTCTGAGAATTAAATCATCTTTTCTCTCTGGCTTTCTCTCTATTTTGCGCCAGCCTCTCCTATTTTCTTTTAGAATTTCATTTTCAATTATGCTAAGTATGACATTGGTCATGCTTAGCTAATTTTCTTTCAAGCCGAAGATTGAAGCTAAGGCTCAATTTCAAATGTCAGAATTGTAAGGTGCTTAAATCGCTTCAAATTTTCTCTCTGTTTTCTGAGCTTACTTTTCAAATCAAAACGATTTCGACATTGGTCCGGATATTGTTATGGTTAACGTTTGAAGAAGGATTTTCTTATTGAAGCATATTCAACTTCCCGATAACACTCTTAGCAAAATTGTTTGCTAAGAGGAAACTGAGATCGTAATCAGTTATTGTTGAAACGACACAATCCGTGTTGGCAACGAAGAATTGTCCTTGTAAGCCGACGTGAATCTTGAAGTAAAAAATATGTTTCGATGATCTGAGGAATTTGAGGCGAAGCTGAAGCCTAAGGCTGCTTTCACTATAAGTTTTCTTTATCCCAATTTATTTATTTTGTTTATTTGTTTATTTAATTTGTATCTCATTATACTTCTTTAAATAATTTCAAACCCTTTTTTTATATTTATATTTATTACTATTTATTATTTTATTATTTCCCTTTTATTTATTATTATCTATTTTATTTAATTAAATCTTTTCAACTTTACCTGAAATTCTCTCTTTTCCTAAAATCAAGAAACAATTTTACTAAATCACAAAAACCATAGTCCCTGTGGATCGACCCTGCTTCTCTATACTACATTATCCTTTCTATTTAATTAAGAAGCCAGAATTATTTTGATAATAAATTACGGTTATCAAATTGTCTCCATTGTCGGGGACTAACGGCAAACACTGATTTATTTTTCTAGTTTTTGATTTATGACCAGAAGAAACCCAGGTGAATTAGTAGATCTAGATCTAGAGATCGAAGCACGAGCACGAAGAATCCACGCACAAACGCTTCGAGAAAAAAGAAAGACAAGAAAAACAAGAGCATAGCTTAGAAGCAGAATCAAATCCAGATGCATACAACATCCCGATGGCAAAAGAAGAACAAACAATCCAAGAGCTAGCCAGAGCTCCTATCACTAAGACACCATTATGCATCAATTTTCCTAGTGGCGGGACTCCGTTTCAATTAAATACGGGACATATTCTGTAAAATCCCAAACTACATGTTAGTGACCAAATTGTAAAATTTTAGAATTTAGTGACTAAAGTAGAAATAATTGAAAAGTTTAGGGAATTATATAGAAATTTTATATATGATTAAATTTTAAAGAAGGAAGAATGGAAGGGAAAAATAGTCTTTTGATGAGGAAATGAATTAAAAATTAAGAAAATGGGGGTATATATCCACGTGTAGTGAAATGGAAAAGAAAAAAGGAAATATCTAGAACAACCTTTCTCTCCTTCTTCTTCCTTCAAACGTGGGAGTCAAAGCAAAAGGTGAGTTCTTTGTTTGTTGTTTAATTGTTGAATTTAAGGTTGTTTTATGGTCTTTGGATGATACTTAAGCTTAAGGAAAGCTTAAGTCATCTTAAAATCAAAGAATGAAGAATTAGAAGATAGTAAAGTTAAAGAGTTTTTAAATGAAATCTTGAAGAAGAGTTAATAAGTTAAATTGGAGGCTAAATTTGACTTGTCAAGGGTTAAATTAAGAGATAGGAAGTGATAGAATTAAATTTGGAACAAGTATAAAATTTAGTATGATTCTTGAATTCCATGTAGAGTAGTGGATTTTGAAGTTAAAGAGGTATTGAATGAGTATTATTTGGTTTAAGTAGGTGTATGTAAGCTAAGAATATGTAAAGGAATGAAATAGGAAGTGTTGAGCTGAAAAATGAAGTAATTTTCGTGCATTAAATGTGGATTCTGAGCTGGTGTGTATCAGTACATATTCAACATGTACCGATACATCAAAGGTAAATTTCCAGAAAATATTCAGAGTGTACCGATACACAAGAAGTGTATCGATTCACCCCTTAAAATGAAAACATTGAATGTAATTTGTGTATTGATACATAGGTAGTGTATCAATACATACGTTAAGGGATGTATCGATACCCTATTAAGTGTACCGATACCTACCCTAAATAAGAGATGAAAATAACCTTTCTTTTAGTATAAGAAATGAAAGATTAGAGTATATCAAGTGGAATACTGATATATATATATATATCAATGTATAATTATGTAGATATTGAACGTGACTTTGTTCCAGAGCAATCGAAGAATTAGGATTGATTCAATTAAAACAAGGCTAAGTTGAATGCACATTATTTAGTATATGATGTTTAATGGAAATAAGAATTGCGATAAGTCTATTTGCAATAGTAAAAATGCATAGAAGTATGTGTTTGTTATGATTTATATGTGTGCTTGAGTATATGTGATAACATGTTACTACGTATGTTACATGATTTGTATAAGTATATGTTAGTGTGATAAGTTATGTGAAACAGTACAAATGATCTTTATTATCATATAAGAATATAAAATAAACTATGTGATAAAGACATAAAGAATGAAATGAACATGTGACATAGGCTATAAGCTAAAGAATTATTTGATATAAATATATGTAAACATAAGATAATCAAGTATAAGTTATATTATATGGTATAAGAGCATATGTTTATGAGAATATATAAGAACAAGTTATAAGCCATGTGATATGTGATACTGAAGTACATGAATATATGAAATTATAATACAAGCTATGTGGTATTGACATAAGCGATTATAGGAATATGTATTATAAGATAAGTGAACTCAATATAAGTGAATACATGGAAATAGTATATAATTAATGTGATATAAGTAATTATGTAAAAATGTGAGATAAGTTATAAGGCATTGATATACGAATTATATGAAAATATGTACATGAATACATGTATAAGTTTATTTGTTATTCTATATGCTATGTGATGTATATGTAAACATATGTGAACAAGATATGATATAAGTGGTTACATGAACATATGTAAAATAATATAAACTATGAGACATGATACGTGTGATTACATGTATATGTGATACATGTTATATGATATGAGATAGATGTTTACACATACACGTGGTATGTGATAGAAGAAGAGAAACATGTGATTATAAGAGAATGCTCATGTTATATGATATGAGAGCTATAGGTATAGTTGGCATGCCTAGAGTCGAGGGTTACCTATGTCTTTCGAGACATATGGACAGTTACCTATGTTCTCTGGAACATATGGATAGGTCATTCGGGACACAGATTTCATATGCCACTTAGTGGATTTTATACGAGCAGTGGTGATAGTATATGTGTGCACAACCTCATAGTACTTGTATACCTTGAGTTCTCAATAATGTGCATGGGGTTATAAAAGATGTAAATAGTGTGTACATGTTTACATGTTAATATGTTATTGTTGTTTATACTGATTCCTATATGAAAGTGTGGATTTATAATGTAATATGTATAATTTTTATTAAATACTAGATTATATGTTTATTATTATAGAAATTCTTTATTATATGTTTATGCCTCACTAAGTCTATGACTTAGAGTGTAAGTGTTTTACACGTAGGTACTAAGAAGCTCGAGGACCAGACTTGAGATCGGCAGAACAATATACCTTCACAAGAGATCAGATCAAAAGTAAATCGCATAGTAGGTATTTTGTTGCATTAAAGGTGTTGGCATGTAAACAAATGTAGATTTACGTATGCTCTGATCAACTCTATAATGTTTTGAACTCAATGATGTAAATATGACTTTTGTGTTAATAAAATTTTAAAATTTCCAGAAAATATTCAGAGTGTACCGATACACATGAAGTGTATTGATACACCCCTTAAAATGAAAATATCGAATGTTATTTGTGTACTGATACATAGGTAGTGTATCGATACACATGTTAAGGGATGTATCGATACCTTGTAGAGTGTACCAATACCTACTCTAAATAAAAGATGAAAATAACCTTTCTTTTCGTATAAGAAATGAAATATTAGAGTATATCAAGTGGAATACTAATATATATATATGTGTGTGTGTGTGTGTGTGTGTGTGTAACATCCCAAAATACGGGTTAGTGACTAAATCATAAAACTTTAGAGTTTGGTGATTTAAGTAGGATATTTGTATAGTCCGATGATTTGTTCGGAAATATTTCCTGAAAGTTTTTAGTAATTATCCAAAGAATTAAAGGGCAAAATAGTCATTTAACCATTAAATGATTAAATTGTATTATGTTGAGGATATATACGGGGGAAGGGATAAGAAGAATATCTCTTCTTCTCCTCTTTGTTCTTCCATACGAGAGAAAGCCATAGCAAAGGTAAGGGTTTTCTGATTTGTTGGTTATTTGTTAAATTAAAGGTTAGGTTTTGATCATTAGATGATAACTAAGCTTAAGGAAAGCTTAAGTTGTCTTATAATCAAAAGATGAAGAAGTTAAAAAAGATTTAAGAAAACGAGTTTTTATATGAAATCTTGAAATAGAGTTGATAAGTTGAATTTGAAGTTAAATTTGACTTGTCATCATGCTAATTAAGGAATATGAAGTGTTAGAATTGTATATAGAACATATTGAAATTTGAGTATGATTCTTGAATTTCATATGAAGAATAGGATTTTGAAGTTATAGATGATTTTCATGGATATAAGTTGGTTTAAGTAATGGTTGTTGAGTTTAATGACATGATAGGGGTTTAAAATAGAAGAATTAAGTGAAAATTGATGATTTTCAGGCTTAAAATACAATTTCTGGCATAGGGAACCGATACCCTATGAAGGGGAATCGATTCCCCTTCTAGAACGAGAAAATTTCCAGTATGTCCGAGGGGTATTGATTCCCCCCTGGGGGGGTATCGATTCCCCCATAAAGGAAAAATGAAATTGGGTTCAATAATCTGGCTTAAGTTGTTAACATCAAGTTTAAGGTTTAGGCTTCTGATAGTTGTTTTGAAATGTTATATTTATGTAGATATTGAGCCTAAACAAGTTCCGGAATAATCAAAGGATTATAATCGAATCAACGCAAGGCTAAGGTGAGTGCAATTTTAATTGTACTTATATTATTGAACATTGGCTTGCGATGAGCTAGTGATGGAGTTACTATGGCAAAAAGTGACTCTTAAAATGTTAATTGATTTGTGATTCTTATATATGCATGAATACATGAAATGGGTATAGGTTATTATATATGTTATGTGATATGCATAGACATAAGAGCATGAAACATAAGATATATGATATGATATACATGATTATATGCATATGTGATATATGCTATGAGACATGATCAATGTGAAATGAGATAAGTTATGTGAATATATGAAATGATATATAAATATGCAATACATGATACATGTGATATGATATGAAATACATGGTTACACATACATGTGGTATGTGACAGAAAAGAAAGAACAAGTGATGAGAAAAGTACTCATCGTAAATTCCCATAGTATATGATACGAGAGCTATAGGTATAGTTGGCATGCCAAGAGTCGAGGGTATTGTAGTCCTTCGGGACGTAGTCCTTCGGGACGTAGTCCTTCGGGACGTAGTGGTCCTACGGGACATATATAGTAGTCCTTCGGGACGAATACTGAACAAATGTTCGGTGCCCCATGAGGGAATTTATACGAGCTGTGGTGACAGCATTGGTGCACAACCTCAATATACTCACATACCTCTATTATCAATAATATACATGGGCAACAACAACGACAATTGAAATATAAATTAAAGTGAAAGTGATGCATAAAGGTAAGTTTCATGTGTGCATGACTTGGTTATATATGTCATAGGAAATATATCCATGCATATTGAAATATCATGATCAAATGGTAAGAATGCATATTCATGAAACTATTGTTACATGTTTATTTATTGCCTCACTAAGTCTATGACTTAGCATGTAAGTGATTTACACGTAGGTACCAAGAAACGTGAAGAGCAAGAATAGAAGTGGCAAGGATAGTATTTTTACTAGAAGATCAGATCAGAAGTAATCGACAAAGTATGTATTTTGTTGTGTATAGAGTGTTGGCATGTAATAAGTCGTTAATTATGAGCACTCTGATCGAGTTTGTATTTTGTAGTCTCTTCTATGTAAATTAAAGTATTTTGTTTTAAATAAAGTTTTAAATTTCATGGGAATTTTCTTTAAGTGTCAAGGTTTTAAAAGTCAATGTGACACCTCGGACTCGTATTCAGGTCGGGTACGGGTTGGGGTGTTACAGTGTGTGTGTGTGTGTGTGTCAATGTATAATTATGTAAATATTGAACGTGACTTTGTTCCAGAGCAATCGAAGACTTAGGATCGATTCAATTCAATCAAGGCCAAGGTGAGTGCACATTATTTAGTATATGATGTTTAATGGGAAATAAGACTTGCGATAAGTCTATTTCCAATAGTAAAAATGCATAGAAGTATGTGTTTGTTATGATTTATATGTGTGCATGAGTATACGTGATAGCATGAGTATACGTGATAACATGTTACTACGTATGTTACATGATCTGTATAAGTATATGTTAGTGTGATAAGTTATGTGAAACAGTACAAATGATCTTTATGATCATATAAGAATATGAAATAAGCTATGTGATAAAGACATAAGGAATGAAATGAACATGTGACATAGGCTATAAGCTAAAGAAATATTTGATATAAATATATGTGAACATAAGATAATCAATTATAAGTTATATTATATGGTATAAGGGATTATACAAGAAGTTATAAGAGCATATGTTTATGAGAAGATATAAGAACGAGTTATAAGCCATGTGATATGTGATAATGAAGTACATGAATATATGAAATTATAATACAATCTATGTGGTATTGACATAAGTAATTATAGGAATATGTATTATAAGATAAGTGAACTCAATATAAGTGAATACATGGAAATAGTATATAATTAATGTGATATAAGTAATTATGTAAAAATGTGAGATAAGTTATAAGGCATTGATATACGGATTATATGAAAATATGTACATGAATACATGTATAAGTTTATTTTTTATTCTATATGCTATGTGATGTATATGTAAATATATATGAACAAGATATGATATAAGTGGTTACATGAACATATGTGAAATAATATAAACTATGAGACATGATACGTGTGATTACATGTATATGTGATACATGTTATATGATATGAGATAGATGTTTACACATACATGTGGTATGTGATAGAAGAGGAGAAACATGTGATTATAAGAGAATGCCCATGTTATATGATATGAGAGCTATAGGTATAGTTGACATGCCAAGAGTCGAGGGTTACCTATGTCTTTCGAGACATATGGACAGTTACCTATGTTCTCTGGAACATATGGATAGGTCATTCGGGACACAGATTTCATATGCCACTTAGTGGATTTTATACGAGCAGTGGTGACAGCATATGTGTGCACAACCTCATAGTACTCGTATACCTTGAGTTCTCAATAGTGTGCATGGACTTATAAAAAGATGTAAAGAGTGTGTACATGTTTACATGTTAATATGTTATTGTTGCTTATACTAATTCCTATATGACAGTGTGGATTTATAATATAATATGTATAATTGTTATTAGATACTAGATTATATGTTTATTATTATAGAAATTCTTTATTATATGTTTATGCCTCACTAAGTCTATGACTTAGAGTGTAAGTGTTTTATAAGTAGGTACTAAGAAGCTCGAGGACCAGACTTGAGATCGGCATAACAACATACCTTCACAAGAGATCAGATCAGAAGTAAATCGCATAGTAGGTATTTTGTTGTATTAAAGGTGTTGGCATGTAAACAAATGTAGATTTACGTATGCTCTGATCAAATCTATAATGTTTTGAACTCAATAATGTAAATATGACTTTTTTGTTAACAAAAGTTTAAAATTTCATATAGTTTTTATGAATATACATGTTTTGAAAAGTCAATGTGACACCTCGGACTCGTATCCGGGTCAGGTACGGGTTGGGGGGTGTTACATATTCATCTTCTTCCCACTTTCCACGGTTTTCCCACTGAAGATTCGTACAAACACTTGTTGGAATTCCACATGGTTTGTACCAGCATGAAACCACAGGGAGTCACCGAAGATTAAATTAAATTGAGAGTTTTCCCTTTTTCTTTAGCCGATTTAGCTAAAGATTGGTTATTTTATTTACTTCCAAATTCAGTTAATTCATGGGCTGATATGAATCAAATTTTTCTTGACAGGTTCTTTCCAATGGCTAAAGCAAGTGAGTTACGAAGGAGCATTTTTTCCACTCAACAAAAGAGCGAAGAAAGTTTTTATGACTATCGGGAACGATTTAAAAAACTTTGCGCACGTTGTCCGCAACACGAATTAAGTGAGCAAACGTTAATTCAATACTTTTATGAAGACCTTTTACCAATGGAGATGAAAATGGTAGATGCCGCCAGTGGAGGAGCATTAGTCAACATGACCCCAACAACAACAAGAGAATTTATTTCAACCATGGCAGCCAACTCTCAACAGTTTTTGTAACACCCCTAACCCTTATCTGACCCGGATACTAGTCCGAGGTGTCACATTACCTTTTTAAAACACCTTTCTTACAAAATAACAACATTTGAACTTATATTAAGAAAATATGATAATATACATATATTAATACACTTTTACCAAAATACTCAGAGCATACACAACTTAACCCTTTAGTTAGATGCTAACATCTATTTACATAACAAAATGACCTATTGATTAAGTTGCTTCTGATCTGATAGTTGTAGGAGTAATGTTGTCCAGCTGCTTAACCTCGATCATCTACTTTATCGGATCCTACGTGTGAAACACTCACACGCTAAGTCATCGACTTAGTGAGGTAATATAATAATAACAATAAAATATAAAAGAGTTGTCAAAATGAGATGGGTTGCAATGATAATATGTATGTAAACAATGCAATAACCATAACCATGTTTCTTACACATAGACTTATCAAATTCACATTCATAAGTTCACATTATTAAGTTCATTAACCCATGATACCATACTGAGAACCTAAGGTATGTGAGTATTGTGAGGTTGTGCACTATGATGTCACCACAGCTCGTATAATTGCACCGAAGTGCCAAGTAGAATTGCACCGGAGTGTCGCGTAGAATTGCACTGTAGTGCCATCTAATAATGTCCATAAGGACCACATATCATTCCTTAAGAATCATATACATATACTAGGGATCAAGTATGTGTCTCACAAGACTTCACACATTTTCCAAAGAATATATATATATATCCCGAAGGACCGCGTAGACCCTCTACCCTTGGCATGACAACTATACCTATAGTTCTCATCTACATAACACGGGCTTTCACAATTCACATAATTTGTATCACGTAGACATATTATTTTCATAACTTTATCACATAGACATATCATTTCCATACTTTTATCACATAACTCATATAACTTTTTCATGCATATTCATGTCACATAATATGGAATGTAATCATGTATCAAAATATTGAATCTAGACTTATCATAAGTCTAGAACTGATTATAATACTATATTCATCCTATGCATATGCACTCACCTAGATTACTTTGTCTTTCCCTCGATTGATCCTACTTGTCGATTGTTCCAGAACTCGTTTAGGCTCGATATCTACATTGTAATTCATTGATACTTATCAATATACTAATTAGTATATTCTAAACTATCATTTCTTAGGCTAAAAGAAAATTCATTTTCATCTTTTAATGGAGGTATGCATCGATGCACTACACCATGCATCGATGCATAAATCCTATTCGATGTTTATATTTAAGGGGGTGCATCGATGCACTCCTTATGCATCGATGCACTCCTTATGCATCGATGCATTGATGGCATTCGATGTTTGTATTTTAAAAGAGTGCATCGATGCACTTCATGTGCATCGATACACCTTGAACAATTTCTTGGATTTATCCTTGATGCATCGGTGCACATTGAATGTGCAACGATGCACATAGCCCAGAAATGTCATTTAAGCACGAAAATCTCTTCTTAATCTTCTCAACACTTTATATATCCCCTGTTTTTATATCCTTAACTTGCATACTCTTACTTAAACTAATTATTATCCATTCCATACTTCTAAAACTTAGAGATCCAATTTTCCATGTAGAATTTAAGAATCTAACCCAAATTCCAACATGTTCTAATTTGAATTCTAACACCTCATACTTCTTAGTTAGCTTTATGACAAGTCAAATCCCACTTCTAATTCTTATTATGAACTCTAATCCAAGATTTCACTTTTCTACTTCCTTTCTTTAATTCTTCATATACTCCTCATCTTATGGTTTTAAGATAATCTAAGCTTTCCTTAAGTTTAGTTATCATCTAAGGATCAATAAGAAATCTTAATTTCATCAAGAATTTGATCAACAAGAAAACTCACCTTTAGCTTGGTCTCACGATGGAGAAGAAGAAGTGAAGAAGAAGAGAAATCTGGAAACTTTTGTTCTCTCCATTTGCCTTCCACGTGGATTTAAATATCATAATCTAATATTTAATTATTTCCCCTATTAAATGACTCATTTACCCCTTTAGTTCCTCCTTCTTTGTTAATTGATCCTACACAAAACATTTCAATTAATTCTTTGAACTTTTCAATTTATCCAATTTGGTTACTGAATTTTTAAATCTCACAAATTAATCACTAACCCGGTATGGAGGATGTTACAGTTTTCAAGTGAACCCAGCAGACGGGTTCATGAGATAAGTACATTTTTCCTTGAAAATAAGTTAGACAAATTAACTAAAGTAGTTAATTCACTTGTTTCAGGAAAATCTGGAGTAACAAGAGTATGTGGGATATGTACAAAGCTAGATCATCCAACGAATTGTTGCCCACTAATACAAGAAGGAGGCAATGTAGAAATCAATGCAGTAGGGAACTTTCCAAGTCCTCCACAAAGACAATACAATCCATACAACAATACTTATAATCCAGGATGGTGAGACCACCCAAACTTCAGCTATGCGGCAAATCAAACACCAACTTATCAACCAAGACCTCATTCTCAATAGAAAACACAAAAATCATCATTGGAGGAACTCATAGGAAAGTTAGCAATTTCACAAGAAAAGTTCATTGCATCCCAGGAAAAATTCCAAAGCTGAACCGAAACACATCTTCAAGAGTTAGATAACCAAGTAAGTCGACTAGCTCAAATTGTGGGAAAATTAGAATCACAAGGAAGACTACCTTCTTAAACGGAGTTAAATCTGAGAGAGAATTTAGTGCCATCACACTTCGATGTGGAAAAGTTATTTCACCCGAAGTTTCAGTAGAAAAAGTCGCACATCAAGAATAAGAGGACACACCACCTTCAGAAATACAAGGTATGTCTGACTCACATCCTTCTCTTTCTTCTCATGAAATCACGCCACCACCCTTCCCATCAAGGTTGAAGAAGCGTGAAAAAAGAGCTGAAGAAAGGTAGATCTTAGAGGTGTTCCAAAAAGTTCAAGTCAACATACCTCTTCTTGAAGTAATTCGACAAGTACCAAGGTATGCTCAATTTTTAAAAGAACTTTGCACTACAAAGAGGAAATTCATGGGGCACGAAAAGGTAAATTTGGGAGAACATGTCTCTGTATTTTTCAACGAAAGCTCCCACAAAAAATGAAGGATCAAGGTATGTTCGCTATACCTTGTAAAATGGTTAATTTTAAAATTAAACGTGCAATGTGTGACTTAGGAGCTTTAATCAATGTTCTGTCATTTTCTATTTATAAAATGATTACTAACAAGACTTTGAAGGAAACAGGAATAACAATACAATTGGCTAATTGATTTGTGATCTACCTTGTGGGAGTGATGGAAAACGTCTTAATAAAGGTTGATGTATTATTTTTTCCTGTATATTTCTATGTCATTGACATGTAACATAATAGGTCAGATTCTTATTATGAATTACTCTTTGTATCACCCCAACCCGTATCCTATGCGGATACAAGTATGAGATGTTACATTAACTTTTTAAAATAATATTCTTACAAAATAACAGAACATTTAGACTTATATTAAGAAAATACGATAATATATTGTTGACTTATGTTTCATTATAAAAAGTTTAAGGTAAAAATATTTTATGAATAGTATTATATTGTATGAATAGTATCGATATTGTTTAAATAGTACCGTAAACAGTAATGAATAGTGCTACAGTGTATCGATGCACTGCTACAGTGTATCAATGCACAAAAACATCAAATTAAAATGTGCATCGATGCACTGCTACAGTAAATTTCAACCCAATATATAAAACTCATAAAAATTTAAGGCTTTCATCACTATAAAGTTATCATTTACATAAATACGTTTAAAACATTACAAAACTGGATCAGAGCATCCATACTTAATTTACCGATATTGTTTACATGCCAATCTATTTATCACATAACAAGACATACTGTGTAATTTACTTCTAATCTGATCTTCAAGTGGAGATATGTTGTTCTATTGAGCTTATAATGGGCCTTTCTATTTTTCAGTACCTACGTGTAAAACGCTTACACGCTAAGTCATAGACTTAGTGAGGCATAATAATAATGACAATAAAATATAATGAAAATGTCATAATGAAATGCAATATCATGAAACCATATATTCAATCCATGTAAATTGCATAACCATGTATCTTACCTATAATCTGATCAAATTAATCATCATGAATTCATATAATAAGTTCAATAGCCCATGACACAATACTGAGAACCTGAGGTATGTGAGTACTGTGAGGTTGTGCACAAATGATGTCACCACAGCTCGTATAAATTGCACCGAAGTGCCACGTAGAATTTATCCCGAAAGACCGCGTAGAGTTGCACCGAAGTGCCTCGTAGAAATGCATCGTAGTGCCATATAAGATTTATCTATAAGGACCACATAAAAATTCCTTAAGAATCATATACATATACCAAGGATAAAGTAGGTGTCTCAAAAGACCTCATACATATTCCAAAGAATACATATATATCCCGAAGGACCACGTAGAATTGTCCCGAAGGACCGCGCAGACCCTCTACTCTTGGCATGCCAACTATACCTATAGTTCTCATCTACATAACATGGGCTTTCACTATTCACATAGTTTATATCTCGTAGACATGTAAATTCTTATCTTATCACATAGCTCATGTAACTTTTCAAACATATTCACTTAGAACATTGTCACATAATGCATATAATATGAATTCATGTCATGTATCATAATATGGAATATAATTCTATATCAAGATATTACATCTAGACTTATCAAAAGTCTAGAACTGAATATACTACTATATTCATGCTATGCATATGCACTCACCTAGATCTCTTTGCCTTTCCCTTGATCAATCTTACTTGCACTTGTTCCGAAACTCGTTTAGACTCGATATCTACATACATATAATTTTCAAGATGATTATCAGAAGCCAAAACCTTATACTTCGATGCTATTAACTTAAATTAATTTAATAAGCCAAAAATTCACTTTTTCCTTTAGGAGTGTACATATGCACTATGAGTGTATCAGTACACAAATTAGGTTTGAAATTCCCATGCATCGATGCACCTCTTAATGTATTGATGCACCTTCAAAATTGGTCTTTGTGCATCGGTACCCATTCATAGTGTACCGATGCACCTGTCTAGAATAAACTGGTTTTACCCGAAAATCATCTACACTTCACCCAAATTTTCATGTATACAACCCTTATTATGCTACTAAACTCATCTATAACAACTTTAACTAATTTCTATCATTCCAACACTTTATAATCATCCATATTTCATCCAAATTCTTAAAACTAAGAATCATACCAAAATTTTCATGTTATCCAAACTTATTTCTTACACTTATAACTTCTTATTCTCATATATGATAAGCCAAATTCAACCTCCAAATTCATTTAAACCCTCTTATTCAAAATTTCACTTATCCACTTCTTATCTTTAATCCTTCATAACTTATAAATCTGTGAGTTTCTATAACCCTTTTCATCTCCATCATGTTTCTTAAGTCTTCCTTAACCAAAACCATACTTGAATTTTAAGGATTAACCAAAAGAAAATCAACTCACCTTTGCTTGGGTGCTTTACGTTGGAGAAGAAGAAGATGAAGAAAGAATTGTTTGGAAATTTTGTTTGGTATTATAATACCAATAATTATTATTTAATTATTTTCCTTGTTCAAAGACCCATTTACCATTTTACTTCTCATTCGTTTGTTAATTCATCCTACACCAACATCTTTCAATTAATTCCTTCATTTTTCAATTTATCTAATTTGGCCATTGAATTTTAAAATCTTACACTTTAATCACTAACCCGATATTAAGGATGTTACAAATCTTCCCCTTTAAGAAAATTCATCCTCGAATTTTCATTACACTAACAAATGAGGTACTGATGTCGAATATCCTCTTCACATTCCCACGTGGCTTCCTCTACCTTGTGATTCCTCCACAATACTTTGACCAATGGAATAGTAATATTTTTTAGTTGTTTTACTTCGTGAGCTAATATTCGAACATGTTCCTCTTCATAAGTCAGGTTAGATCGAACTTCGATCTCTTCCAGTGTCACAATATGAGATGGATCAGATATATATCTTCAAAGCATTGAAACATGAAATACATCATGTATCTTTTCCATCTCAGGTGGCAAAGCTAATTGATATGCCATATGTCTACTTTCTTTACAATATTATAAGGTCCAATAAACCGAGGACTAAGCTTTCATTTACGTCGAAACCGTAATACTTTCTTCTAGGGAGATACTTTAAGGAAAACTTTATCTCCAACTTCAAATTCAATATCTTTTCTTTTAAGATCAGAATAGGACTTTTGTCGATCAAATGCCACTTTGAGATTGTTCTGAATTTCTCGAACTTTTTCTTCCACATCTTGAATCAATTCCGGACCAAGAACACTTCGGTCTTTAAGCTCATACTAGTTTAATGGAGTACAACATTTCCTCCCATATAATGCCTCATAGGGTGCCATCTTGATACTGGACTGATAACTATTGTTGTAAGCGAATTCTGCCAATGGTAAATATTTCTCCCACGACCCTTTGAACACAATTACACATGATCTCAACATATCTTCCAAGATCTGATTAGTCCTCTCTGATTGTCCGTCAGTCTGAGGATGAAAAGACGTACTGAAGTTTAGGCGAGTTCCTAACGCTCCATGTAGGGATTTCCAAAATCTTGAAGTAAATTGAGGGTCTCGATCCAAAACTATAGAAACAGGCACTCCATGCAATCTAATAATTTCTCTAATGTACAGTTCTGCATACTTTTCCATTGAGAAATATGTTCTAACCGGAAGGAAATGTGTTGACTTAGTCAATCGATCAATAATTACCCAAATTGAATCTCTTTTGTTCGGAGTCACGGGTAACCCCGAAACAAAATCAATCATCACATTTTTCCCACTTTCATTGTGGAATGGAAAACGGTTGCAATAATCCTAATGGAACTTGATGCTCAGCTTTGACTTGTTGATATACCAAACACTTAGACACAAATTTGATGATACTTCTTTTCATTCTTGACCACCAATACCGATCTTTTAAATCCATGTACATCTTGGTTCCACCCGGATGTATCGTCAACGGATTGTAATGAGCCTCTGTCAATAGATATTTCTTCAATTCCTCATCGTCTGGTATCACAATTCTTCCTTTATAATACAATTTCCCATCCAACTTAACCTAAAAATCCTTAATTTCTTTATTCTTTACTTGCTTTATTCTTTTCAAACACATTTCATCTTTACTTTGTAATTCTACAATTCGATCCAACCACGTTTGTTTAAATTTTAACTCTGCACATATACCACCGTCTCCAGTTAAAGATAATCTTGCGTCCATTGCTCATAAAGCTACAAACATTTTCCTGCTCAAAGCATCTGCTACCACGTTAGCCTTTCCGGATGGTAGTCAATTATCACATCATAATCTTTTAAAAACTCGACCTATCTCCTTTGCCTCAAATTAAGCTCTTTTTGAGTCATCAAATACTTCAAGCTCTTATGATCTGTATACAAGTAACAACGTTCTCCGTAGAGGTAGTGATGCCAAATCTTGAGAGCAAACACTACAACAGCCATTTCTAAGTCATGAGTTGGATAATTCTTTTCATGTGGTTTTAATTATCTTGATGCATACGCTACCACTTTCCCTTCTTGCATTAATACACATCCTAATCCATTATGGGACGTGTCACTGTATACCACGAAATTCTTTCCAAATTCAGGTTGAACCAATATATGAGCTTCTGTCAAAATTCTCTTTAACGTTTCAAAACTTTCTTGGCACTCCGAAGTCCAAATAAATGGCACACTCTTTCTCATCAGCTTTGTTAAAAGTAACACTATCATTGAAAAATTCTTAACGAATCTTCGATAATAACCAGTAAGTCTAAGAAAACTCCGAACTTCAGACATATTCTTTAGAACTTCCCAATCCATTATAGCTTTTATCTTTTGAGGGTCCACCCTAATCCCATCTGCAGAGATCACATACCTCAAGAAAATTACTTCATTTAGCCAAAATTCATATTTGGACAGTTTAGCTTAAAGCTTCTTATCCCTAAGAATTTGCAAAACTATCCTCAGATATGCGCTATGCTCTTCATGGAATTTCGAGTACACCAGTATGTCATCAATAAAGAAAAAAACAAACTGGTTCAAATAGGGCTAAAAAGTCATGTTCATGAGGTTTATGAAAGCAGTAGGTGCATTCGTTACTCCAAATGACATCACAATGAACTCAAAATTTCTATATCTCATTCTAAAGGTTGTTTTCGGAATGTCTTTCTCTTGAATCTTCAATTGCTAATAACTAGAACGTAAGTTAATTTTCAAAAATACCGAAGCTCCTTTTAATTGATTGAACAAGTCATCAATTCTAGGAAGGGGATACTTGTTCTTGATTGTCACCTTATTGAGCAGTCGATAATCAATGCAGAGACGCATTGAACCATCATTCTTCTTAACAAATAACAATGAAGCTCCCCAAGGTGACACATTTGGTCAAATAAATCCCTTCTCTAGCAACTCTTGTAATTGCTTCTCCAATTCCTGCAATTCTTTCGGAGCCATACGATAAGGTGCCATTGCAATAGGAGCTGTTCTCGATATTACTTCAATTTGAAATTCTACCTCTCTATCTGGAGGTAATCCTGGCAATTCCATAGAGAAAACATCAGGGAATTCTCTGACTATCAGAATCTCATCTAACCCTTTCTCTTTAACTATTGTATCTACCACATTTGCAATAAATCCTTGATATCCTTGTAGCATCAACTTCTTTGTTACCATTGCTGATATTACATTTGCTAAAGGATTAGTTCTTTCACTGATTACATTCACTTCTATCTCTTTTGGACTCTTTAGGGTTATCTTTTTCAATCTACAATCAACGTTCCCATAATAACGAAACAATAAATTCATTCCTAGAATTACTTAGAATTCATCAAAAGGTAGTTCCATAAGATTAGCAGGAAATTCAATTCCCTGAATCCTTATGGGACATCCCTTACAGATCTTATTTACCCGAGCACTGTGCCCTAAAGGGTTAGTTACTATCACCTCATTACTTGTAGCTTCTAACGGAATTCTTAGTTCTTTTACTAATTTACTGCTAATATAGGAATAATTGGAACCCAGATCAATCAACATCAATACTAATTTATCATACAACTGGAAAGTACCTGCTATAACATCAGGATCATCACGATCTTCACTTTTCTTTAAATTCTATACCTGTGCAGTTGAGCGAATTTCAAGTTGTGCAGAGAATTCAGACTGATTCCTTCCTCTACCTCTTTCTCATCCTCGTTGTGAGGCAGAAACATTTCTTTCAGATGGTACAGTCTCACCAACCATTAACGGACAATCCCGGATATAATGGTTGGCATCTCTGCATCGAAAACAAACTCTGGAAGCCATTCGACATGTTCCAAAATGATTTTTCCTACAATGCTGACATTGTCTCGCTTGACTTTGAGTGGCTCTCCCAGTACCGGATCCCACTGATTGCGTCTGTCGAGCTCTCATCTGACTTGCTCCTCTAGCATAGGATGCAATTGATTCTGATCTAGCTTGAGGTTAGAATCTCGAATCTCTTCTTCTTTTTGGTGGTGTTGTGCTTGAAGAAGCACCAGTCCTCTTAGATGTCTGAACTCTTGAGTCCTCAAATCTCTCATTCTGAGCTCTCTCAAGAGCTTTAGCATGATTAATCACCTCCTGGAACGAGGACAAGTTCATTACTATTAATATCTCTTTCAATCTAGGGCGCAAACCCTCCACAAAACATTCACAAGCGTATTTATCTGTAGGAATAAGTTCAGTTACAAATCGACTCAGCTTATTAAACTCACACTCGTATTCATATACTGAGCGATTCATTTGTTTCAAGTTGATAAACTCCTGCTTCATTTGTCAAAATAAACTGATCTCCAATATACTTGTGCTTAAATTCATCCAAGAGCAGATACCAAGTCAACTGGTCACTTGACATTCTCATAGTAACGTTCGTCCACCATATCCTCACTTGTCCCCTTAATAAAGACACCGCTCCATCAATCTTCTCCACTTCAGAGCAATGAAGACCATCTAGCATGATTATCAAATCATTTAACCAAAAGATCCGCCACAACTGGACCTTCTTCGGCTTCTCCCTTAAATTCGGGAGCTCCTAATCCTCTCAACTCTTTTGCTACATTTACTCTGGGTGTTGATGGAGCAGGAGGTTGGAAACGTGTCAGAAAAGTGTTTAACGTCCTGAAGAAAATATATTGTTCACGTACAGGTATTCCAGAAGGTGCCTGTTCTTCACCTTACCTGGCCAGGGCAGGTGAATTACTACTCTCAGTGGGCCAATCATCTCTCGCTTCACTTCGAGAACTATCATGTTCGGACATCTAATAAGAGTAAACATATCATTCTATTAACAAAACAACATACTCCATACTACACCAAATCAGAAGTTCTCACATTTATGTTGGCATGTACACCTATAAAGATACTCTAGACTCTGGTTTATGCCTAGAATCGGCTAAACTGTACCTCTGATACCATTAAATGTAACACCCCAACCCGCATCTGACTCGGATACAAGTCTGAGATGTTACATTAACTTTTTAAAACAATATTCTTACAAAATAACATAACATTTAGACTTATATTAAGAAAATACGATAATATACAGTTGAATTATGTTTCATTATAACAAATTTAAAGTAAAAATATTTTTATGAATAGTATTATACTGTATGAATAGTATCGATATTGTTTAAATAGTACCTTAAATAGTAATGAACATTGCTACAGTGTATCGATGCACTACTACAGTGTACTGATGCACTGCTACAATAAATTTCAGCCCAAAACTCATAAAAATTTAAGGCTTTCATCACTATAAAGTTATCATTTACATAAATACGTTTAAAACATTACAAAACTCGATTAGAGCATCCATACTTAATTTACCGACTTTGTTTACATGTCAATCTATTTATCACATAACAATACATAATGTGTAATTTACTTCTGATCTGATCTTTAAGTGGAGATATGTTGTTCTGCTGAGCTTATAATGGGTCTTTCTGCTTTTAGGTACCTACGTGTAAAACGCTTACACACTAAGTCATAGACTTAGTGAGACATAATAATAATGACAATAAAATATAATGAAAATGTCATAATGAAATGCAATATCATGAAATCATATATTCAATCCATGTATCTTACTTATAATCTGATCAAATTAACCATCATGAATTCATATAATAAGTTCAATAGCCCATGATACAATACTGAGAACCTGAGGTATGTGAGTATTGTGAGGTTGTGCACAAATGTTATCACCACAACTCGTATAAATTGCACTGAAGTGCTACATAGAATTTGTCCCGAAGGATCTCGTAGAATTACACCGAAGTGCCACATAGAAATGCACCGTAGTGTCATATAAGATTTGTCCATAAGGACTACATAGAAATTCCTTAAGAATCATATACATATACCAAGGATCAAGAAGGTGTCTCAAAAGACCTTATATATGTTCCAAAGAATACATATATGTCCCGAAGGACCATGTAGAATTGTCCCGAAGGACCGCATAGACCCTCTACTCTTGGCATGCCAACTATACCTATAGTTCTCATCTACATAACATGGGCTTTCATAATTCACATAGTTTATATCTCGTAGACATGTAAATTCTTATCTTTATCACATAGCTCATGAACTTTTCAAATATATTCACTTAGAACATTGTCATATAATGCATATAATATGAATTCATGTCATGTATCATAATATGGAATGTAATCATGTATCAAGATATTACATCTAGACTTATCACAAGTCTAGAATTGAATATACTACTATATTCATGCTATGCATATGCACTCACCTAGATCTCTTTGCCTTTCCCTTGATCAATCTTACTTGTCACTTGTTCCTGAACTCGTTTAGGCTCGATATCTACATAAATATAATTTTCAAGATGATTATCAGAAGCCTAAACCTTATACTTCGATGCTATTAACTTTTTCCTTTAGGAGTGTACTGATGCACCTCTTAAAGCTAAGAATCATACCAAACTTTCCATATTATCCAAACTTAATTCTTACACTTATAACTTCTTATTCTCATATATGACAAGTCAAATTCAACCTCCAAATTCATTTAAACCCTCTTATTCAAAATTTCACTTATCCACTTCTTATCTTTAATCCGTCATATCTTACAAATCTTTGAGTTTCTATAACCCTTTTCATCTCTATCATGTTTCCTAAGTCTTCCTTAACCAAAACCATACTTGAATTTTAAGGATTAACCAAAAGAAAATCAACTCACCTTGGCTTGGGTGCTTCACGTTGGAGAATAAGAAGATGAAGAAGAGAATTGTCTAGAAACTTTGTTTCCCAACATGCTCAACATGGGTATTGTAATACCCAATAATTATTATTTAATTATTTTCCTTGTCAAAGACCCTTTTACTTCTCCTTCATTTGTTAATTCATCCTACACCAACATCTTTCAATTAATTCATTCACTTTTCAATTTATCTAATTTGGTCATTGAATTTTAAAATCTTACACTTTAATCACTAACCCGATATTGAGGATGTTACACTCTTAGGCCGACCCTTCCTAAGCACCGCACATACAAAGATCAATGTCAGAAGTGGTATACTGACAATGGAATTTGATGTGAGATCGTTGAATTTGATGTTTACAAAAGTAATGAAATACCCGAATCGTGTTGAAATAATTAATTCTGTTGATGTTATATATCCTTTAATTGATGAATATATTGAATCTAATTTTTCTTATAATCTTTCCAAGGATCCTGAACTTTGCCACAAAGAGGAAGAAAGAGAGTTTGAAAATATTCATTCAATCAATTCTGATTTATTTTTAAATTCCTCTAAAACTAAAATTTTACCTTCTGTTTTGCAGGCACCTAAGGTAGAATTGAAACAAATGTCGAAACACTTAAAGAATGGCTTTTTAGGAGAACATTCTACTTCACCGGTTATTATTTCGGATAAGCTTTCAAAGCTAAAAAAGATCCAAAGAAAAGCCTATGAGAAAGCCAAAATCTACAAGAAAAAAAATAAAAGAATTATACGATCGTAGGATTTCTCATAAGGAAGTTCTTAGTTGGAAAAAGCGTATGAAGTGGAGGAAGTATTTCTCTCGAAACCTATAGTTTGAATCAGGTCGTCGAGCTAACGACGTTAAACAAAAGCTCTTGATGGGAGGCAACCCATTTCGTTATATTTTTGTTTTAATTTTCGTTTTATTTTTAGCGAACTTTATTCATTCTATTTATTTTATTTTTGAGTAATTTTATTTTTCTCTGAACATATCTGAATTTCGATTGAATATTTAACGAAAAAAACAGTGCAGAAAAACTGACTTGGTTCGAACTGTGCAGAAAAATTCAAACATAACAGTGCAGAAAAAAATGATTTGGTTCGAACAGTGCAGAAAAATACACAACATATTCGAACAATGCAGTGCAGAAAAAAACATTGCAAAAAATACAGATTTGGTTTAAACTGTACAGAAAAGTTCGAACATAACAGTGCAGTATCAGACATTCTACTCTACAACAGCTCGTCTCGACGCGGTCGCGGTCGCTAGGGGTATGCAAATCCGAGTACCCGAATTTTCAGGTACCCAATTTCCGGGTACCCGAAACTTCCAGGTCGACAATTTCTCGGCCCGTGTCCCGACCCGGATGTTACGGGTACCTGGTAATCGGGTACCCGGATTTTACGGGTACCCGATAATCGGGTACCCGATACCCGGTTTTTAATTTTTTATTTTCAAATTATTAATTTTAAAAAATATATACACAAATTTAAATGTTCGAAACTTCGAATTACATACTCTAATATCCGAACATAAAATTTAAAAGTTTGAAATATAAAATATAATAATCATAATATAAATAATTCATTATATTTTATATAATTATATATAAAAAAATAAAAATAAAATAAAAACTAACCGGGTACTCGGGTAACCGGGTACCCGAAAAAACTAGATTTTGTGACCCGGGCCCGACCCGGGAAATATCGGGCCGGGTACCCGACCCGACCGGGTAATATTTTTTAGAGAATTACCCGGTTTTTTTAGATCCGGGTCGACGGGTCGGCAGGTCGGGTCAACCGGGTCGGAAAAACGAAATAAGTGAGGGGGAAGGAAAAACATGTTGTCAAAATTTTCCTTGATTTGTTTAATTGTTTGAAATTGAGTTATTATGATGTAGATATATTGGGATCGTTGGTTGCTAGTCTTGAATTTCTCTTTATACTCTTGTTTCATTTTGGATTATGACCATGTTTTTGATCGAATTTAATTTGCATGATTGGTGATTGATATAGCCAGTGAATTTTTGTTGAGTATTGATATTTCATGCTTTTGTCGATAGAGATGAACTTGACTTAATGCACATAAACTTTTCTTGTGAGATTTGGGCCTAACGAGCATACATTTTCTTTCTTGCTCATTGTTTGACTTGTGTGTACCGAACTAATTAGGATATTCTAGAACTTGTAATCACAATGCATATCGAGACTACATGTTGAACGTAATGTTTTAATGTGATAGGGGCACCTATGATAAACCCACTTTTCCCAAAAAGCCTACATGTTTATATATCCACTAGTGAACCAAATTTGAGTCTATTTCTCTTTCTTTGTTTTACACCTCATAATTAAACCCGAAGCCTTTCTTTTTATTTTTCTTCTCTTTTCACACCCTTGCCGAGACTTGAGATCTTGTATCACTCTAGTTCCATGAATAAAGAAAAAAAAGAAAAAAATCACTGTTTCGAAAAAATCAAAAAAAAAATAGCAAGTTGTTCACTGTTTCGAACAACAGAAAAAAAAAACCCTTGTTCGGAAAAAAAAGGAAGGAAAAATCGATCGTTTCAATTATCTTTCATCTATTTTTTCCCCTTGTTTTGATCTTCATTGCGCTTCATGTTAATTCGTTGATTGTTCTTAATTATTTTGATCTCTTGTTTCGGTATTTTAAACATTTCTTTTCCTTTTCCCTACCCTAACCTAAGCCCCGTTACACCTTGTTTAAAGACCCCTTGATTTTTGCATTATGTTCATTTTTTGTAGTTGAGACTTGATTGGATTCCAAGCCTATGGTAATATTTTGGTTAGTTTCGGTTTGAGCTGTTTCATTTACCTCAAACAATTTGAGCGGATATGTGTGAATCTTTGTGAAGTATTGAGTTATGTTTCATTGAAGTTGGCAATTAATTGTGACATCTTGCTTACTTTAAATTTTCTTGGTTGTATATTTGCTTGATTGTAACTTGAATTCGACAAATATCATGAAATTAGTTCGATTGGAAGTTTGAGGAATAAATTGAAATTGAAGATGACAACTTATGATTTTGATATGTTAATTGATGAATGCTTGACGATAAGCATTGAATAAGTGAGGGGGAATTTGATAAGTGATTAATTTAGTTAACATTTTGCTCTTTAATTACTCATTAATCATTGGTTTTTGTGGCTTATTTGTTCATTTTGATTCATTTTCTGTGCAGAACGTCAGATTCTGGAAATTGCACTAAAAGGAAAGAATTATGCAGTTTTTTTTATTTTTGGAATCAAAGCTGGACTAGTGGGCATGAATTCGGACATGAAACATCCGATGAGGCAATGATGTCGGCACCTTCTAGAAGATCCAGTCAGTGTTTCTAGAAGCACGAATGGATTAAACCGCACGTTTCTGGAATTCGGATTTGGATTAAACTCAAGTTTAGGATAATATTTTAAACATTATATTTTATCTTTGTATTTTAGTTTAAATAAGTTTTTATTTCAATTAGGTTTTAGGATATTATTTTAAATAGTATTTTATTTTATATTTGTTTTAGGTATTTTAGTTTAAATAGTTTTAAGAGTTTTAATTTGGATTTATGTTATTATTTTAGGAATTATTTTTAGCTTATTTTTAGGAATTTGAAGACTATAAATACCCTCAAAGGGTGAGCCTAGAAAGATATCTCTCACTTTTGAGAATTAAATCATCTTTTTCTCTCTGGCTTTCTCTCTATTTTGCGCCAACTTCTCCTATTTTCTTTTAGAATTTTGTTTTCAATTATGCTAAGTATGACATTGATCATGCTTAGCTAATTTTCTTTCAAGCCGAAAACTGAAGCGAATGCTCAATTTCAAATGTGAGAATTGTAAGGTACTTAAATCGCTTCAAATTTTCTCTCTGTTTTCTGAGCTTACTTTTCAAATCAAAACGATTTCGACATTGGTCCAGTTATTGTTATGGTTAACGTTTGAAGAAGGATTTTCTTATTTAAGCATATTCAACTTCCCGAGAACACACTTAGTAAAATTGTTTGCTAAAAGGAAACTGAGATCGGAATCAGTTATTGTTGAAACGACACAATATGAGTTGGCAACGAAGAATTGTACTTGTAAGCCGACGAGAATCTTGAAGTAAAAATCTGTTTTGATGATCCGAGGAATTTGAGACGAAGCTGAAGTCTGAGGCTGTTTTCACTATAAGTTTTCTTTATCCCAATTTATTTATTTTATTTATTTGTTTATTTAATTTTTATCTCATTATACTTCTTTAAATAATTTAAAACCCCTTTTTATATTTATATTTATATTTATTACTATTACTATTTATTATTTTATTATTTCCCTTTTATTTATTATTATTTATTTTATTTTATTATATTATATCTTTTTAACTTCACCTGGAATTCTATATTTTCCTAAAATTAAGAAACAGTTTTACTAAATCACAAAAACATAGTCTCTGTGGATCGACATTGCTTCTCTATACTACATTTTCCTTTCTATTTAATTAAGAAGCCGAAATTATTTTGATAACAAAATGACGGTTATCACAAAACAACAAGATTGGAAAAATAAGCAAGGGAAACCGAGACAAAAGGGAAAAAATGTCTCAAATGTTTATATTTATCCACATTACATGAGAAACTCTTTCAAGCTTTTCTTCTTAGGGTAGAACAACAGTAACTGATGGTGCGACGGTGGTGACCGACGGCGTGACTGGTGGCGACCGTTGCCCCGATTTGATGAAGATGCAAAGCTAAGGATAGAGCAAGAACTTAGGTTAAAGAATATGATAAAAATAAATTAAGGATCGAGCAGGAGAAAAATTGGAAGATTTTTTTATAAAACTTTATGGTGTTTTTAAAACCAAACGTCATTATAGAACAAACTATCACGGCATTTTCTAATAAACGCCACTAACAGTTCAATATATTGTGGCGTTTTTAAAAAATGCCACAAACGTTCTAAACTATTGCGGCATTTGTTTCAAAAACGCCACTAAAGAACGATTCTTTTGCTAGAAACGCCACTAAAGTACTAGGTTGTAGCGGTATTTGTCTAAAAACGCCACAAAATATGTACCCTATTGCGGCATTTGTTTAAAAATGTCTCTAATGAACGATTCCTTTGCGGCGTTTCTTTAGAAATGCCACTAAAGTAGGAATCTGTGACGGTGTTTGTTTAAAAACACCACTAAAGTACTTATATATAGCGGTGTTTGTGAAATAAACGCCGCTAAAGTACGAGTTTTACCTGCGTTTATGGAAAAATGCCGTTAATGTTATCATTTCATGGCGTTTTGGATTTAAACGCCGGGATATGTATAAATTTAGTGGCGTTTGCTTTGGAAATGTCGCGACAAACGCCGCTATAAACGTCGCTATAAACGCCGCTATATACCTGTTTTGTTGTAGTGAAGCCTTCAAAAAAAATAAGTCGGTCGTCCCTGTTCGCAAATCCTTAGCGGTGGTCTTCAATAACCAAAACCTTCGCTCCAATTCCACATCTAGTATCACTCAACCCACGCCTAGGCTTGATAGAACCTAGCACTCGGTCATTGTTATTTCTGAAAATGACGATCCTAATGTGGTCGAAGACCCAATGCTCCGCTGTCACCCGAGTACGGCTGCTCATAGCCCCCAAGTGAATGATCACAACCCCCATTTGAATGACCCTTCCGATAACACTGCCCAGGGTTTTCCACATTCTGGCACTCTTAGTGAAAATCCAACGAATGACACCATCACTGAGATGAACATTAATCAGGTTGTTGAATTGACCTCGCCCATCAATGCTTAAGTTTGTTTGATGTGGTTGGTTTTGTTGAGCCTCGCATAAGTGGCTTTAAAGTTTATTCCTTCATAGCTGCTTTGGGTTTCCCCCATTCCCACCGTATTGAAGCTGCATGTTTCTCTGGTGGTTTATAGATTTGCTGGTTTGATTGTCACTGTGCAAAATCTTGTGTAAACACTTTCAGTTCCTTCATTTTCGGATTCGATGCACTGCTGACAACAGCTCCTCCATGGGTACTCTCGTTTACGCAAGTCCAAACGCTACAAAAAGGAAAAGCTTTTGGTCCAACATTTGCAATCTTACTGCGAATATTTTCACTCAATGGGTATTTTTTGGAGATTTCAATGCTACGTTGTCTATGACCGAATGGGTTGTGCAGTTTCTTTCAAACCCAACACTGCTTTTCGGGACCTCCTGTTCGATTTCGGCCTTTGGGATATGGGGTATTTATGGACCAAATTCCACTTGGTCTAGAGGTTCGGCACAAGCTCGCCTTGATCGTTTCTTTTGTAACTCTTATTGGGATGAGGCTTTCCTGATTTCTAGCGTCCAACACTTATTAAGAATGAGGTCAGATCATCGACCTCTTCTTCTTCGTGTTGGTGATAACCCTTCCGGTGCTTTCTACCCGCCTTCCAAATATTTCTTGGGATGGCGGTTGCATGATGACTTTCGGCGCTTGATCATTGAGAATTGGGTTCCTTCTAAAAGCCTTTCTATAACTATAGCTTCTTTCTCATCGATAGCGGAGGATTGGAATTAAACTGTTTTTGGCTCCATAGGCTCCAAAAAAAAAAACGCCACACTATGGCACGCTTAATGGGTGTCCAAAAAGCTTTGGGCATCCGACCATCTAACTTCCTTGTTCAACTTGAATTAAATCTGCTCCTAGAACTTGAATCTCTCCTTGACCAAGAGGAATTGTTTTGGCGCTAGAAATCATGCTCAGATTGGATTAATTTAGGAGACCAAAATACTTCTTATTTTCAAAGCAAAGCTACTCTCCGCTAGGGCTGAGTAATGAAACCTAGAAAATCAAAAAATCAATCCAAACTAAATTATTTGGTTCAGTTCAATTTATTTTTTTTAATTTGTGATTCAGCTTCGGTTTAAAAACATAAATGTGCAATTCAATTCATATATTTGCCCTCGATTTAAGTTTTAAATTTTGTTTTCTTAGGTTGAGTTTAAAAAATAATAAATAGTAAAAAATGTCAAATCAAACGGACTCGAAAACCGTGATTTTTATGTCTTTCAATTTCAGTTCCTATTTTTAAAAATCCGTAAAATGCGGTTCGATTAACATTTTAATGAAAACGAAACTGATCCGAATTGAATACAACCCTACTCTCCGCAAGCAGAAAAATTGTATTCATGCTCAAAAAATTCATGATAGAGAATGGTGTCATGATGATTGGAAGTTCTAACGTACGACAACCTTAATATACGGTTAAGGAAATGCGATATCAATTTTGTTATTTTTTTTAACATTTTCGATAAAAAAAATTACCTAAAATATTATTATTTCTACTGGAAATGTTATTAGGTGCTTTATCGAGTTTAGTAATATATCAGATAAAGCGCTATCTAAAACATTATTTTTTTTCTACCAAATATATTACAAAATATGTTAAAGCACCCAATAATAACATTTCCGGTAGAAATAATAATATTTCCGGTAATTTTTTATCAATTTTATTAAAAAAATAATAACAAACCCGATAATATCTTTCTTTAACCGTATATTAGGCTGCCGCACGTGAGATTTCCACATGATGATACTATGCTCAAAGAGAAAGCTACCAGTATTTTAAAAAGCTCTTTTCGAATGATCATTGTCCGAAATTGCGGGTGCTTTTCTGCACATCTTCTATTCCTCTTAATGGTTTTGACTCCCCCTTCAAATGAGGAAATTCACGATGCTTTGATGGACATGGCCCCTTTAAAGGCCTCGGGGATTGATGGTATTCATGTTGAGTTTTACCAAAAATATTGGAACATTGTTGGTCTATCTATTTGCAATACAATTCGTGGGATCTTCTCCGGAAATGCTCTCGAAGCTGATCTCAATAGGACGATTATTGTCCTCATTCCAAAAGTAAAAAATCCGAAACAATTCTCCGAATTTCGTCCTATCAGCCTCTGTTCCGTCATCTATAAATTGCTCACAAAGACTATAGTCAGAAGACTCTAACCGTTAATGCCCCTTCTTGTCGCACCTAATCAAACCAACTTTATATTGAGGTAAAATATCACATATAACATTTTCATTAACCAGGAGGTCATATATTCGATGCGGACGACTAATTCTAAACTTAGGTGGACGGCTATTAAAGTCGATTTGGAAAAAACTTTTGACCGCATCTAATTGGACTTTATCTATGATACTCTAGTCTCAACTAATCTTTCGAGAGGTCTTATTCATATTATCATGACTTGCATTACTTCCTCCTCTTTTCAAGTCCAATGGAATGAGAGTAATTCGGAGTCTTTTAACCCGGAAAGAGGTATCCGTCAAGGGGATCCTCTCTCCCCTTATCTCTTTGTGCTTTCCATGGAAAGACTAAGCCACATCATGAAATCGGTTAATTCTGAAACTTGGTCGCCTTTTCGCTTCTCAAGACAAGGTATTCCGCTCTCTCACTTATTCTTCGCGAATGACCTCATCCTTTATGCTCCAGCAGACATGCATAATGCAGCTTCCATCAACTTTGTTTTGACGGGATTAGACAGATACTCGAGTCATCGGGTTAGTAAACAAAAACCCAACTATATTTTTCACTAAATATTCCCATAGAAGAGAGCGACCAAAACAGCTCCTCCTTGGGATTCAAAGTTGTTGACTATATTGGTAAGTACCTCGGGGTCCCGGTTATTCACCAACGGGTTTGGTGCTCTGATTTTGACTTCATTCTTGATAAGATGCGTGCTCGCCTTTCGGGCTGGGCCGCCCAAACTTTGTCTCTCGCAAAATCAATTTTGGAAGCTATTCTCACGTATTTTATGCAAACCAATCTCCTTCCGAAAAAGGTTTGTAACGACATTGAGAAGATTATCAGGAATTTCATTTGGGGCTCTTCCCCATCTTCCCCCAAAATATCCCTTGTTGTTAACAGGAACAAGGTTTGTCAACCCATCGACTGAGGAGGATTGGGTACCCTTCAAACTTATGATTATAACAAAGCTTTCCTTATGAAAATTGGGATCGCTTTGGTTACCAAGCAACACTCTTTGGATCAAACTCCTTAGAGAGAAATATTACATTTTCGACCATCTCCCAACTTCAATTCGGCGGGCCTCTTGTTCATCTCTTTGGCGATCCCTGACTAATTTTTGGGAGGAATTTAAGCCTAATATGACATGGTCTATTGGAAACGGAACACTAATTAATATTTGGGACGATGTCTGGGTCCCTCGTGTTGGACCATTAAGAGATCATATTCTTGATCTGTCTCAAATGACTCATCACTCAAATTTTGAAGACCTTATGACAGTTACTGGTACGTGCATGGGATTACCACCTTATTTCGGCCGGATATTGTCAATCACATTGCTAGCATTGATTGCCCAAGGAACAATGACACTGATGATTCTTGTTGTTGGAGATGGAGCGATCATTTCACTATTAACGAGGGCTATCGATCTCTTATGATTTCGCACCAGGATCAAAGTTGTTCGGATTGAACTCTGATTTGAAATTTTCATGTTCCGCAGCGAATCCACCTCTTCATTTGGCTTGCTATCTTGGAAAAATCGATGAACAACCTTGAGCGATAACGAAGATCATTATCTACCTCACCTACTTGCCCGCTTTGCAATAATGTGAGTGAGTCGGTGCTTCATGTTCTTCGAGACTGCTGCTTGCCACGAAATATTTGGAATTCTCTCTTGCTTAGCTCTCTTCATTCAGAATTCTTCAGATTGGATCTCAAGGATTGGCTTTGGAGGAACATAAAATCTATGGCTAACTCTCAACAAGCTCATGCTTCTTGGAATATATTCTTTTCATCTATTGTCTAGAATATTTTGAAATCACGCAACCAACTTGTTTTTCATGGCAGCAACAATTCGCCCCAATTCATGATCAGCCAAAGCATTACTTGGTCGAAGCACTAGATGACGTATCAATGTCATCCCACTCAGCAGACCTCTGTGGCTAACAAGAACTCTCTCGTTCAATGGAATCCTCCTCCTTTCCAGTAGATCGCCCTTAATACAGATGGGGCTGTCTGTCGTTCTTCAGGTAAAGCTACAATTGGTGGCCTTTATAGAGACAGCTCGGTTTAATGGATTCATATGGCTTTGGTCGTGCTATTGGTTATGATGATGTTCACCAAGCCGAACTCTGGCCATCTATGAAGGATTGTGTATTGCTTGGCGACTCGGATTTGAATATCTATAGGTTCAATCAAATAGCTCCAAAGCCATCTCGATCATCAATATCTCCCAAAGCCTCGATAGCCACTTGCCACTAGTTCGTGCTATCTCAAGACTCTAGCAACAAGCATGGATAATTGATTTCATCTGGATTCCCGGAAGCAAACCATCCTGCGGATAGATTGGCTAAACAAGTTCCTCACGCCCACTTTGTAATGCAGCATCATGTCTATCATGTCTCACCTCCAGCTCTCTTACAACACCATATTTGTGTTAGGATCGGTTCATACTACGTAAACTAATAAATTTTACACTAATTCATAACCATTAGATTTAAATAAATAAACGGCTTAGATTTAATTAAAATTTATGACCCATAAATAAATATTTTAACACATGTTAAAACAATATATTTTAGGATTACGGTTTAGGGTTTAAAGTTTATAAAATAAGCTTTAGGGTTTGAGATTTGTGATTTGGAGTTTAGAGTAGGAGTTTTAGGGCTTAATATTTTATGGCTTAAGGTTTAGGATTTAAGATTTAGGATTTGAGATTGAGGTAAAAGGAGATATTGTTTTATTGTGACTTAAAAGATATTTATTTATGAGTTATAAATTTTAATTAAATCTAAACCATTTATTTATTTAATTAAATTTAATGACTATATATAATGGTAATATAAATGGAAAATCTGGTTTAGTCATCTAACTCTTCAAGCTTTCATTGTTATTTATCATTTAATTGGAGAAAAAAAATCTGGTTTTACTGCATTGTTCGTTTTGCACTTCACGATTAACATATTTTTATTATGAATTTCCCGGGCGATCTTTCAGATTGAACAAAAATCAAAGAACGGTTTTGCTGCTATTAGACAACCGTCCTATTTAAAAACTTGAGATTCAAAGCCATACAGTTCTCACAAACTCTCTTCCCCGTTGTTTTGCTGCTCGTTTCAATTTTTTACTAGCTTCAACCTCTGGTGGGTTTGCTTTCTCCAAGCACCTTCTATTTTACCACCCTCTGAACAGCTGGACGAGACATGATAACCCACCCCTTAAGGTTTGCGAGATTCAAAGCCACCTTACATTCAATGATCTTTCCGTCGTTCCACAAGCAGGTTTCATGGTGCATTCCTTGGGGAATTTTGCTACAGTATGGCCTCCCTGGTAAAAAACCTAAGGTTGATGACGACTTAGAACACTTACTAGTTTACACCGACTTTGTAGCAATTTTGTGCATATTGATTTTGGGTCAATCGAGCCAAAAAAAAAAAAAAAAGGAAAAGGAGACCAGACTGCAGGTGACGCAACTCCATTTCCGAGTGATGCATGATGTATTCAGTAGAGTCAATGTTCACCATCTTTGTTTGGGACCAGAGGAACATCAGACATGAAAGCTTTTCTATATGCACGTACAAAGATGGAGAAAAGCTACGACAGCATGAATTCCAAACAAAATTTACTCAAAACCCACTCAACACTTTATTTCTTAATCAAAGTAATTTAGCTAGTATAACTAAGTCCAATATCTTGACATCAAGACTGTCATCTATCCTTACGATGCCATCCGTGCCATCTACACCGATTAACTTGCCAGTAAGACCGCGTAGTGACCCACCCATGATTTTGATCTTGTCCGATTTCTTTGGTGGTACAATTTCCATCTCACTTGGCAAGGCAATTATTGCATCACTGCTGCCACTTGACCCGAGAGCCACCTTACAAGAACCATCCTGCATCATGGATCATCAAGTGTCATACAAACTGATCATTTTACTGCTAAAAATGCTTCACCAAAAGTAAATTCCTTCCAATAGTTCGACCTAAATATGATAGCTAATATTTTCAGGCCATACCAATATAAAATGTTTAGAACACCGGGGAGTGGTCTGAAATGCAAATATTTCATGAAACCTATGGATAAGTGTGCACCTTTGCACCATATATCAACTTGACACAATAATCATTAAGACGATTATCGATTAAGACTATTTCAATTCTCAGTAACAATGTGACGTTTGACTATAGTATATCAACATGGATATGTGTTCACCCACAAGCATATTCGATTTTTTCTTCCTAAGTTTTCCATGTACTTGGAGAATCTTTGAAGTGTCATATCCAAATACCCATGTTTGGATATGCATCAAACTAGGGGTGCTTAATGAGTTGAGCAGCTTAAACTTGAGTAGGTCAAAACTCGATAAAAGCTCGACTTGAATTGACTCAACTCGAACTCGACTCGAGAAATTAACGAGCTGAGTCAAACAAACTCCAACTCGACTCGATAAGTTCGTGAGCAACTCGTTAATTTTTTTTATAATTTTTAAGTAGTTATCTTAAAAAATTATTTTATTCAAAATGATAAATGATTAATCTATTATTTTTCTAATAAATAATAAAAATACTAAATTATTAGTTTACTACTACAAAAAATAAACCCTAACTATTATTTTAATGTATTTGTATATTGTTATTTTGGAGTTTAGGCTTTCAATTTGTTCCATACTCTTTTGATAATTTTTTTGGTTAAATTATTAATTTATGTTTATATTAAGCTTTATATAATATTAGTAGATTTTACCTATAGATAAAAAATAAGACAAAAATTTTGGTTAGAAGCAACGAGACGAGCAACGAGCTTAACGAGCACGAGTTGAGCAACAATTTCTTTTAACAAGCACGAGTCGACCAAAATTTTAACTAGCCTAATGAACAAGTCGAGTTGAGCAACAAATTTTTTTTAACGAGCATGAGTCTAGCACTGCCCAACTCGTGTTCGACTTGCTCGATAAGCACCCCTACATCAGACATGAATGCTTAAAAGAAGAAAAAAGAGAAAATAGCAACAAAATATTGATGGAAGACATACCGGAAGAACCTCCTGGATAACTCCATGAGTCTCATCTCCAGATTTGTGCACATTGACCAAAATATCTGGCATGAACCATGGTCCTTCACTCTCAGGACCTGCAAAAGTACGCATGTTATTTTGAAATCATAATTAAGGTTTGCTTTGCTTTTATTTTCTAAAACATTTAAAACTGTGATGGAGGAAATAAATTCAGATAAACTTCAGACTTGGCCAGCTCACAATTTTTCTATAGAATTAATGTTAATAATATGAGGAACTTGAATCCCATAAAATATCCACAAGCCAATGAGGCAATTAAAGATTGTATTGTTTTCTTAAAACATGGTGAAGGGACAGAAATAGCACCTATTACGGGAGACATAGCATCAAGGCCAGTTCCTGGTGTCATTGGCTGCCCTCCAGGTGTACCCGGAATATAGGGTCCTGAGCTTGGTGTCATAGGCTGACCGCTTGGAGTTGACGGCATATAAGGACTTGGAGCATTGGCTGCAACAAACATATAATGAGCAACACAAAATGCAAATATTAAAATAGCAAAAGTAGGATAAAAAACAACCATAAGCTGAACCACTATCTCTTGGTGTTCCAGCCTCACTGTAACTACCGCCAGGAGTGCTAGCCCAACCTGAACCGGGAGTAGGTGCTTCATATGCCCTTGAAGGACTTCCTGGCTGAAAAGAACAGCATTTACAGTTATTTTATGAAAAAACAGAATAAATACAGTATGAAAAAATAGCTACATTTGTAATAGCACCCAATTGTGCAAGAATCCTGACCTGATACTGTGGACTAGTTCCCCAAGAGGCAGGGTTTCCTTCTTCCCAATTATCCCTATTTTGCAGTCAAGATAACAAAACAATCAGTCAAATCAAGATATGAAATAACAATTGATGTGGGATACACCAGATTAATGGAATCTACTATTAACCTGGGTGGGCTCATTGGTGCATAAGGATTCCAGGCCCTGTCACGCATGGGTGTTCTCATGCCATCATGGATAGGCGTTGCTGCAGAGAACATAAAACTATCTAAATAATTATTATAGTAAATAAAGTTATCAGCCATAAAGGAAGTCTCCACATCTAAAGCGCATGACACGCAAAAAAAGTACCTCCAGGATCTCTCATAGGAGTCATGTATGGATGCAATGGAGTTCGTGAAGAACGCATAGGTGTTTCACTTCCCATACCATATCGGGATGTATCACTAATGAAACAAAAATTAACACAACACCAGAGAAATATAGAAAGAGGATTTTCATGGTAAAAAACAATAGGAGGAATTTCAAAGAAAATCATACTTACCGGTGGGGGGGTGTTGAAACAACAACATTATCAGATACAAAATTGCGATCAACTGCAGAAAGGAAGAGGTTGTATAAGCCAGAAAGATACTAAAATGAAGTAGAAAACATTTAAAAATAAAACCTGAACTTGCCTGTAACAACCTTCATTTGAGACTCCAACTCAACTCGAACTGATGGACCTTTAATATCTACAACACGTCCACGGTAACCCTTGTAAGGGCCCTGTCGAATCTTCACAGTAGTACCAACCAAAGCATCATGCCCTCCTCTTCCACCCCTGTGCCTTCCTCCAGCTGTTTCAAAAAAAGAGGCAGATGTCAATAACATCAGCCTTCTAATGAAATTTTACAACTTAACCTTGACAAAATATAACTCAATGAAACTCGATAACCACTAAATTTGTACAACCAAGGATACTAAAGACCATCAGCAACATACAATCAAATGGAGGACCTCCCCGAGAAAATCTCCTTGGTGAAGGTGGTACGCGGGGTGGAGTCTTGAAGCTGCCAAATCTTGAGAAAGAATCACCCTAAGGGATTGAATCAAGCATGCGTGAGGATGATGTAAATCATACATTAATTATCCACAAAAACAAAAGGGAAAAAATACTTACATTTCTGTCCCCATTGGAACGTGATCCTCCCACTACACAGCAAGAACCAGCTTTAGCACATATAAAGCCAGCATGCTCGAGGTGGTGACGGTCATACACAAACAAGATTCCTTTGTATATATGCTCTACAGGACCTTGTTTCCCCTAATATGATGGGATGGGATAGGACAGTTTGTAAACTATAAACCCACAGAGTAATTTATGGGACAATCCAAATTGGAATGAGAATCTTACTTTACAAGAACCCTCAAGGACCCTAACCACATCTTTCACAGAAACTGTGTTCCTATATTTGTCTTGTACATCAAATTTCTTCTCAAGCTTGCATTTGATTTCCCTTAATTTGACCAGAGATACCTCTGGTCTCTCTGGAACCCCCTTAAGAACCTGAAGGAAAATAAAAGACTAAGATTATAATCAAACGATATGCGCCAAAATAATCCCATTTGGTAGGAGATCAGTTAACCTGAAATGCTTCCCTTTCTACACGTATAATTACACCAAAGCTATTGTTACTGCACCACAGGAACACATATGTCAGGCACCCATGTTAACAGAAGATGGTAAATCAAATTCTTCAGCAAGAAACTACGAAGATGGTAAATCAAATTCTTCAGCAAGAAACTACTTACTCTAGTAGCACAAGATCACGAAGCTCATACTCCCCAATTTGTGTAACACCAGTAGTTACTTCAGAGCTCTCAACAACGTCATCAGCAAAAACACGAATCTGATAAAACAAATGTCATTTTGTTTTCCACTAAGATAACCCTCAGATTAGGACCAGAACCAGACTCAAAGTTGCATGACTCACATGTTCTTTGGTTGTATCAGATAAAATGATGAGCACATGCTGCTCAACCTTGACAACCATACCAGTTGCACCTTCCTTTGTCCCAGCCACAACCTTCACATGATTCCCAGGCTCAAAGTACTTACAAAGCTCTTTTTCATTAACAGCGAGAGTTTTCTGCAAACATCACCAAAGCCTAATTATGTCCTGGGGACAAGGGAACTTACATGTAAACCAGTGATCAAAGACTTGATTCAGAGAACACCAATATCAACAGAATTCTTACAGGAAGACCTTTCATTTCTGGTCTGATGTGGACATTCTCTTCCTCAACCTTTTCAACCCATCCTTTTAAACTTTTCAGATCTCCCTTGACAACAATAACAGCATCACCCTTCATGAAATGGCCTTTCTTCCTATTGGCAAACAAAGTTGACAAACCAGCCATTTCAGCTTCTCCTTTCACACTAGGTGTCCGAAATTTTTCAAGTTCATCAAAAGTTGGTTTTATGTTCTGAGCACTAATTGACTTCATTGACACTGTTTTGTACAAGAACCCATGTTTGAACATCATGGCACCAATATAGTCAAAGTAATCACCAGTCAGCGGATCTCGCCTGTGCTCTACACGAATATGAAGTTCCCTAGGGGAAAAAGGAACAAAGAAAAAAGAATATTGAGGATCATGAATTAAATTATTATGAAGCAATAAAAAGCTGGTAGATTTCCCACCAGAGATTGAAATCATTTGAGACTACCTAGCTTCATCAACATTCATTAAACGAGGAGGAGGGACAAAAGCCTTCTTCTTTGGAACTTCTCTTCCTTCCTGTATAAAATAGAAGGGTAAACCAAGCACAACAGAACCAGAAAATAGAGATAAACAGTTAGTAATAAATCAGTTTTTACATAAATGAAATACATTTCATACCAATTTATTTGCAAGGGCTTGTAAGTCAATCCTAGGGATCAGTTTCACAGTGACTCTTTGTCGTATGTCATCCACGTCAACAACCTGCAAAGTGGAAATGAGAAGATCAGAGATAAATTCTGTAAGAGAATAATTCCTTGAAATAGCAAGAAAAAAAAAACGTACTTGAGCAAGATCACCCTTATATGTCCCAATCTTCATTCTAACCCAGGTATCTCTTGAAAGATCTACTCCTTTGCTTTCAACTGATAAAACATCAGTCATTTCCCTTATTGGAACAAGCATAATCTTTGCACCGAAAATATTGCGTTGACCTTGATAGCCTGAGGCAGTTCAGAATTGATCAACGGATATCTAAAGCTAAGCCACTCATAAAAATAAGACAAAAGCAGTAATTATCACATACCTCCCTCACATGAGCTTCCTTGTCCGCTTCGATATAAATATAATTTTTCAGGTGATCAAGGGCAATAACAGACCTGATTTGCAAATCAGATCCTCTATCAATGTATTTCTGCATGAGGCAAACTGCTGTCTCTCGTTCACGACCAATCTATCATTAATAAACACGACCTTAGTTAACTTGCATGCAAAATGTCCAAATAATCATAAACCATTTCTACCCAAAAATGATATTCCAAAAAAGGTGATGAAGAAATCGATACATACTGCACATTTCACCATCCATAACTTTGGATCTCTTACTGATGGCAAAAGTGCTTGCTGTTCCACATCAGTGGTCTCCTCATCATATTCTGCATGACTTGATCTTGCATACCTAGCTTGAATGCTTCTCTCAAGAGCTTCAACGTCTTCTTGTTCATCCTCCCGAAGAGGTAATGGGCGACGATGCATCCTTCTACCAATGTCTTCATCAGGTATATCAGCTCCACTTTCAACTATGAAGCCTGCATGAATAGAAGATTGAACAAAGATCACTATACTCATATATCCATCAAAACATTCCACACTAGTTATAAGTGAAATAGCTTGCTAGGGAAAATACCATAAAGGTTAGCAACTATGAAGCTTGCTAAAAGATTGAAAAGAGATCATCATATTTGGATATCCTTAGTCTTTTGAGATACCAGCCATGAGATTCACACACAGTTTCAACATATCATTTTTATTCAACTATCGCTACAGCATGAACTACAAAACTATAGATTTAGGCAAATTTGATAAATATGGAAACCAAAGATGCACAAAAAACTATGGAGCTTAAAAGGACTAAGATGAACTTTGAAACAGAGGGGTTCACCTAAAATTTCAGATCAAGTAAATTAATTTAACGAGAAATTCTTAGTTGTTTAGAGGTCAGATGCAAAGTATACCAAAGCAGGTATAAATGCTAGTATGCTAAAGAACTGTAACACAAAAGTGAATCAAGAACTATGCAGAATGAACTTTTTCTGACATGTCTAGCATACAAGTAATTGTTAGTTCAATGTCATGGAGGAGGAATTTTGCACAGAATTTTGGAATGGAAAATAGTAGGAAAACTAGAAGCTAGTTGAGATTTTAATAAATTTAGATAGAAAATTTGCATTAGTCATACAAATAACTGTAGTTCAATGTAATGGAGGGGAGTTTCTAGTGGGAAAATTTAAATAAAGTTCAAGATTGGAACTAGTTAAGAATCAAATAATTGTAACGGTAGAAAATAATGTTACTCCTGTTGTTTGAAAATGCAATGGCTCCAACTAAAAGGAATCCCTTTATTTAAACAAAATTTGCAGGTACATAAACATTTCAAGAAATTTCAAAAGTGAGACAAAATTCCTTTCTGATAAAAAAACTCAGAGAAAGAAAATCAAACACATCAAACGAAAATGCAAACGTTTATTGACATTCAAAACCATTACAATATCAGAAACTAATGCTACATCATTATATGTCATCAATAACAATTTTCACTTTGATAGATTTAATACTTAGCAACATTCAATCAACATTTTCCAAAAAACGATCCCAAATTTGCGAGCAGTTACTGCATAAATGTCAATTACATAACTGGAATGCAAACTATGACATGTTTGAGGGGAAGGAACGGAAAAAAGCTACCTCAATCTTCATTTTCAAAAGCTTACGCGATGCTAGCATCAGGATCAAGTTAAAAGAGATTTTCATTAAACGGTATATAATTGCAACCTCCAAAAAAATACTATATTGAACCTGCGTCAGCTTTGAAACAAAACTAATTTCCAAGTAGAAATCGATTTTGATTTATCCCAACATATCATCTATTAAAGAAAATTAATTATCAGTTTTTTCCCTATTCCATGCCATTACCAATTCCACTCCCTACTATTAGAATTACCCAACCATAACTAAAACAGAAGTAAGGCAGAGGAAATTACCATCTTCCCCTTCATCCTCTTCCTCTTCTTCGTCGCTATCAACCTGTGCTTCGAGGTCAAAAAACTGAGACCCATCACGAGGAGCCTTGTGTCGTTTCCCGCGGCCACCACCACCGCCATAAACCTCATCGTCATCGTCTTCATCGTCATCGTCGGCCAAGTCATCGATGAAATCAGATCTACCGCGCTTCTTACTCGAACCTCCACGGCCTCTCCCTACATCTTCGTCGACGTCGTAATCCTCGTCTTCCAATAACTGTTCTTCCTCGTCTTCATATTCTTCCTCTTCAACGTCATCGCCTTCTTCATCGTCGAATCGTCTCGCCATCGTATCAACTCTATCGAGGGCTCTGAGGTTTTTCTATGTAATGCATATATTCCTGGAATTCTTTTTTTTCTTTTACCGTTTTAATAGAAAATGATACCCTATATATGGAAAGGAAATATTTTACATTCTTTATTTATTAAATAAAAAGTCAGATTTTTTTTCTACCGAATTCTTTTAACATGGGCCGGTGACTTCACTTGGGCCGACTCTAATCTTTACTAAACCTAGGGGTGTAAAAAGTCGACCCGACCTGTAAAACTGACTGAAACCGACTCGAGTTAAAACTATTTTTGACATGCGCTATGGTGATCCGAAACCGATTCGAGTCAGAATTGGTGTTGACCTGAACCCGAGTTGGACCTGGAAATTGTGGATCTAAACCTGACCTGCATCCGACCTGAGAATGACCTGAATCCGAATTGAATCGAAAATATGATACTCAAACCCGAACTGCATCTGGCTGATATAAACATGAACCCGAGATTGGACTGGTAAATAACTGGTATTATCCGACTTGTTTTCAACCTTACCTGTGATGAACCTGACCTTCTTTTAACCTGACGTGTAAATGATCCGACTTGT